>NC_134355.1:347154183-347506683 GCF_048569485.1 Anomaloglossus baeobatrachus | reverse complement strand
GGGCATCTTCAGTGCTATTGACGGCAGCAGTTCAAGACGTTAACAGGCTTGACCGCAGCGTAACTTTGATCACTGCTGTTACAACCTGTAATATATATATATATATATATATATATATATATATATATATATATATATATATATATATATATATATATATATATATATATATATATATATATATATATATATATATATATATATATATATATATATATATATATACACACACACATATATACACATATACATACATATATTCAGTACAGACCATATATACAGTACAGACCAAAAGTTTGGACACATCTCATCTCTAGAACAACTGTTAAGAGGAGACTTTGTACAGCAGGCCTTCATGGTAGATAGCTGCTAGGAAACCACTGCTAAGGACAGGCAACAAGCAGAAGAGACTTGTTTGGGCAAAAGAACACAAGAAATGGACATTAGACCAGTGGAAATCTGTGCTTTTGTCTGATGAGTCCAAATTTGAGATCTTTGGATCCAACCACCGTGTCTTTGTAGAAAAGGTGAACGGATGGACTCTACATGGCTGGTTCCCACCGTGAAGCATGGAGGAGGAGGTGTGATGGTGTGGGGGTGCTTTGCTGGTGACACTGTTGGGGATTTATTCAAAATTGAAGGCATACTGAACCAGCATGGCTACCACAGCATCTTGCAGCAGTGTGCTATTCCATCCGTTTTACATTTAGTTGGACCATCATTTATTTTTCAACAGGACAATGACCCCAAACACACCTACAGGTTGTGTAAGGGCTATTTGACTAAGAAGGAGAGTGATGGGGTGCTACGCCAGATGACCTGGTCTCCACAGTCACCAGACCTGAACCCAATCGAGATGGTTTGGGGTGAGCTGGACCGCAGAGTGAAGGCAAAAGGGCCAACAAGTGCTAAGCATCTCTGGGAACTCCTTCAGGACTGTTTTAAAACCATTTCCGGAGACTACCTCTTGAAGCTCATCAAGAGAATGCCAAGAGTGTGCAAAGCAGTAATCAAAGCAAAAGGTGGCTACTTTGAAGAACCTAGAATATAAGACATATTTTCAGTTGTTTCACACTTTAAGCATTTCATTCCAGATGTTTTAACTCATAGTTTTGATGCCTTCAATGTGAATCTACAATTTTCAGAGTCCTAAAAATAAAGAAAACTCTTTGAATGAGGTGTGTCCAAACTTTTGGTCTGTACTGTATACACACACACACACATATATATATATATATATATATATATATTCATACACATATATATTTATATGTACACATAGCTAGATGGCTACTTAAACAGAAATATAGATGGACAAATAGAGAGCTGGAGAGAATATATTTTTCACCTGGGTCAGCAAAGTATCCTTTTTTCTTTATCTATCCATCTATGTGATATGCATGGCATGTGTAAAACGTTGATCTATACCTGTACGATTTGTATCACAGAAAATACAAACATCTAATACTTGCCTAGTATATCAAGGTATTGAAGATGTTGACAATTTGCTGCTAATTCTTCAATATCAGAGTCGCACACGGAACGGTTAGCAGTAAGAAAGAGCTTTCTCAGACGTGGGAGCTTACGGGCAAGGTTTGTAAAGCATCCGGTACCGCTATGAAGTGTGGGACACCAACCGAGGTCAAGCTCTTCAAGAAGAGGACAACCAGAGGCGAGCTCCGCTATACCTTTTTCTGTAATGTTTTTACATCTCCACAAGTCTAAAGCGCGTAACCTTTTGCACTTCGCTCCTATAACTCCAGCTATTAGGTCATAGTCTTCAATCTGGGAAAATAAAAAATATTCTCAGTATTTAACATCTCATAACATAAAATCACAATATGAGTGAAACTAATGTATAATAGAGTTGTCTGAACAAAAAAGTGAGTATTTTTCTTTTTAACAGCTTTCTTTTGCAACTCACCCCCAAACAGTTTAATGGAGCCATATATCTAATTTACATATGAGCATGCTCCAATGTTCCCCTTAGAGAAGATTTCAGTGTGAGGGATCAAGCATATTGGACTATAACATGACGGTTTGGATTAGTCCTCTTTACACATTGAGATCAGGTGTAAAATTCTGAAAAGTAGGAGAGGGTTGGGTTCTTCAGCCATTGTAAGAAAGATTACTCAGTGAACAGCCAACCTTGGACAGGGAGACACTTGTGTCGGTGACTTCGTGAGGAGTCTCTGTCACAAGATTTGCCATTATACTCAAAGTAGAAGTGCATCATGCTGTGCTTTTTTTCTTGCCAAAAAAGCAAACACCTAAACACACCCACTATTGTCAATAGTATCCATCGGTCACCATTTACCAGTTATAGGATGGATGCTTTCTTGCAAAACCTTTTTGTTCCTATAACACAACATAAAAATGGAACCCCAGCACCAGTGTAAACTTACCCAAAAATACAAATATACAAATGCAAAATACACATAAAAATAATATAACATATATGGAAAGAACAGCTGATAACATAGTACTTACCAGGACGCAGCTGCCAAGGTTAAGGTGCTGTAGTTCAGGACAGAAGTTCAGAATGCTAAGCAGAGCCGTTTGCTGCCATTGGAATTATGTCAAAAGACGATTTGAAAGGAGGGAGAATGAAAGAAAAAAAAAAAAAGAGAGAGAAAAGGGGTCAATTGGGTCATCACCTGCCTTGCTTAAAATGCAGCTTTAGGTTTCCTATACAAACATTAGAAATGCCATTTAATGAGTCCCTAGGTATCTGAAACATTGATTAGTTTATAGTCTAAAAATCATTACAGGCCTAAATGTCTGTCACTTTAGATGTGATTTCTTATCCTCTGGAGAGATCTATTCTTTAACTTTGGCAGGCATTCTCCCAAAGGATTTCTGTTTGAAAGAATTGTTAAGTTCAAGATGTAGGGAAGCTGGGTCGTAAGCACAGAGACCGAAGAGCATCCTATAAAGGTGGGCAATACAAGCCCTGACATCTCCATCCAGACAGATAGAAATGCCAATAGAGCTGAAGAGAATCAGCATTGAATTTCTGACCTCGGTGTCACAGGATTCACTCAGCTGACAAGTCTACTACCAAAATCTATCCGATCGCACAAATCCACCAGAAGGCAACATCGCTCGGAGCAGATTTCACTATAGAGGCATGTGTTGTACAAAAGACAACAAAGATGACAATAATGCTATTAGTATGTATACACACATCACACACGTCATATAACATCCATCTTTATTTCCAAATGTTCAGTTACAAACTACTCCCTGTCACAATCTTAATGATATCCATGTCAGAAGTCAATCTGACTCTTCACACCTCATTTAATATCACCATTGAGGGCATATGTTGGGATTATGTCCTGATTTATACCACCACAGAAACCTCTGACATAAGAATATAGTGGCATACATCGGCCATTAACTAACACTGCTAGAATAACTTAACCAGTGAATATTCTGTTTTCTTCATCCCTTTTCATAGGAGAGTGTAGTAGCCTGCATTGTTCTAGAAAGTTAATTAAAAGGCATATGAAGAAGAGAGATTTTTTCTATACGCTTGGTGCATGGGGTGTATATTTAAATAAGATACACTTTTGCTGACGTGACTTGGCTGGCAAGACCAAAGTCTTCAAGTCCTCACACATCAAAAAAAGGGAAAGTAAAAATTTCCCTCAAAAGATATTTAAAAAAAAAATCTGAATCATCCGGAAGGTTAAACCAGGCCAGAGAGGAAATTCTGAAATAAATGAGGTTATCACATATCCATATGGACAGCCGAGTGCCATCACCGGCAGTCCCGGACATTGTTTGGAGCAGCACACTGACCCAATATTTCACACAGAGGATTGCGAGACCCTCAGTGATTATACATTTATCACATTCTGTGGATAGGTGATACTGATTTATGGAAAAACCCTCTAAACTCTATGCACTGTATAAAGAAGATTGGTTTTGTATTGCTTTTAGAGCACTCACTGTGCGGTATAAGTCACAAGAAGACTTTATTCTGTGGTTACAATCAGGGCGATGCCAAATTCCTAAATCTATTTTTTCTAAATTACTCATTTTGCACAATACATTTCCAAAAATCTGTTTTTGTACCACCGTATGCCAAGACTCATAACATTTTTCCTTTCTGTTGCAGGAGTTGTATGATCATTTGCTTTATTTATGGGACAACTTGTAGAAATCATTGGTACCTTTTGGGTGGTACAGAGGGATGCTAGCTGTTACTTAAGCTGCTTTCACACTACGTTTTTTTAACATGCGTCCTCAACGTTTTTTTTGCAGCAAAAGCCGAGCCTGTTTTTCCAAGGAAAAATGCGTGCAAACGCATTTGTGTTATTTTACAGGATTCTGTCACTTGAAATTATGGGCGGGTATTGGAGTCACATGATCGGGAGTGAGGGGAACTGAACCTGACAGCCTGGAAATTCAGATGGAGAAAAAATGAGAAAGAAAAAGAGAGAGAGGAAGAGAGAAAGAGAAAGAAAAAGAGAGAAAGAAAAAGAGAGAGAGAGAGAGAGAAAGAAAAACAGAGAAAGAAAAACAGAGAGAGAAAGAAAAAAAGAGAAAAAAAGAGAAAAAGAGAAAAAAAAAAAGAGAGAGAGACACTACAGCCCCCATCATCACCGCACACACCGGCACTACCTGAATGACGTCACCGCTGATCGCGCGGCTCACTTCAGCTGTTGCGTAGAGCTAACAGAGTGGCAGTGTTCTACTGCCGCTCTTGTCAGCTTCATGTAGCAGAGCTGCATGCGTCATGGGACCTTGTGTGGAGTACGCCGGACCTCGAGGGGTATTTGGGCATTTTAATAAAGTGGTGAAAGAGGGTGGGGTTTTTTGTCTTTGATTCCAAATAAAGGATTTTTCGGGGTTTGTGTTTAATTACTTTGATTTACAGGTTAATCATGGGGGTGTCTCAGATGCCTGCCATGATTAACCTAGGACATAGTGGCAGCTATGGGTTGCCATTAACTCCTTATTACAATTGTCACCGCACTGGGGCAATTCGGGATGAGCCAGGTAGAGTCCCTGGACTGACGCATCTAATGGATGTGGCAATTCCGGGCAGCTGCTAGCTGATATTTTTAGGCTGGGGGGGCTCCCCATAACGTGGGGCTCCTCATCCTGAGAATACCAGCCTGGTATCAAAATTGGGGGGGACCGTACGCCATTTTTTAAAATTATTTAATGTACCGCACGAAATAGACCCGCCCACCGGCGGCTGTGATTGGTTGTAGAGAGACAGCTGTCACTCAGCATGGGGGCGTGTCTGACTGCAACCAATTATAGGCACCGGTGTGGCGGGGGAAGCAGGGAATACAAGATGGAATAATTAGCGGCCGGCATTTGCAAAAGAGGAGAAGCCGCCAGAGCAGCGTGACAGCCGTGCAGTGCCGGTGATCGGTGAGTATGAGAGAGGGGGTGAGAGGGAGAGACTGACAGAGAGAGAGAGAGACCGAGAGAGAGACCGACAAACAGAGAGAGAAAAAGAAACCAACACAGAGAGAGAGAGAAACCGACAGAGAGAGAGAGAGAGAGAGACTCTGATCACGCCAGGCTGGTTTCTGCCCAACAGGATTCTGTCTATCAGCATGCCAGTGTTCACATGCGTTTGCATGCGGTATAGTCAGGATCAAGTAGCGTTTTTGAAAAATGTTAAAATACTGCAACTTGCTGGATCCTCACTATACCGCACGCAAACGCATGTTGACGCGCGTCCATTGCAAATGCATTGAAATTAAAACGTATTTGCACTTGATCTGCTTTTGCAGCAAAACAACGTTCAGGACACATGTTAAAAAAACATAGTGTGAAAGCAGCCTTATATAGACAGCACCATTTTATCCTCAAGTACCATTAGGTTTGTAAGAATTAACAGCCTTCTACTCATGACATACAAAATAAAGCAGAAGAGGGTTAAAGTAAAAAAAAAAAAAAAAAACACTGGTCATAAAAAAAGCAAATAAACAGAACAAATCAATCAGCATAATTCAAAACACACAGCTGTAATTGTATGCACAATTCAAACATGTTTTTTTTCCCACACACAATGGAGGTTACGTTGGGAAATGTAAAAAAGGAAGGAATTCAAGGAAAGAAGAAAAAGGACAGTAAAATTGGCCTGAGATGATACTAAGCTAAGTATAATTTAGGCCAATATAGGCTCATTTGAGCAATTCCTTTGCATGGGTTTACTTTATGATGTATTAAGGATGTCATTTGAATGACAAGACTAAAGGGTACTTTACACGCTGCAATCTCGCTACCGATATCTCTAGGGAGCGTACCCGCCCCCGTCGGTTGTGCGACACGGGCAAAACGCTGTCCATGTCGCACAACATCGCTTACACCCGTCACACATACTTACTTGCCTAGTGATGTCGCTCTGGCCGGCGATCCGCCTCCTTTCTAAGGGGGCGGTTCATACGGCGTCAAAGCAACGTCACTAAGTGGCTGCCGAATAGCAGAGGAGGGGCGGAGATGAGCGGGCCAAACATCCCGCCCACCTCCTTCCTTCCTTATCGCCGCCGGGACGTTAATACGGTGTTTCCTCGTACCTGCGGTGTCACACATAGCGATGTGTGCTGCCGCAGGAACGACAAATAATCTCGCTACTCATCTGTCAACGATTTTTGGTGTTGGAGCGACCTCTCCAATACCAACGATTTTTACCTCTTTTGCGATTGTTTTAGGTCGCTCAGAGGAGTTACATGCTGCAATGTCACTAACGACGCCGGATGTGCGTCACAAACACCGTGACCCCGATGATATATTGTTAGCGATGTCGCAGCGCGTAACGCACCCTTAAGACAAGTAACATATGATGCATCTACTTTTATTTTTGTAGACCATTGAATTACTGCTTTAAATATTACTGTTATATATGAATATATATATAAAATACAGTACAGACTAAAAGTTTGGACACACCTCATTCAAGGAGTTTTCTTTATTTTCATGACTCTGAAAATTGTAGATTCACATTGAAGGCATCTAAACTATGAATTAACATATGTAGAATGAAATACTTAACAAAAAAGTGTGAAACAACTGAAAATATATGTCTTATATTCTAGGTTCTTCAAAGTAGCCACCTTTTGCTTTGATTACTGCTTTGCACACTCTTGGCATTCTCTTGATGAGCTTCAAGAGGTAGTCACGGAAATGGTTTTAAAAACAATCTTAAAGGAGTTCCCAGAGATGCTTAGCACTTGTTGCCCCTTTTGCCTTCACTCTGCAGTCCAGCTCACCCAAAACCATCTCCATTGGGTTCAGATCTGGTGATTGTGTTGGCCAGATCATCTGGCGTAGCACCTCATCACTCTTCTTCTTAGTCAAATAGCCCTTACACAGCCTGGAGGTGTGTTTGGGGTCATTGTCCTGTTGAAAAATAAATGATGGGTCTACTAAAACGCAAACCGGATGGAATAGCATGCCGCTGCAAGATGCTGTGGTGGCCATGCTGGTTCAGTATGCCTTCAAATTTTGAATAAATCCCCAACAGTGTCACTAGCAAAGCAACCCCACACCATCACACCTCCTCCTCCATGCTTCACGGTGGGAACCAGGCATGTAGAGTCCATCTGTTCACCTTTTCTGCATCGCACAAAGACACAGTGGTTGGATCCAAAGATCTCAAATTTGGACTCATCAGACCAAAGCACAGATTCCCACTGGTCTAATGTCCATTCCATGTGCTCTTTAGTCCAAACAAGTCTCTTCTGCTTGTTGCCTGTCCTTAGCAGTGGTTTCCTAGCAGCTATTTTACCATGAAGGCCTGCTGCACAAAGTCTCCTCTTAACAGTTATTCTAGACATGTGTCTGCTGCTAGATCTCTGTGTGGCATTGACCTGGTCTCTAATCTAAGCTGCTGTTAACCCGCGATTTCTGAGGCTGGTGACTCGAATAAACTTATCCTCCGCAGCAGAGGTGACTCTTGGTCTTCCTTTCCTCGGGCGGTGCTCATGTGAGACAGTTTCTTTGTAGCGTTTGATTGGTTTTGCCACTGCACTTGGGAACATTTTCAAAGTTTTCCCAATTTTTCGGACTGACTGACCTTCATTTTTTAAAGTAATGATGGCCACTCGTTTTTCTTTACTTGGCTTTTTTTTTCTTGCCATAATACAAATTCTACCGTGTTTTTCCAAAAATAAGACACTGGCTTATTTTTTTTGGCCCCCCCAAAAAACCACTAGGGCTTATTTATAGAGGAGGTCTTATTCTTGGAGAAACACGGTTGGGGGTAAGTTTACCCCCCAAAAAAGCAGACCCCCCACTTCCCAGGAGACTCATACTCACCAGACTCGGACGTCTGCGTGGCTCCCAGGTCCTCCTATGATCTCCGGTGGTTGCTGAACGCCGTTCTCCCCTGCTGCTGGCTGACACACTGACACACACAGCCCGATTGCAGACACACACAGCAAATCACACACACAGCGGATCACACACACACACAGCAGATAGCAAACACACACAGCCGATCGCAGGCACACACAGCCGATCGCAGACACACACAGCAGATCACTGACACACAGCCGATCGCACACATCACATCACATATAGCGCTTACGGCCACAGGGAATGAGAGCAAGTCACGTGTCCCGCCGCAGGTCCTGTTCATTGCGCTCCACTGCACTGCCTCTTAGGATTTTGCCGGCGAGAAGAGATCGGTGTCGCTGGATGAGGTGAGTGTGTATGCGATCCGATGTGTGTGCGATCCGATGTTTGTGTGTGTGATTTGATGTTTGCGTGTGATCCGATGTTTGTGTGTGAGATCTGGTGTATGAGTGAGATCTGGTGTGTGAGTGAGATCTGATTGTGTGTGTGTGTGTGTGAGAGATCTGATGTGTGCGAGTGTGTGATCACTGCAGGTCCTGCCGCTCAGCATCGGGTGAGTGTAATTGCTGGGTGCCGCTGTCTATAATGAAGTGTCCTGCAGTATTTGTAACCTTTTTTAGCTGCACGGACACTTCATTATTGATCTGGGACTAGGGCTTATTTTCGAGGGAGGGCTTATATTTAAGCCTTGCTCCAAAAATGCTGAAAATCCCTGCTAGGGCTTATTTTTGGAAAAACACGGTAACAGTCTATTCAGTAGGACTATCAGCTGTGTATCCACCAGATTTCTACACAACACAACTGATGGTCCCAACCCCATTTATAAGGCAAGAAATCCCACTTATTAAACCTGACAGAGCACACCTGTGAAGTGAAAACCATTTCCGGTGACTACCTCTTGAAGCTCATCTAGAGAATGCAAAGAGTGTGCGAAGCAGTAATCAAAGCAAAAGGTGGCTACTTTGAAGAACCTAGAATATAAGACATATTTTCAGTTGTTTCATACTTTTTTGTTAAGTATTTCATTCCACATGTGTTAATTCATAGTTTTGATGCCTTCAATGTGAATCTACTATTTTCAGAGTCATGAAAATAAAAAAAACTCTTTGAATGAGAAGGTGTGTCCAAACTTTTGGTCTGTACTGTATATCTGTTTTCAACATTTATATATTAAAAGATATGCTTTTAGGGGATTCCAATGTACCAGACAAATTGACAGTGCCTAAAATATAGTAAGGGGCAGACACATTATGTTGTATCCTTGGAAAGCAGCCAATGTGTTCATAACATTATATTCTGGTTCCAACAAAACATATAAAAAAAAAAAAAAAAAAGAATACCTGTCATTTAAATTTATATTCCATAAATCAATAGTACACATGAAATAAGCAACTTTGTATTATATCTTATCAGACAAATCTGCTTCTTTCTCCTCCTGACTAATCTTTTACTCAACTCATGGGTAATATCTCATGGGTAATATCTGTATTTAGGGAGAACAGATTTTCCCATTATTGAGAGAGATAACAGCTAAATTCTATGAAGAAGGGGGAAAGAGGAGAAGGAGGCAGGAGATTGAGGCATTCACAGGCATTCTGCTGCAAATTCTCCATAGAACTTTGTTAGCACGAACTGTCATTTATCTTAATTATGGAGAATTCTGTATCTACTGAAAACAGATTTTACTATGAAATGAGAATTTGAAAAATGAGTCATCAAAAAAGAAAAAATCTCTTTCCCGGTATAATTATTTATATATACAGCGGGTGAGCGAAGTATTGAACACCGCACCCAATTTTCTCAGTAAATATATTTCTAAAAGGTGCTCTTGACATGAATTTCTCACTGGATGTTGGCAACAACACATCCAATCCACACAGGCAAATAAAACAAACCATAGATGTCCATATATTTAATGAAGTGTTATAACACAAAACGACACAGGGAAAAAGTATTGAACACGCTTACCGAAATGTATTTAATACTTAGAACAAAAGCCTTTGTTGGTAATAACAGCTTCAAGACCACTCCTATATGGAGAAACTAGTCGCATGCATTGCTCAGGTGCGATTCTGGACCATTCTTCCATATAAACACTTCAAATCCTGTGTTCTGTGGTCTCCTTCAATAAACTCTGAGCTTTAGTTCCTTCCATAAATTTTCTATTGGATTCAGGTCAGGACATTGGCTGGGCCATTCTAGCAGCTTTATTTTCTTTCAAAGCAATTGAGAGTTACCTTGGCTATGTGTTTGGGATCTTTGCTTTGCTGAAATGTCCATTCTTCCTCATCCTGGTAGATGGCAGTACATTTTTATCAAGAATATTTTGGTATGTTTGTCCATTCATCCTTCCTTCAATTACATGAATTTTGCCAGTGCGGTATACTGAAAAATAATTCCAGTCCATGATGTTCCCACCACCAAACTTCACTGTTGGTATGGTGTTTTGTGGGTGATATACAATGCCTTTTTACCTCCAAACATGGTGTATATTGTAGCACTCAAAGAGTTTAATTTTTGTCTCGTATGACCTATGTTTTCCCAATATTTCACAGGCTTGTCCAAATGTTAAGCAAAACTTTAAATGCACTTTAACATGCTTTTTGTTCAGCAATGGAGTCTTGCACCATGCATGCAAGAGATGCATATAGGCCATGGAGGTTCAGTTTATTACTTATTGTTTTCTTTGAAACAATTGTACCTGGTGATTCCAGTTGTTTCTGTAGCTCCCAACAGATTGTCCTTGGCTCTTGGACAACTCTTCTGATAATTTTTTTCACTCCTCTGTCTGAAATCTTGCTGGGAGCACCTGGTTGTGGCCAGTTTATGATGAAATTATGTTCTTTCCACTTACAGATTATGGCTCCAACAGTGCTCACTGGAATTTTCAGTTGTATAGAAATTTTTCTGTATCCAATGCCATCAGTATGTTTTGCAACAATAAGGTTTTGAAAGGTCTTGAGACAGCTCACTGGTTTTACCCATTATGAAATGTTTCTTGTGTGGCACCTTTTTATAGGCCATCAGTTGAACCATCTGATATTTTTCACCAAGTAGCAGGATTGCTTTATAATGACTGTATGATTTCAGCTGGTGTCATGACTTTCCATTGATTTTTGCACCTCTCTTTCTTCAGATGTTCAATACGGTGTCCTTTCTCATTATTACACATAACTAAATTCATGGACATCTATGGTTTGATTTATTTGCCTGAGTGAATTGGATGGGTTCCTACTGACATCTGGTGAGAAACTAATAGCACCATTAGAAATATGTTTACTTAAAAAAATGGTCATGTGCTCACCTGCTGTGTATATACAGTGTATATATATATTTTTTTTTTTTTTACTATTTAGAACTATATCTCTCATCTACACGACATCTACCACCAAAGTCTTCAGGACAAACCCCTACACTGAAATATCATCCCATCTAGTAATTTATGTTTTTGTCATGCTATTTTCACTTGTGCTCAATTCATGCAATAAAGAACTTTACACACATGAAACCAAAACATCAGGATGTCCTTCTCACCTCAATTTTTGTGCGGTAGAGAACAAGGCGTTTCAATCCAGAGAGTTTAGAAACATGGTTGAAAGCCTGAGGTGGCAGCTTATCACAAGAGGAGAGATTTAATTCCTGTAGGTTTGGACACATCTCCGCTATGACTTCTAGACACGCTTCATTTAAGAAATGGCCACAGGCCAGCTCAAGACGTACTAGCTCAGGGCCACACACTTTCAAGAGCCTGAAAATGGGAGAGAGGGGAAAAAAAAGCAAGAGACTGTGAAGACAGATATGTTTTGCAGATATGACATTACAAAAATGAAGAAGCTGAATAAATTCTCTCTATACATCTGAAGTGTAGCAGAGCGAACCCATGTGACAGAAGAGAGAATGTTCACTGTAATATTTTTAGCATTTGCCCTTTTTTTGGAGCCAACCACTAAGGCTCATACTGATCCACAGGGGAATAGATGAACCCCCGGTGGGCCTCTGTGTAGGAGTGAGATACATATTCTTCAACATGAGCAGTAGTTGACCCAATACATTTGATTCTCTATGTACAGACAAAAGCAGCATCTGATCATTCAAACAAATCACTAAGTGTTTATATACAAAAAGCAGAGGGAAATTTCTGAAAGAGGGTCAAGTAATATTTGCTGAACTGTGTGCCTCAAGAGTCAATGTTACTGGTGGGCCCTTGCCGCCCCAGTCTGACACTACAGGGTCAACATGTGTTAAACTAGTCCTACAGTCATACGAAAAAGTTTGGGCACCCCTATTAATGTTAACCTTTTTCTTTAGAACAATTTGGGTTTTTGCAACAGCTATTTCAGTTTCATATATCTAATAACTGATGGACTGAGTAATATTTCTGGATTGAAATGAGGTTTATTGTACTAACAGAAAATGTGCAATCCGCATTTAAACAAAATTTGACAAGTGCAAAAGTATGGGCACCCTTATCAATTTCTCGATTTGAACACTCCTAACTACTTTTTACTGACTTACTAAAGCATTAAATTGGTTTTGTAACGTCATTGAGCTTTGAACTTCATAGGCAGGTGTATCCAATCATGAGAAAAGGTATTTAAGGTGGCCACTTGCAAGTTGTTCTCCTATTTGAATCTCCTATGAAGAGTGGCATCATGGGCTCCTCAAAACAACTCTCAAATGATCTGAAAACAAACGTTATTCAACATAGTTGTTCAGGGGAAGGATACAAAAAATTGTCTCAGAGATTTAAACTGTCAGTTTCCACTGTGAGGAACATAGTAAGGAAATGGAAGAACACAGGTACAGTTCTTGTTAAGCCCAGAAGTGGCAGGCCAAGAAAAATATCAGAAAGGCAGAGAAGAAGAATGGTGAGAACAGTCAAGGACAATCCACAGACCACCTCCAAAGACCTGCAGCATCATCTTGCTGCAGATGGTGTCAATGTGCATCGGTCAATAATACAGCGCACGTTACACAAGGAGAAGATGTATGGGAGAGTGATGCGAAACAAGCCTTTCTGCAAGTACGCCACAAACAGAGTCACCTGAGGTATGCAAAAGCACATTTGGACATGCCAGTTACATTTTGGAAGAAGGTCCTGTGGACTGATGAAACAAAGATTGAGTTGTTTGGTCATACAAAAAGGCATTATGCATGGAGGCAAAAAAACACGGCATTCCAAGAAAAGCACTTGCTACCCACAATAAAATTTGGTGGAGGTTCCATCATGCTTTGGGGCTGTGTGGCCAATGCCGGCACCGGGAATCTTGTTAAAGTTGAGGGTCGCATGGATTCAACTCAGTATCAGCAGATTCTTGACAATAATGTGCAAGAATCAGTGATGAAGTTGAAGTTATGCAGGGGATGGATATTTCAGCAAGACAATGATCCAAAACACTGCTCCAAATCTACTCAGGCATTCATGCAGAGGAACAATTACAATGTTCTGGAATGGCCATTCCAGGCCCAGACCTGAATATCATTGAAGATCCGTGGGATGATTTGAAGCGTGCTGTCCATGCTCGGCGACCATCAAACTTAACTGAACTGGAATTGTTTTGCAAACAGGAATAGTCAAATATACCTTCATCCAGGATCCAGGAACTCATTAAAAGCTACAGGAAGCGACTAGAGGCTGTTATTTTTGCAAAAGGAGGATCTACAAAATATTAATGTCACTTTTATGTTGAGGTGCCCATACTTTTGCACCGGTCAAATTTTGTTTAAATGCGGATTGCACATTTTCTGTTAGTACAATAAACCTCATTTCAATCCAGAAATATTACTGAGTCCATCAGTTATTAGATATATGAAACTGAAATAGCTGTTGCAAAAACCCAAATTGTTAAAGAAAAAAGGTTAACATTAATAGGGGTGCCCAAACTGTTTTCATATGACTGTATATATTGAATAAATGTAGACATGAAGTTTTTTAAGAAATTAGTTAGACTGAAAATGGCCATTTTTGACCTGGTAACAGGTTATTCAGTGATTTTAGTTTACTCCCACTTAAAGGACTTGTCCTAGAAAATGTCAATAAGGCCCCTTTCACATTGCGTTTCATTGGCTCTGTCGGGGCCTACGTCTGAAATCCCGCCCCCCCCCCCACAAAACGTGTTTCGGATGTATGCGCCGACAGGGCCATTGAGTATAATGGAGCACACAGAGCAAGCTTATGCTCTGTCTTGCACCATTTTTGGGTCTACACACTTTCTGCAGATGGACACCCGAACGTAGTCTGCTACGTCTGGGCATCCACCTGCAGAAAGCGTATAGACCCGAAAATGGTGCAAGACAGAGCATACACTTACTCTGTCTGCTCCATTATACTCAATTGTCCTGTCGGTGCATATGTCCGAAACACGTTTTGTGGGGGGAGGGGCGGGATTTTGGACATATGCCCCGACGGACACACTGAAACGCAACGTGAAAGGGGCCTAAGGCACATCAAAAGGAAGTGTAATTGCAATACACATCTATTAAAAAGTATGCAGTTTTGTATGCATGTTATATTTTAGCCTATAATGAATGAAGGAAGAAAGTGGAGGTGATGGCACTGACAGCAGTGCAAGAAGGCTCAGAAGACGTAAGGCGGAAGACTTGTGGTTTATTGGAGGCTTTGAGTTTCAAAACCCACCGGTGGTTTGTCCTCATGAAGAAACCAGTGGGTTTCAAAAAACGTAGCCTAATAAACCGGAAAGTCTTCCGCACTGTGTCTTCTGAGCTTTCTTGTACTGATGGCAGAGCGGATCACATTCACTTTCTCCCTTCCTTCATTGCATTAACTATGAACCGGCAGCAGCCATTTTCATTGAACCCTGTACAAGAGTTGTGCTCTCACAACCATTCCAGGAGAGTGAATTGGTACTTTATACAATTGTATTTACATAGTCAAGACCCTATTGCACTTTTCTGTATTTCCAGCTCTGCTACTGTATAAAACAATATTTTTGTCTATTGCAGACCACATTGCTGTTTCTTCTGTGGGCGGCTTATAGGTCTTCCATCTACTTCATTCAGTGGTGGATGGACATGCTCAGTAGCTTCACTGCCCTGTGTTTAGCCTTCATGCTAGTAAGAGATCAAGCATTGAAGAAATCAATTCTATCAGGTTTTGAGTAGAGCAATTCGGCTTAAAGCTAGATTTAATAAATGAGGATGACAGAAGATTATGGAGAAGAAAAGTACGATAGGTACCATAGATGTATGATATTTCTGCAGGTCAGGGGTATGGGACAGGGGAAGAGAACATGACTACAAAACACTCCTGGGAACTCTGCCACTTCTGGGTCACAAGGGACAAGCTGCTTCCCACTCATAGAAATTGAAACAACCAAGACTGCAGAGAAGTGAGACAACAAGCTATAAGGGGTGGAAAATTTGCACTGGATATGGTAAAAATGATCATGTGCAAAACTCCAGAAACATTTCTTTCTCAGTTCACGGGATCACTCCTTTATCCCCTGAGTGACCAGACCTTAATTGGCCTTAATGACCAGCAATTTTTTTTTTCACTCCTTGCAGCAGCTATAATTTTTCATTGACATGACTATATGAGGCTTTCTTTTAAGAAGGAAAAATTGTATTATTTTCATCGCTATATTGGGGTACATATAAATAACGTTTTTTTTGAAAGACAACACAAATATACAAACCCAATTCCCAAAAAGTCGGAATGTTGTATAAGATGTAAAGAAAATAAGAATGCAATGATTTGGAAATCTTGGGTGATGAACTGGAGCCGTCAGTCCAGAACGTTCACCAATAGAAGATATTTGGCCCATCAAGAAACAAAAACTCTGGTAAAGAAGACCCAGGACTATTGAGGAGCTAAAATCCTGCATCAGACAATGATGGGAAAACATTCCTCTCCCGAAACTCAACAAATTGGTCTCCTCACTTCCCACAGGATTAGAGTGTTGTAAAAAGAATAGGCGATGCTACACTACACTGGCTCTGTCCCCACTTATTTGAGATGTTTTACTCACATAAATTTCTAAATGGGTTAATTTTTCTATATAGAATGGAAAATGTCTGACTTTCAACTTCTGATGTGTTCTATTGATTTGGAAATCTCTTATAAAACATTACATTCTTGCTTTCATTACATTTTTTACTTTCCACAGTTCCAACTTTTTTGGAATTGAGGCTCTAGAAAGAAATTGTTTTTTATTAATTTAAAGGGAACCTGTCACCACTTTTTTAGGCCTATAAGCTGCGGCCACCACCACCGGGCTCTTATATACAGCATTTTAACATGCTGTTTATAAGAGCCCAGGCCGCAGGTATAACAAACACTTTATAATACTTACCTAACGGTCGCGCGGTGGGCCTTATGGGCGCCTCCGTTGTCCGGCGCCGGCTCTTTTGTCCATCTTTGTTCTTCTTCTCTAGCCGCGGTGCATGACGGGTCCGATGTCATACACACTCGCCAACATTCAGGTCCTGAGCAGGCGCACTCTGATCTGCTTTGAGCAGGGCAGATCAAAGTATTGTAGTGCGAGTGTGTATGATGTAGACGCGTCAAGCACCCAGGCTTCAGAAAGAGGACGAAGATGGCTGAAAGAGGCGCTGGCACCGGACAACGGAGACGGCCCATAAGGCCCAACGCAGCGACTGTTAGGTAAGTATTAAAGTGCTTTTTATGTTACACCCCTGGCCTGGGCTCTTATATACAGCATTCTAACATGCTGTGTATAAGAGTCCGGTGGTGGTGGCCGCAGCTTATAGGCCAAAAAAGTGGTGACAGGTTCCCTTTAAACTCTGCTCTTTCTAGTATTTTTGGTTCAGTGGTCAGTGACTGACAGCTTTTTGTGTAACAGTATGCACAAAGTGATTTAGCTGTCAATCACTGATAAAGCCCACCCACTGGATCGAAAATCCCAGAAAGAGCAGAGGCTTAAAGAGGTTGTCTACTACTTTCTAACTTTTACACATTAATTTAGCTAAATAAATCAAGTATCTTTTGAAATACCATAGTTTTTAAATTTTGGCACTGAGCAACGCAATCACTGCTAGCTCCATGCCAATCATGTGACCCTTGACTGTTACGGCCACTGATATCCGGTGAGGTCTAGTCAATTTCCGGGCTGTGGAAGTTGACGTTACATCACCACCTTGTGTGGCCACTCAACCTAATTAACTGGGCTGTGGGCAGTGTTTCACCGCATGCCAACTAGATACTAGTTGATACAAGCACGCGCTGAATAGATAAAAATCAAGAAAATCCAGCACAAGCATAAATAAAATGAAAAAGTTTATGCGTGCACCTGGGATGTTGAATTTGTCTGCTACTACGCGCACTGAATAGACTTTCAGAAAGAGCCCGGCTGACAAAGGAGTCCCTGCAATCCCAGCAAGGGAATACCCGACTTCAGTGCAGCACGCTGGTAAGAAGATTCAAAGGAGCTTATCGCTCTGCTAAATCTGAGAATCACAGCTCTGCTACATCTGACCGAATCACTCATATGTATCAGAGCGGAGATAATCACATGTTAAGGCCCCGTCACACACAACGAGATCGCTAACGAGATCGTTGCTGAGTCACTGTTTCTGTGACGCAGCAGCGATCTCACCAGCGATCTCGTTATGTGTGACACCTACCAGCGATCAGGCCCCTGCTGTGAGATCGCTAGTCGTTGCAGCATGGTCCGGACCATTTTCTTCAAAGACTATGTCCTGCTGGGCAGGACGCATCACTGTGTTTGACATTGTGTGAGAGGGTCCCAATGACCGCCGAGATCGTTATACAGGTCGCTACTGTCGTTACTGCGTCGTTGGTAAGGTCTGACTGTGTGACATCTCACCAGCGACCTCCCAGCGACTTACCAGCGATCCTCATCACGTCATATCGTTGTCGGGATCGCTGGTAAGTCGTTGTGTGTGACTAGTCCATTACAGAGCAGAGACGCTCAGATATAGCAGAGAGATAAGCTCCTTTGAATCTATTGATAAGCTCCTGATAAAAAGGTAATATTGTTAAAATAAGATAATGAATATTTTGAGACACACATAATAGCAAGATATCTGGAAAAAAAATTAGTTATGGTACAGGATAATCTCTTTAAATCAATAAAAACAGATTGCACTAAATCTTTTCTCAGAAAACTATATATAAATCTGCTCAGCTCTCCCTGCTCTTTAACATGGTGCCTGCAGGAATAGATTACATTTTGATTACAAAAGGACAAGTTCACTTAGAATATTTTTTTTTTGCAGCTGTTGTATAATCTGACCACCAAACGATCTCTGGTGACCATGTTTTTTCTTTTAGTAGTTTTCTTTCCCCTCAGTGGGTGCTATGAAGCATGCAGAGAAGAGAAGAGAAGACAGGATCGGTAATTAAACACTTCTGTCTTCTCCCCACGATCCCTGACTGTCTTACAGATGAGTATTGCATTTGCCACTGCAAGACTGCGGGAGCTTTAACGTCACATTGAAAATTTAATAAGGCACAAGGATAAAGCCCACAATCAAGAGCAGTTGTCAGCCCCTTTAAACTAGAGCTGTACAAACACTTCCTAGAATTAGTTGTGATGTATGTAGCTGGCTCAGGAGCATGCAACATAATCAATTATGTAGTTTTAGCGGCCGCTCAACATGCACTGTACGGTTACTGAAGCCGCACTGGCCACTCTCCTATGCCTGAAAGCCCGAGGCTGTGGTGAGGTATAAAGTTAATTACTTCCCGGCAGCTGGGAGCTCTCAGTGTTTTGAAACCATGCAGTCAACGCACTATTAACCTGCAGATTAACACCATACCTGCAGGTTAATATCGTTTTTTTTTTTCCACATGACATGTTCGATTTAAATATAGATTTGAGTCTCTGACTGAGGCATTTGTGTGGAACAGTTCAGATTCAACTGTCTATTGCCTTTGAGGTAAAAAAAAAAAAAAAAAAAAAAAAAGCAGAACCCCCAACAGGTGACCTATAGGAGTGTAGCCATATTTTTTTGTAACAGTGGCCTGTAATAGTAAAAAAAAAAAAAAACAAAAAAAAAAAACCACATTTTTTATATTAGCACAAGGAGTAATGGAAGAAAGACAATTTGTAATGTAACTTCTCCTGAATATGACAATACCCCATTATGAAACCACTCTCCTACCTGCCGCCTTTCTGCTTGCTGGAGGATGGTGCACTCCTGATTGACAGGTTTGGTTTACGTCTCTGCTTTCAGTTGGATGAGCAGCTCTTACTATCAAGAGCACATAGTATTATTCAATGGCGTAGAATGAGCTATAAAATGAGTGTGAGCGATGAGTAAGGAGCGCGTTTAACAAAATATTTTACCAGGACCAAGTTAGGCAATAAGGCTGGAAACACATCTATGCGAGTAAAATCGGTCCGACTGGGCTGAAAAATACTCGGCTGATTTTAGTTCCTGTTAGGTGCGAGTGCAACGCAAGTGCGATGCTTTTTGCTCGCGTGGGTGTCGCATTTGCGATGCTAGTTTCATGCAACATCTTAATTAGATAAAAGTGATTACACATGTGTCATTTAATTAACCTATGGGAATGTGATTTCACATTCATCTGTTGAATAGTTAATGAGCGAAGTTACTGCCACACTCGCAAATGTGAACGCTGGTGCGCGTGTGTGATCCTACTTTTAATCCCCTCCCATAGGAAATCATTGGGACAAATGGTGCGAGAAACTCGCAAAAAAGCAGCATGCTGCGATTTTTTTCTCGCTCCGATTTGGACTGAGAAAAAAATCGCAGATGAGAGCTGAATCATTGACTAACATGTGTCCGATTTCAATGTGAGATTTTCTCGCATTGCTCTACTGCGAGAAACTCGCAAGTGAGAAGCAGCCCTAACATATAAAATCTGCTAGTCTGGTAAGATAAAACTAGAACACTTCTCTTTTTTGGAAGCACATAAGATACTTGTGCTACTTATGGAGGCAGAACAAGATTGTAGTAAAGATATAAAAATTCTATCTAGTGACAATATATCTGTATCATTAAATCAATCACAGAATTTACTAAGGGTTTCGGACAAGCAGCAATAGATTTTATGACTTGGGCCATTGTCTTAGTGAAACAAGTGAGAGCTGTAGACTGCAGAAGGTTTTCAGAGACTTTTATTGAACTTACTTTACCCTTTATCTTTATCTTTTGGTTCTTGCCAAAAAGTCTACAACCTTTATAATAACTGGTTGTCCGTTTTGTCACATACTGAAATTTAAATGTGCCTTTACAAATCGTAATATACAAACGTTTGCCAGCTTACCGGTGTCCGTAGAATACGTCCAAGGAATTTACACATGGAGATCCGCATGGAGAGGGGTGGGAGCCAGCCACTTGATTCAGAGACAAGAAAAAATACAGCGGAAAAATGTATTGGAAAAGTTTTTTCTTTAAATTAAAAAATAGTCTTTATCATACAAATTTTAAAATCTAATGTTCCACAGTCTGGGGCAGATAAAGAGGTGTTGGTCACACAGGACTACGCGTTTCAGCGTTGTCTCACCAATACTGAAACAAGTAGTCCTGTGTCACCAACACCTCTTTATCTGCCCCAGACTGTGGAGCATTAGATTTTAAAACTTGTATAAGGCCCCCTTCACACGTCCGTGAAAATCACGCACGTTTTTTACGGACGTGTCAAAGGTGCGTATTGTCCTCTGTGTGCCGTTTTTTATGGCACAACGTGTGTTCTCCGTGATAACACACGGAGAACTGGAACTTCCTGCTCACCTGTCCCTGGAATCGCTGTCCGTGGTGCTGATCTCCGGTCTCTGGTCCTGCTGACTCCCCGCTGCTGCTGCTGCTTCCGGCCTGCAGTGGAGTAAATATTCAATGAGCGGGGGTCGGAAGCAAGTGACAGCAGCGGCAGAGACAGCAGTGCTGGAGAACGTGAGTATAGAATTTTTTTTTTTTTTTTTTTACAAACACGTGTGTTTACTCCGGTGGGTGTCACACGGATCACATCCATGCGGTCCGTGTGAAACCCGTGATGCCGGAGAAAAACGGACATGTCTACGTGTGGAGCCGACGTATGCTACACACGTACACACGATCCATAGCAAAACACGCACGTGTGCGCAGACCCATTGATTTTAATTGGTCTGTGTGTGCCCGTGTCTCCGGCACGTGAGGAAACGGGCCAAACACGTACCGGAGACACGGACGTGCGAGGGCTCATGCGCACGTAACTGCTGATTCTTCTGCAGTGATTTGACAGCACATGTGCGCTTCAAATCGCTGCAGAAAAAAACTGCTTAATGAACGCAGTATTTTTGTTAACAAAAGCCGATTTCATGCGCTATGGCTGCTGCCCCCACCATAGACAGAGTGGGAGCTGCATCCAGAACGCACAGATAATGGACATGCTGCTTTTATGAACGCACGGATTTGGGTCAAAATTTTAGCACCCAAATCGCTGCGTTCAAAAAAGCAACGTCCGCCCATCTCATGCACAATGTTCATAGATTGTGCAGGGGATGCAGGACGCATGCATTTACGCTGCAGTGCAATACGCAGCGTAAATGCATGTAAGTATGCATCGTGCGCATGAGCCCTGAAGGGGGCCTAATAGAGACTATTTTTTAATTGTAGAAAAACGTTTTCAATACATTTTTTCCCACTGGATTTTTCTATTTTTCTTATTTACAAATCAAAACCAAAAGGTAAAGTATTTACAGTTTTTAACGTGCAAAAAAAAAAAAAAACGCTCTGCAAAAAATCTTAGCAAAATTACGGAGGTTTCTAAAATATCATGCACATACTGTTTTTATTCTATTCTTTTAGTGCCTTTTTCAACGTTTTTGTTTATTTTACAAATCTGCAGCATGTCGTTTCTTCTTTCATAGTTTTTCATTCAAATGAATGCATAAAAAAAATGAATAAAAAAATGTAGCTGCTTTTTTTTCTTGAAAAATCTGCTACAAATACTCAACATGTGCACATACCCTAAAGCCACGTGTACACGTTAAGTATCTGGTGAGTTTTTACCTCAGTATTTGTAAGACCACGTGCAGACGTTGTATAATTGGTGAGTTTTTACCTCAGTATTTGTAAGGCCACGTGCAGACGTTGTATAATTGGTGAGTTTTTACCTCAGTATTTGTAAGGCCACGTGCAGACGTTGTGCAATTGGTGAGTTTTTACCTCAGTATTTGTAAAGCCACGTGCAGACGTTGTATAATTGGTGAGTTTTTACCTCAGTATTTGTAAGGCCACGTGCAGACGTTGTGCAATTGGTGAGTTTTTACCTCAGTATTTGTAAGGCCACGTGCAGACGTTGTGCAATTGGTGAGTTTTTACCTCAGTATTTGTAAAGCCACGTGCAGACGTTGTATAATTGGTGAGTTTTTACCTCAGTATTTGTAAGGCCACGTGCAGACGTTATATAATTGGTGAGTTTTTACCTCAGTATTTGTAAGGCCACGTGCAGACGTTGTATAATTGGTGAGTTTTTACCTCAGTATTTGTAAGGCCACGTGCAGACGTTGTGCAATTGGTGAGTTTTTACCTCAGTATTTGTAAGGCCACGTGCAGACGTTGTATAATTGGTGAGTTTTTACCTCAGTATTTGTAAGGCCACGTGCAGACGTTGTGCAATTGGTGAGTTTTTACCTCAGTATTTGTAAGGCCACATGCAGACGTTGTATAATTGGTGAGTTTTTACCTCAGTATTTGTAAAGCCACGTGCAGACGTTGTATAATTGGTGAGTTTTTACCTCAGTATTTGTAAGGCCACGTGCAGACGTTGTGCAATTGGTGAGTTTTTACCTCAGTATTTGTAAGGCCACGTGCAGACGTTGTATAATTGGTGAGTTTTTACCTCAGTATTTGTAACCAAATCCAGGAGTGAAGCAATCAGAGGAATAATAGAAACATGGGCACCACTTCTGTATTAATTACCCTCTCCTGGTTTCAGCTACAAATAATGAGGTATAAAACTCTCCAAACACTCACCGTGTGCACATGGCCTTACAAATACTGAGGTAAAAACTCACTAAATACTCAACATGTGCACAGGGTCTTGCAAATACTGAGGTAAAACACTCAACGTGTGCATGTGGCCCAATAGATATAAACAGAGTATAATTTTTTTTCTATGTTCATGTTTGTTTGTTTTTTTTTAACCCTACACATCCACTTCTGATCAAAGAAATAGCTCCAACTCGCCAATGTAAGTATATGGGTCAATGAAGAACGTGGACAGCACACTGACGGCATTGTAGTGCTGCCGGTCATTTACTGATTACTAGGGAAAGCTTGAGAAACCTCCCATTGTGATGACACACGTATGGTAAAAACTGACACACTGACCACAGAATGATGATAATCTTCTAATGCACTGCTAGAAGTGGGTCCACTTCTAGCTTGAAAGTGTCTGCTTGAGACCTAACTGGAGCGAAATCACATGAATAGTGGAGAATTGCCGTATTTTCCGGACTATAAGACGCACTTCCCCCCCCCAAATGTAGGGGGAAAGTGGGGGGTGCATCTTATAGTCTGAATGTGGCTGCGGGGAATGAGGGTGCTGCGGTGGAGCGGGTCATCGGGGGAATGAGCAGGCTGTAGCAGCGCCTGCCGTGGCCACGTGGGCCCGCTCATTACATATGCACGCCCGTCCTCCCGCCCATCATCGCTCAGCACTGAAACCAGCGCTGACAGGTGGGCGCGTGGTGAGCGCATAATTAACAGCCGGCCTGCATGATCACCCCTGGCAACTACAGCCTGGAGTGATCATGTGCGGCTGTATTCACTGCCCCCCGCGCATCATCATCAGCGCGGGGCGCAGTGAATATTACGGTATACTCACTGGTCACTTCCCTGCAAGCATCGCGATCCTCCTGTCTGTGCCGGTCAGCTGATCTGTGTGCAGAGAGAGATGAGCACAGCGATGATGTCTTCGCGGTGCGCGCCGCTAGTCTCCACGCAGGTCAGCTGACAGGAAGAGGAGCGATGCTGCAGACAACAGTGACTGGCTCCACACAGATCAGCGGTGCTGCTGCCGCCACAGACAGGGGGAGGAGCAATGCTGCATGGAGCGAAGAAAGGGGAATATAAACATTTGGGTTTTTTTTGTTTGACACAGGATACATGGCATATAGCAGGATGGGGGTATATAGCAGGATAAGGCCATATAGCAGGATGGATGGGGGTATATAGCAGGATAGGGCCAAATAGCAGGATGGATGAGGGTATATAGCAGGATGGATGGGGGTATATAGCAGGATTGATGGGGTATATAGCAGGATTGATTCGGGTATATAGCAGGATGGGGGTATATAGCAAGATGGCATATTCCAGGATGGCAGTATATAGCAGGATAAGGGCATATACCAGGATGGGGTACATATATACAAGGATGGGGATCATATACAAGGCAGGAGGATCATTACCAGGCTGGGGTACCTTAGTAGAGAATTTGAGGACATTACCTCCATAACAGTGTCAGCAGCAGATCCTCGCCCCATAACAGTGTGTCATGACCACATTTTTTTGCTTAAAATTTTATTTTCCAATTTTCCTCCTCTAAAACCAGGGTGCGTCTTATAGTCCGAAAAATACGGTATAACTGGGAATTACATTAAATATGTGCAGACTAGATGCATGTGTATTGAAAATGATACCTTCAGGTAAATGTACACCACAATTAATGTACCGATCCTCTATTGCAAAGAAGAAAAAAAATAAATAAAAAGCATAATATATTAGCGTATATTCGGTGGCAGTACAAAGAGGTGTGAAGCCTCTATTGTGAAGGTAAGGACAGAAGTTGATAATTTGTGAAAAGGAACAGTCATTTACTGTGGGGTCAATAGGTAAATGTGGAAATATATGGACTAGTAAATCATTGCTACAAGCCAACATTTTATGCAGGAGAGGAACCTGTGAAAGAATTAATTAGGAAAGGTGTAATGCTTACCTACCCTGGCTCCTGACATGAGACGCTCATGGTGTGATAGCACCTTCCCGACCTTCTGCTTTCCTACACAAGCCTGACAATTGCACATTTTCAGTGTGCTTCCTAAATACGGTTTTGACTTGCAAAGCACAGCGCAGGTAGGTGTTGGAGAAGACAGCGCTGGTGGCTCTCATAACTATGCTGATACATTCAAATAATGATATTTTTTCCTCAAGAATAATAGAAAAAGGTATCGGCTCGAGGTGATATTTTGCTCTAGGGATATTTTTCTTAACACGTCATGTTATTCTGGGATGGCATAAGATCCCGTTTCCTAGAACGGAAAACAACCTGACTCTACATTTACATTTGTTTGCCTAGTCAGCTATTTTAGCATATCTGGGGTGTCAAATTTAAAGACTTGACACCAATATATATTATTCAAGCCTCAGAGAATTTACTTTACACAGGCTACACAGGAAGTAAATAAATATTTAGCAAAATGGTTTTGTTTTAGTGCTGTGTACTACACATGTATATGCCCCTCATTGTCACAAGGGCACTCTGCACTCACGCCACAGGCCTGAAATGTGTGTGCTCTGATGTGGGTAGATAAGGTAACTGCATCAGAGTTGTAATAGTAAGACCAGGACTAAGAAAAAGCATATTGTGATTGAAATGCATTGGTATTAGGGGTACGCTTGCGATGTCGAGCGCGATAGTCCCCGCCCCTGTCACGATATCTTGTGATAGCTGCTGTAGCGAATATTATCGCTACGGCAGCTTCACACGCACTTACCTGCCCTGCGACATCGCTCTGGCCGGCGACCCGCCTCCTTCCTAAGGGGGCGGGTCGTGCGGCATCACAGAGACGTCACACGGCAGGCGGCCAATAGAAGCGGAGGGGCGGAGATGAGCGGGACGTAAACATCCCGCCCACCTCCTTCCTTCCGCATAGCTGGCGTGAGCCGCAAGTAGGAGATGTTCCTCGCTCCTGCGGTTTCACACACAGCTATGTGTGCTGCCGCAGGAACGAGGAACTACATCGTAACATCGGTCCTTCCGAAATTATGGAAATTACCGATGCTACACCGATCATACGATTTCAACGCTTTTGCGCTCGTTAATCGTATCAAAAAGGATTTACACACTCCGATACCGACAGCGACGCCGGATGTGCGCCACTTTAGATTTAACCCCACCGACATCGCACCTGCGATGTCGTAGTGTGCAAAGTACCCCTTAGACCGTTGTAAAACTACGTGCACACGTTGAGTATTTGGTAAGTTTTTACATCAGTATTTGAAAGCAAAAACCAGGAGAGCAACAAACAGAGAGATAGTAAAATAGAAACACGGGCACCACTTCTGTATTTTTTACCCACTTCTCGTTTTGGCTTACATATACTGGAAATAAAAAAAACTCACCAAATACTGAACGTGTGCATGTGATGTAAGCCATTTTTTATTGAGTTTTAACGGTGAATTGAGTGGATCAGCTTGTTTTCCTTGCATGAGATTGAACGTGATAGGATTGGGAGCACACTACAACGATCCAGGCCTTCTTCAGAGCAGTACTTAAAAGCTAAACCAAAAAAAAAAAAAAAAAGCCTGCAAGCACTGGCACATGTTCAGCCTCCACTGCTAGACTGCGCAATGGTGGATAATCTATACCACGAGCCGCAAACAAAAAAAAAAAAAAAATTGTCAGAGGGAGAAGGGAATGAATGATCAGAAATAGTAAAATAGGAAAAAAGTAATATCCAATCATACAGATCAATTAAAATGTGAATAAGCCTTGAAAGGCAGAACAGAAATTAGAAAGAATTGGCCACCGACATCAAGAAGCAGCCATCCCACACCCCCAAAAGCAAAAAAAAAAAAAAATCAAGGTGGGATTAATAGAAACACGCTTTTTAAAGGGAACCTGTCACCACTTTTTTGGCCTATAAGCTGCGGCCACCACCAATGGGCTATTATATACAGCATTTCTAACATGCTGTATATAAGAGCCCAGGCCGCGGTGTAGAACATAAAAAATACTTTATAATACTTACCTAACGGTCGCTCGGTTGGCCTTATGGGAATCTCCGTTGTCTGGCGCCGGCGCCGCCTCTTTCAGCTATCTTCGTCCTCCTTCTGACTCCTGTGTGCATTACGCGTCCAACTTCATACACACTCGCCGGTCCTGCGCAGGCGCACTACAATACTTTGATCTGCCCTGCTCAGGGCAGATCAGTGCGCCTTCTCAGGACCTGAATGCCTAGAGAAGGAGGACGAAAGAGGAGGCGCCGGCACCAGAGAATGGAGACACCCATCTGGCCAACCGCGCAACCGTTAGGTAAGTATTATAAAGTGTTTTTTATGTTCTAACAGCGGCCTGGGCTCTTATATACAGCATGTTAGAATGCTGTATATAAGAGCCCGGTGGTGGTGGCTGCAGCTTATACGCCAAAAAAGTGGTGAAAAAAATAAGAAAACTAAGACCATTGGAGTATCCAATATCTATTCACATCTTTTTCAATTGCAGAGTATGTTGACACAAGCACAGTACCTAAGATTAGTAATAATCCAATATAGAGCATCTGACCGATACATACATCAGGGGACTGACATTGCAGAGAGAACACATCAAGATGAATGAACAATTACAATCAAAATGATTCAACTCCTATTACAGATCAACTTTATTAGCAAAACGTTCTGTTTGCAATAAATAAATGAAACAAGAACAATGTAAATACCTCTAAACACGACTATATCAAGTGGTTTCACCCCTTTTACTGACTGCTGCAGTCTCGGAATGATTCAATCCCTTCACGGCAATCATCTTTAATACTTAGGAAAGCACACTTTGGCTGTTACGACCTGCTACAAATGATACATAGCTAGACACCAGCTTCTGGCAGCGTTCCTGAGGAAGGTTAGCTCATTCCATACAGGCAATGGCCTCCGTGTTCACTAACATTCTTGCGTTGTCAAGAGAGTTGTCGAAAAAGTTAAGAGATTTCCTTGCACAAACATGGAAAAAGGCAACAAAATAATAGCAAAGATGCTGAATGTTTCTAGAGAAACAGTTGGAAGCTTAGGTCCATAGGTCACAAATTTAAAGGGGTATTCCTATCTCCAAGATCCTATCCCAATATGTAGTAGGTGTAACAATAATAATATTAGCCAATACCTCCAATTAGAAATGTAGTATAGTTCTCCTGATATAGCCATGTCTCTTACCTCATGTGCAGGGCATTGCAGCTTAGGTATCCAAGATAATGTAGTGACAGTTAGTTGCTTGTGGCGGAACTATGGATACCCAAGCTGCAATGTCTTTTATGTGACTTGGCTATATCAGGAAAACTATACTGCATTTCTACGTAATTTGAGATATTTTCTGATATTTTTACATCTAATACATATTGGGATATGATCTTGAAGCTGGTAATATCCCTTTAATGTGACAAGAACAGGTCTACACTGCCTGAACATGAAAAAATTAAGAGTATTAAGCAAAGCCGCTCCCCTCCAGTCAGAATGTGCCTGGAAATATGTATATCGCATACACGCAGCCACGTGATCGCCGTTCCCGGCTCTGAAACCGGCGAATCCTCACATCGCGAAGTGCGAGCAATGTGAGAATTTATAACTCTGCAGTCACAAACTTATGCTATTGGTTTAGACTGGACAACCCCTTTAAATATGTTCAAAGGCATAAAAATAAACCACTGAATTATTTGGATTTTGTAATGCCTCTTTATGATCCTGTTTTGTTCTTTTGATGAATTTGACAGGCGGTGTAACCACGCCCCATCCCCTCCTATTTTAGTAGTGCTGCCTGAAATGCCGTGGAAAAAAACCAAAGACTGTCGCAAAAATTATGTGCAGCTATGCGTTGCGATTTTTTTTTTTTCAATTTTTCAGTGTTTGACGACTGTTATCTAGCATAAACGATGATAAATAAGTAGCTTGGGGTAAGAGGAGGCATTTGGTCCCCGATTTAAGTACTTATTACTAATGAGGTGTTTTGTTCTAACACAAAGATGAATTAAATAAGTAGTAAAGTGCAAAAAAAAAAAATTACGCATGAGCCTAAGCTTACCTGAATCACTCCAGCTATTCTGAACTACCTTGTGGCCAGAAACATCCTTTAGGCCCTGTGCGCACGCTGCGGATTTACCGCGGATTTGCTGCAGAAAATGTGTCTAACATTGCTGCAGTCATTCCCCAGAAAATCCTGTGGGTTTTAAAAAATGCTGTGGGCGCACTGCGTTTTTTATACCCGCGGATTTACCCGTAGATTTTCTGCTGCGGAATTAATGAGCATGTTACTTCTTTTCTGCAGGTACCTGTGGTTTTTGCCATAAATAATGGTAAAAATCCACAGGGACCAACCTGTGGAGAATCCACGGTAAATCCGCAGCAAACCGCGGTAAAATTGCATGCGGATTTCGCTGCGGTTTTGGTGCGTTTTACCGTGGGTGTGGGATTCTTTAAAAGGGTCCGTTTTTTTCTTAAGAAATAGTCACTTTCTAGTGCGCACATAGCCTAAAGTGGGCTTTACACGCTACGACATCGCTAGCAATTGCTAGCGATATCGAGCGTGTAAGCACCCGCCCCCGTCGTGCATGTGATATCATGTGATCGCTGCCGCAGCGAACATTATCGCTACGGCAGCGTCACACGCACTTACCTGGTCGGCGGCGTTGCTGTGACTGCTGAACAATCCCTCCCTCAAGGGGGAGGGACGTTCGGCATCACAGCGACGTCACTAAGCGGCCGGCCAATCAAAACGGAGGGGCGGAGATGAGCGGGACGTAACATTCCGCCCACCTCCTTCCTTCCGCATTGTGACCGGCGGCAGGTAAGGAGACGTTCCTCGCTCCTGTGGTGTCACACACAGCGATGTGTGCTGCCGCAGGAGCGACGAACATCAATAATCAACCATTGCCGATTTTTGGTTTTGGGACGACCTCTCCATGGTGAACAATTTTCACCATTTTTGAGGTCGCTTAAGGTCGCTGGTAAGTGTCACACGCTGCGATATCGTTAATGACGCAGGATGTGCGTCACTAACAACGTGACCCTGACGATAAAACATTAACGATATCGTAGCGTGTAAAGCCCGCTTTACAGTTGAGCAGAGCTCTGTATAATACAGCGGGCTAACTTTCCAACATACGATTACAGTTGAGTGCCTGGTGTTAAGGCCATGCTACCCAAATGGCAACTCGCCAGAGCAAGGTCTGTGCAGATTGAGCCGGTAAGGGACGCTGTGAGATTGGAGCCTTGAATTAACATGTGGAGCTTAGTATCCGTACAAGGTGAATAACTACTCCAATACACGGCATTAACATACATTAGATGGAGATTAATTCATGGTGTTTAAAAAGGGGAACACAGGATTTCAATGGGACTATACTTACTGCTTATTCTTCTAAGATACTTGGTGAGGATGGAAGTGGACAATTATAAGTGTTACTCTGGACAAATAGCATTTTAATGTCATTTTATTAAGTTTCCAGGATAATCATGTAAAAAATAAATAATGCATCCGGGTGTATATTATGCCAAATTACATATAGCTCACCAATAAATAACATCATCAATAAGTTAAATTACCTTCAGCCTTGCCTCTGGATATTTACATGCCCGCAGCAGTGTACTGTGTATGCACACTGCAAATCGAGTGGAGAAATGTATGTCAAATTACTTAGCCAGAGGATGAGGGGATTGGAAAATAGCAAGGTGGTTAAACTTTTACAAAATCTTCTAGAAAGTCTATTAAATTATAATCGCTGTTGCACATTTTGTTAAAAGAGTGATGTGATTTTTAATTATTATGTCATTGCCTCTGGCGGAGTCCAGGAGCCATGCCAGGGATACATGCTTGGAATGATGCTGCGCGCTAAGCAGTCATTCCGGCAAACTCGGGGCCTGCACTAAACTATTACAAAAAATGGAGCTGGCCTTTTCCCTCATGCAGCCCAGAGGGTTTAATTAAATATGAAGACTGATATTTCACACGTTACCTGAAAGGGTTAACAGGTTCTTTTGTGACCAATTAGCTACTTGTTGTAATTGCACTTATGTGAGGAGGAATCTGGCTATATTTAGGACTCAATAATAAGTGAGGCCTGGAGAATACCGGGTCTGCTGCTTAATCCAAAATGTCACAGTAACACCGATGGGTTTTCCATGCTAAATTTGGATAAGAATGGCTTTATGAAGCATTATTATTCGTGCTTTCTTCAGTGTTTGCTGCCTTTTTTACCTCGGCTTCATTACATGCCATTTTAGATGTGTCCCAATCATGACACATGGGACGAGGGGCACATTCCCTAAGGACATATTGCAGAATTCTTCTCTCTTGAGCAGGGTTTCGATTTTCCTGTAGATCCTAAAGGTATGTTCTCACGAGACAGATATGCTGTGGTTTTTCCACTACCGATTTGTACACAGAAAACTTCTGGAAAATAAGGCATATGAGCAAAGGGGATGAGAAATTAACAGATCTTATTCAAATGCTTTGGAAAAAACCTGTGGTTTACAATGCAGAAAGGGAAATCTGCAGCAAGTCCAGTATTACTCGGGGGCTTTACACGCGACATCGCTAACGAGATGTCGTTGGGGTCACAGAATTCGTGACGCACATCCGGCCTCGTTAGCGACGTCGTTGCGTGTGACATGTACGAGAGACCGCTAACGATGCAAAATACTCACCAAATCGTTGACACGTCGTCCATTTCCCAAATGTCGTTGCTGGTGCTGGACGCCGTTTGTTCGTCGTTCCTGAGGCAGCACACATCGCTACGTGTGACACCCCAGGAACAACGAACAACACCGTACCTGCGTCCTCCGGCAACGAGGTGGGCGTGACTTTCATGCGGCAGCCATTTGCCCGTGACGCACAAACGACGGGGGCGGGTGCTTTCACGAGCGACATCGCTAGCAATGTTGCTGCGTGTAAAGCAGCCTTTAGGCCAAGGTTACACATCAGTGAAAAACACAGACGTTTTTCACTGACGTGTTAAAGACGCATATGTCCCTCCGTGTGTCGGGATTCACGGCACACGTGGGTTGTCCATGTCCAATCCATGATACGTTATCTGTCATCCGTGATTGCACATGGAGATAAACTCACCTGTCCCCCCTCCTGCTGTTGGTGGTGCTGAAATCTTCGGCTCTGCTGTGTTTCCACCCCCTACTGCAGCTACTTCCGGGTCGGCTGTTACTGCATACATGAATATGCATGAGAATAAGCAGCCGACTCTGACGCAGCAGCATGTAGAAGCCGGAGACAAGCAGTGCTGTGAAGGTGAGTTAATTGCTTTTCATGGATCACACCATAGTGTGGTCCGTGGGACATCAGTGATGCCAGTAAAAAACGGACATGGAGACATGGTCAGTGAAAAATCGCCGCGCCACGAGGAATGACGTCAGTAGACCAGGGACTAATCGCCACGTGGAGCTCTCAGAGTGGAATAAAAGGTGTAACTGTGAATGAGGAAAAGAAAAAGTGAAAAAGAAGGTTTTTTTCTTTTTCCTTTTTTTTCCTTTTTCTTTTTCACTTTTTCTCTTCCTCATTCACAGTTACACCTCTTTTATTCCACTCTGAGAGCTCCACGTGGCGATTAGTCCCTGGTCTACTGACGTCATTCCTGCTGGCGTGGCTACCTCCTTTGTTTAATGCTATATATCTCACTGTGTGCAGCAACATATGTTATGCTGTTCTTTCTTGCTTTGTTTTTGTCCTGATGAAGAAGGCGGCTATGCCTTCGAAACGCGTTGACCCGTGCAAATAAAGGAAAGGATTTCATCACACCTCATGGATTTGTGGTTTTTAGCGCAGCATCAAACCCGTTTTCCCTCATCCATCTTGTTACCTGCCTTGATAGCAGACAACCGAGTCACTTTCTCCGTCCGGTGTACAGCAGCGCGGTGGATCCAGGTACAGGAAGGAAGAGGTGGGCGGGGCCTGCACGAGCTCCGGTCATGTGACAGCCGGAGCTAGTTCAGGCCCGCCCACCTTCTCCTGCAGACGCTGACAGAGTGATCCGGCCGCCGGAAAGCGAGGTGCTGCATGATGGAGGTAAGTATGAACACCCGATCACTGCAGCACTTGTTCTGCATTGAGGATGCAGTGCCAAAGCCATGGTACTGTATCCTCAATGCAGAATGCCCGCATTATATCCGCAGGACATTCCGCAGTATGGAAACAGACAAAAGTTGTGGTGCCGTTTCCTGGGAGCTCCTGCGTAATGTCCTGTGGATATATCCGCAGGACACTGTCCCCGTGGGCACATAGCCTAACAACACCCACACCATTGATTGCAGAAGGAACACAGAAAGCTGCCATTGTCAGCAAACTATGGGCCCAGTCACACTAAACAACTTACCAGCGATCCCAACAACGATACAACCTGATAGGGATCGCTGGTAAGTTGCTAGGAGGTCGCTGGTGAGATGTCACACTAAGCGACGCTCCAGCGATCCCACCAGCAACCTGACCTGGCAGGGATCGCTGGAGCGTCGCTACACGTGGAAGCATGCTGCGCTTGGTAACTAAGGTAAATATCGGGTAACCAACCCGATATTTACCTTGGTTACCAGCGCACAACGCTTAGCGCTGGCTCCCTGCACTCCTAGCCACAGTACACATCGGGTTAATTACCCGATGTGTACTCCAGCTACGTGTGCAGGGAGCAGGGAGCCGACACTGGCAGCGTGAGAGCGGCGGACGCTGGTAACGAAGGTAAATATCGGGTAACCAAGGTAAGGGCTTCTTGGTTACCCGCTGTTTACCGTGGTTACCAGCGTCCGCAGAAGCCGGCTCCCTGCTCACTGCACATTTAGTTGCTGCTCTGTCGCTGTCAAACACAGCGATGTGCGCTTCACAGCGGGAGAGCAACAACTAAAAAATGGTCCAGGACATTCAGCAACAACTAACGACCTAACAGCAGTTGCCAGGTTGTTGCTGGATGTCACACACAGCAACATCACTAGCAAGTTGTGCCTCAGCAGCGATGTTGCTAGCGATGTTGCTTAGTGTGACGGTACCTTAACAATCAGTGGAGGCGAGGTTACACAGATAAGCTGGTCTGGCTTACAAGTAAGGGTACCTTCACACTTTAGCGATGCAGCAGCGATCCGACCAGCGATCTGACCTGGTCAGGATCGCTGCTGCATCGCCACATGGTCGCTGGTGAGCTGTCAAACAGGCAGATCTCACCAGCGACCAGCCCCCAGCGACGTGCAAGCGACGCTGCGCTTGCACGGAGCCGGCGTCTGGAAGCTGCGGACACTGGTAACTAAGGTAAACATCGGATATGGTTACCCGATGTTTACCTTAGTTACCAGCTCACACCGCTTAACTTAGCGTGTGCAGGGAGCAGGAGCCGGCACTGGCAGCGTGAGAGCTGCGGAGGCTGGTAACGAAGGTAAATATCGGGTAACCACCTTGGTTACCCGATGTTTACCTTGGTTACAGCTTACCGCAGGCTGTCAGACGCCGGCTCCTGCTCCCTTCACATTCAGGATTGTTGCTCTCTCGCTGTCACACACAGCGATGTGTGCTTATCAGCGGGAGAGCAACAATAAAAAAAACGAACCAGCACTGTGTGTAACGAGCAGCGATCTCACAGCAGGGGCCAGATCGCTGCTCAGTGTCACACACAGCGAGATCGCTAATGAGGTCACAAAAAACGTGACTCAGCAGCGATCTCAGTAGCGATCTCGCTGTGTGTGAAGTACCCCTGAGACCTAGTCAGGCAGTGATAATCTCATGCTGATAAAACACTCATTGTATTGGAACTAAAGCACACAGCCTAATAAGTGTAAGGGTACCTTCACACTTAGCGATGCAGCAGCGATCCGACCAGCGATCTGACCTGGTCAGGATCGCTGCTGCATCGCTACATGGTCGCTGGTGAGCTGTCAAACAGGCAGATCTCACCAGCGACCAGTGAACAGCCCCCAGCCAGCAGCGACGTGCAAGCGACGCTGCGCTTGCACGGAGCTGCCGTCTGGAAGCTGCGGAGACTGGTAACTAAGGTAAACATCGGGTATAGTTACCCGATGTTTACATTAGTTACCAGCGCACAGCTGTGTGTGCAGGGAGCAGGGAGCCGCGCACACTGAGCGCTGGCTCCTTGCTCTCCTACCATAGCTACAGTACACATCGGGTTAATTAACCCGATGTGTAATGCAGCTACATGTGCAGAGAGCAGGGAGCCGCGCACACTGCTTAGCGCTGGCTCCTTGCTCTCCTAGCTGCTGTACACATCGGGTTAATTAACCCGATGTGTACAGCAGCTACATGTGCAGAGAGCCGGAGCCGGCAGCACATGCAGCGTGAGAGCTGCAGAGGCTCGTAACTAAGGTAAATATCGGGTAACCACCTTGGTTACCCGATGTTTATCTTGGATACAGCTTACCTCAGCTGTCAGATGCTGGCTCCTGCTCCCTGCTCGCTTCATTTGTCGCTCTCTCGCTGTCACACACAGCGATCTGTGTGTCACAGCGGGAGAGCGGCTTTGAAGAAAACGAACCAGGGCTGTGTGTAACGAGCAGCGATCTCGCAGCAGGGGCCAGATCGCTGCTCAGTGTCACACACAGCGAGATCGCTAATGAGGTCACTGCTGCGTCACAAAAAGCGTGACTCAGCAGCGATCTCGGCAGCGAGCTCGCTGTGTGTGAAGCACCCCTAATCAGGGTCTCAACACCTGCATTATGCTACTCTAAGGTTAAATAACAAAAACCTCTTTAAAATTGCAGCTAATCAGCATTAGCTGTCTACGTGCTTAGAATATCCTAATTTCCAGTCCTGACAATCGGAGTAAGTTCACAGAAATAAGTAAAACTTCTTATACAGCAAGCCCTTTACAAAGCCCTTTAATGCATCAACATTATGGGAAGTAAGCTTTATTTATTTGCAAATCTTAAAAGGGAAGTCATAAATAAACATGGCTACTTCCAAAAACAGTGCCAACTTGTCTACAGGTTATGTGTGGAAGTACAGTTCAGCCCCAGTGACTTCAATAAAGCTGCAATACCAGACAGACACAGCCTGTGGATACGCAAGGCACTGTTTCACAGACATGGTTTTCTAATCTGAATAACCTCTATACATGTATGCACCAGCTCTTTACAATTGCCATTTGTGACCAAAGGCCATGTTGAGGGCTTCCATTTTGGGATCGAATGTGTATTATATGTGACAAGTTATCCTCCGTAATCGCGGGGACATTGTAATCATTTGTTAAGCAATTGTATTGTGTCATGTTTTTAGCAAGAGCTTTCACAGGCTAAGAGAAGAGCATTTTAGGTCTTTATAAAGCTGGTTCCAAGAAGGCCAACTATTTTGCGGAAATTACCGGATGTCTCTACGGCGGCGGTCTCCAGCCTTTCCTTCTTTAATGGCCACATTTAGCTGTCAGAGATGGTCACGGGCCACAGCCAGTCCCCCCCCCCACTACACTAGCGACACTCCGAGCCTCCCAACAAAAAATACTAAGCCCTTCTGTCCCGTTCCCTTATAGGCAGTATACTTAAATCTAGGAGTTCCCACCGCACTATTGCATCCGACGTAGGGTACCTCTGACCGCATAATCCTCACTCCACCTTACTACGTCTAGTGTATGCGCATCCAGATCTGCTCTTCTGTGCGGGGCTACTCAACATCTGAAGACCCGCTCTTCATAGCGGTTTGATAGACCTTGGGCTAGTGCACCAAGATGGTAGACAGCTGCTAGTCACACATCTTGGGCCTCAGAGCCACAGTTTGGGGACCCATGGTCTAAGTGTTCAGTGACCAGGGGGTGGTAAGTGTGAGTGGCAGATTTATTTGCCTTTATTAGCTTTATCAGGATTAATGCTTATTTTTTCTGTTACTTGAATACTGTTAAAGATATTAATGGATGCAATGTTTCCCTATATTAGTGTTCCTATGTAACAGTAGGCTCTGAAGTCTGCCATGGTAGTATATGGTTGTGTAATCCTCTATACATGGAGTCAGACATGTAAGATTTTAATAAAATTAGTTTTAAGGCCTAACTAGAGGGACTTATTCAAAGCTATGCACCCAATATCTATATATATAATTGCCTTATTCTGTCTGTCTGCCTGTCTGCCTGTCTGTCTGCCTGTCTGTCTGCCTGTCTGTCTGCCTGTCTGTCTGCCTGCCTGTCTGCCTGTCTGCCTGTCTGCCTGTCTGCCTGTCTGTCTGCCTGCCTGTCTGCCTGTCTGTCTGCCTGTCTGTCTGCCTGCCTGTCTGCCTGCCTGTCTGCCTGTCTGCCTGTCTGTCTGCCTGCCTGTCTGCCTGCCTGTCTGCCTGCCTGTCTGTCTGCCTGCCTGTCTGCCTGTCTGCCTGTCTGCCTGTCTGCCTGTCTGTCTGCCTGTCTGCCTGTCTGTCTGCCTGTCTGTCTGCCTGCCTGTCTGCCTGCCTGTCTGCCTGTCTGCCTGTCTGTCTGCCTGTCTGCCTGTCTGCCTGCCTGTCTGCCTGTCTGCCTGTCTGCCTGTCTGCCTGTCTGCCTGTCTGCCTGTCTGCCTGTCTGCCTGTCTGTCTGCCTGTCTGTCTGCCTGTCTGTCTGCCTGTCTGTCTGCCTGTCTGTCTGCCTGTCTGTCTGCCTGTCTGTCTGTCTGTCTGCCTGTCTGTCTGTCTGCCTGCCTGTCTGCCTGTCTGCCTGCCTGTCTGCCTGCCTGTCTGCCTGTCTGCCTGTCTGCCTGTCTGCCTGCCTGCCTGCCTGTCTGCCTGTCTGCCTGTCTGCCTGTCTGCCTGTCTGCCTGCCTGTCTGCCTGTCTGCCTGTCTGTCTGTCTGCCTGTCTGCCTGTCTGTCTGCCTGTCTGTCTGTCTGCCTGCCTGTCTGCCTGTCTGCCTGTCTGTCTGCCTGTCTGCCTGTCTGTCTGCCTGTCTGTCTGTCTGCCTGTCTGCCTGTCTGTCTGTCTGCCTGTCTGCCTGTCTGTCTGCCTGTCTGCCTGCCTGTCTGCCTGTCTGTCTGTCTGCCTGCCTGTCTGCCTGCCTGTCTGTCTGCCTGTCTGTCTGCCTGTCTGTCTGCCTGTCTGTCTGCCTGTCTGTCTGCCTGTCTGTCTGCCTGTCTGTCTGCCTGTCTGTCTGTCTGTCTGCCTGCCTGTCTGCCTGTCTGTCTGTCTGCCTGCCTGTCTGCCTGCCTGCCTGCCTGCCTGTCTGCCTGCCTGTCTGCCTGTCTGCCTGTCTGCCTGCCTGCCTGCCTGTCTGCCTGTCTGCCTGTCTGCCTGTCTGCCTGTCTGCCTGCCTGTCTGCCTGTCTGCCTGTCTGCCTGTCTGTCTGTCTGCCTGTCTGCCTGTCTGTCTGCCTGTCTGTCTGTCTGCCTGCCTGTCTGCCTGCCTGTCTGCCTGCCTGTCTGCCTGTCTGCCTGTCTGTCTGCCTGCCTGTCTGTCTGCCTGTCTGTCTGCCTGTCTGTCTGTCTGTCTGCCTGTCTGTCTGCCTGTCTGTCTGCCTGTCTGTCTGCCTGTCTGTCTGCCTGTCTGTCTGCCTGTCTGTCTGCCTGTCTGTCTGCCTGCCTGTCTGTCTGCCTGTCTGTCTGCCTGTCTGTCTGTCTGTCTGTCTGTCTGTCTGTCTAGCTCCGAAATTGTGTCCTTACGGTGACACAAAGCTGATTGGCCGCTGGGCTCGCCATGGCCCCGCCCCCCCACACGGATTGGCCTCTCGCCCCGGCTCTCTGCAGGCCCCGCCCCCCTCACGCAATGCACGCTCGCTCTGGCCCAACTGACACGGAGCCCCGATTCCCAGGTGAGTACACACACACACATCAGATCACACTCACTCTCACACTCACTCTCACACACACCTCACACATCACAACATGCTGGGATATCTCTTGCTTCTACACCGGCTCCGTCAGGATCCCAGCAGCGCCACACATAACCTTGCGATGCTGGGATCTTCACGGAGGCCGTGAAAGCTGGTAACCATTATACACATCGGGTAACTAAGGTCCCTTAGTTACCCGATGTGTATCATAGTTACCAGTGTACACCGGCTCACACTCACTCTCATACACACCTCACACACACATCACATCCACACATCAAGGTCCTGCAGCTGCGGAAAATACAGACACATAACAGCACACACAACAGCACACACATAACAGCACACACATACACACACACAAATCAGATCACACTCACTCACACACACACATCACATCGCATCCACATACTCACAACATCCTGGGATATCGCTTGCTTCTCGGCGGCGATACTGTGCTGTTGTGATCTTCCAGGACCTGCCGGAGGATCACATGGCCAGAAGCATGTGATATCCCCGGATGTTGTGAGTATAAGCGCGTATGTGCGATATCGTCAGTGTCTGTGTGTGTGAGTGGATGCGATCGGGTGTGTGTGAGTGGATGCGATCGGGTGTGTGTGAGTGGATGCGATCGGGTGTGTGTGAGTGGATGCGATCGGGTGTGTGAGTGTCGGCAGAGGAGCACGGCGTGCTGGAGGAGGCTGGGAGCAGAGAGGCTGATCATGGGGAAGGCTGGGAGGAGAGAGGCTGATGCTGGGGGAGGCTGGGAGGGGGAGGCTGGGACGAGGGAGGCTGATGCTGGTGGAGGCTGATGCTTGGGGAAGGCTGATGCTGGGGGAGGCTGGAAGGAGAGAGGCTAATGCTGGTGGAGGCTGATGCTTGGGGAGGCTGATGCTGGGGGAGACTGGGAGGGGAAGGCTGATGCTGAGGGAGGCTGGGAGGAAGGAGGCTGGGAGGAGAGAGGCTGATCCTGGGGAAGGCTGGGAACGGGAGGCTGATGCTGAGGGAGGCTGGAAGGAGAGAGGCTGATGCTGGGGGAGGCTGGAAGGAGAGAGGCTGATGCTGGTGGAGGCTGATGCTTGGGGAGGCTGATGCTGGGGGAGACTGGGAGCGGAAGGCTGATGCTGAGGGAGGCTGGGAGAGGGAGGCTGGGAGGAAGGAGGCTGGGAGGAGAGAGGCTGATCCTGGGGAAGGCTGGGAAGGGGAGGCTGATGCTGGGGGAGGCTGGAAGGAGAGAGGCTGGAAGGAGAGAGGCTGATGCTGGTGGAGGCTGATGCATGGGGAGGCTGATGCTGGGGGAGACTGGGAGCAGAAGGCTGATGCTGAGGGAGGCTGGGAGGAAGGAGGCTGGGAGGAAGGAGGCTGGGAGGAGAGAGGCTGATCCTGGGGAAGGCTGGGAAGGGGAGGCTGATGCTGAGGGAAGCTGGAAGGAGAGAGGCTGATGCTGGGGGAGGCTGGAAGGAGAGAGGCTGAGGCTGGGAGGAGAGAGGCTGATGCTGGGGAAGGCTGATGCTGAGGGAGGCTGGGAGGGGAAAGCTGATGCTGCGGAAGGCTGGGAGGAGAGAGGCTGATCCTGGGGAAGGCTGGGAGAGGGAGGCTGATGCTGGAGGAGGCTGGAAGGAGAGAGGCTGATGCTGGCGGAGGCTGATGCTGGGGAGGCTGGGAGAGGGAGGCTGATGCTGAGGGAGGCTGGGAGGAGGGAGGCTGGGAGAGGTAGGCTGAGAGAAGAGAGGCTGATGCACACACACACACACACACACACACACACGCGCGCGCACTGCACAACACACCACACACACACACACACTGGGAACCACAAACAACTGCCCTACACAGACACCCACACACACAGACAACACTGCACACACACAACACCCAACACACAAACACCGCGGCACACACAAATATACGCACATACCGCACAACACACACATTGCACAAAACATACCTCCCCCCAAAACACACCACACACACACAAACCGCGCAACACACACACACAACGCTACAGACACACAGCGCTCCACAAACAACGCAACACACGCAACACACATACAACACCGCTCTCACCCCCTGTCACACCCAGACAACACCCAGAACATGTACAGCGCCTACACAAACACTTGGTAACTACAGACAACAACATCTCTCTCTCTCTATATATATATATATATATATATATATATATATATATATATATATATATATAACAAAAATCATACATGAACTACACAATACGTAAATTCTAGAATACCCGATGCGTAGAATCGGGCCACCTTCTAGTATTAATATAAAGTTACAACACTGTTTAAATGGTTATGAGCGCAATGAACGACAGGCGTGAAGCACCGTGTCTGAGCGATAGCAGGGGGTGCGGCTCTGAATACCACCAATCGCATCTGTACTATACCATTTCAATGGCTCCCATAAAAATGAATGACAGTCAGTGCAGCACAGCGAGTTACGAAGTTTCCATAACTCCCGTTCACCTCCATGCGAGTTATGAAAACAGAGCAGCATAGCATGACTCAGATGCTTCCATAGCCTTACGGTCATGATCCAGGACCGGGATTCTCCACTCCAGAATTTCCAAGACCCGGCCTGGTCATGTCCGGGGTTAACTCCCATCAGCCTCATTCTGGTTTCAGAAGACACTATATCTGTTCTCTGCACTTGTATCCTGGTGCTGGTTATAGTCTTGCTCTGCAGCCTGTGACTGGCTCTGGTGAGAATTCCTGTTTGAGCTGACTCCTTGTTACCGTGCCCTGACCTGTACCGTCCCCCGTTCGTTCGTCTGTCCCAGTCCCTGACTTCCCGCTCCTGTCTGTTGTTTGTTTCCCTCTGCATACCTGATCTCCCGGCTTCCGACTCGGTTCTGTTTTCTAACTTGGTTTTGTTCCTACCTTTGCAGTGACTCGACTTTCCTGGCTAGACCCTGACTGTTTGAATACTCTATTATCCCCTGGTGGTTCGCCTGTTAACTGCCTGCTGAAGTTACTCTGCTGTACTTCAGCTGCCTTTCTGTTACTATGTTACTTTGTCTCTCCTTCACTACTCTGCTGCCACCTAGTGGGGAATAAACTGTACTACATCCTACCAACCCTTTGAACAGCGTGACACTTACTTCCTAGGGCTAATACTTGGACGCTGGGATTCTAGGCTCAGCCAACAGCTTAGATGGCATACTCCATTAACAACATAAGATGAACATTTCAATTACCTGCTAAATCCTGAGGTAGTGATAAAGCCTCTGTTTCCAGTCCAGGACAGATTCAGCCATTGGACTAGTGTGCAACGAGGCAAGAGATACTCCAAAGAGGTATCAGTCAGAGTGGCCCAGTAAGGCTGTAAACTTAAGTGCGTGTACTGAAGAGGATCACAGCAGTGCTGATACAGGAGCTTGCAGGTCTGTGCCAACCGACACAAGTCTGGAAGTGCTAAGTGGCTAATGATCAACTGGATTAGCTAGGGAAAAAAAAAGAAGAAAAAAAAGTTGTTAGTAGTAAAAATGCACTTTACCTAGCAAACAGTACACCGTGGATGGTGCATGCACATTGGCACATACGTGCAACAAGTTAGCCCAGCAGCGACCATCAGTAAGCGTTGACCAATATACTTTGAAACTAGGAGGTTTTTAGGGTCAGATCTCAAAACTTCATGAGAAAAAAAAATTATATGTTATAATGCACATTCATTGTAAAACACCTTTAGGCTCTACTGAGACCTACTTAGAGGAGCTACATTAGTTTCTTGTGTCAGGGCTTCGGAAATTTAGAAGATGCATCGACACATGTAACCAAGTAGCTTGTTTACTTTCTGGTGCTCTGCGCGCTATGTGGCCCCATTCCAAGGGAGACTGGCATGTGTGCCAATCAGAAATCCGTCTAAAATGGACCAGATGGTTTTGTAACTTTTATCTTGCCACTTTTTTCTTCTGAACAAAAATATATATTTTATTATACACACACACACACACACACACAAATATATACATACACATATATGCACACACAGCCGTACATTACGCTAGACTTTGCTGAGGGTTTTCTACCTCACTATTATGGCAATAAAATTATATATATATATATATATATATATATATATATATATATATATATATATATATATATATATATATATATATATACTGTGTGTGTGTGTGTATATATATGTGTAAATATATATATGTGTTGTGTGTATATATTTACACATATATACACATACACACACATATATATATATATATATATATATATATATATATATATATATATATATGTGTGTGTATGTGTATATATGTATATATATGTGTAAATATATACACACAACACATATATATATTTACACATGTGTGTGTGTGTGTGTGTATATATATGTGTAAATATATATATGTGTTGTGTGTATATATTTACACATATATATACATATATACACATACACACACAGTATATATATATATATATATATATATATATATATATATATATATATATATATATATATATATATGTATATGTATATAAATGTGTGTATGTGTATATATATATATATAATATATATTTTATTGCCATAATAGTGAGGTAAAAAGCCCTCAGCAAAGTCTGGCGTAATAGATAGATAGATATATATATATATCTATCTATCTCTAATATATATCAAGCTCAGTGTGTGTATGTCCACTAAAGGAATCCGCACTGTCGCATTTACAATTTATGAAATTTTTCACAGACACATCATTGTCATTATGTTTTGAGGGGAAAATTTAACCCCGCGCCTTAGTTATTCGATAAAAACCCTGCTTACATTAAAATCAATGGAGCTGGGAGCTACAGGTCATTAATAAGAGCTCCGATTGCTTGCTATAGGCAACAAAGGACATTCTTAGTATAAGAAGCTTATAAGTGTGAGGTAATAGATCAGTAGAGACAGACGACACACACAGAGACAGACATACAAAGACAGAGACACAAAGACAGACACACAGAGACAGGCAGACACACCGAGATAGAATATACACAATAACTCTGGCACTCCAAATAAGAAAAAAGGGGTACTGTGCGTTCCAAAGATTTGTTTATTTATTACTCAACGACTCAAAAAGAAAATAGACATCACACATGCAGAGAGACACACAGACAGACACAAAGAAAGACACACAGACAGGTACACAGAGAAACACACACACACAGACACACAGAGAGGCAGACACAGAGATGGACAGTGGGAAAGAGGGAGGGTGCGAGAGAGACAGTTACTATCCTGTACAACACCAGGTACTACAGCTAGTAAATATGATAGAGATGAGTGCTTTTACCAATAGATTCCACTTTCCGACAGAATAAGTACAGTGCAACCTTGGATTACGAGCATAATTGGTTCCGGGAGTGTGCTCTTAAACCAAGATACTCCTATATCAAAGCGAATTTTCCCATAGGAAATAATTGAAACAGAAACCTTTTGTTCCACAACCCAAAAATATTTACTGTATTTATACAAACTTATTACAGTAATACAAAATGTATTGTGTTCATATTAATTACAATGCACTTAAATACAAAATACTGTATAGTAAGAAGCTTGCAGCTTATAACAGAATTGTTGGTGTGTGGGAGGTGCGCTATAGAGAGAAAAATGATGTATAAATATAACAACCGTTATTTTAGTCCAATACACAAAAAAAAAAAAAACACACCCCAAATATATTCTCCTCAAAATAAGGGCAGAACTACACAAAATGTGGGGTAGGATTACTGCCCAGGCAATTAGATTACAGTACAAGCAATGTGCTGTACTAGTTAGCAGAAAGAAAGTACAGTACAGTGGAATATATTAGCACTATATAAAAGTAACTATTACAATGGAACCTTGGTTAATGAGAACAATCCGTTCTGGGAGTGTGCTTGTAAACCAAGTTACTCGTTCAGCAAAGCAAGATTTCCCATAGGAAATCATTGCAGTGCAGACGATTCGTTCCACAACTTGTGTAATGTCCCATCCTGGTCCCCTATTCTATCATTCCACATATACACAAACGCACACAAACACGTACAAACACACACAAACACGCATGTACACGCACATATTATATACTCACCTTACCTTCCGTTCCATCGCTGGTCTCCTGGGACTTGGTGTTCTCCGGTACGGGCTATCCCAGCGCGCTGACGTCAAAGGCAGAGCCGCTTGCCTCTGATTGGCCAGCGCGCTGCCTTTGAGTAGCGGTAACAGGAAGTTCCTACTTCATCGCTATGGATGCCGATGCACTGCCTGGAGTGGAGCGTAGCGGTGGACTACAGGACCCATGAGGCCGGCGATGAAACAGAAGGTACACATATTATATGCTCACCTTACCTTCCGTTCCACCGCCAGCCTCATGGTACTAGTAGTTCGCCGCAAGGACGTCGTGATGTACCCGGGAACTACGAGAACCATGAGACCGGCGGTGGAACGGAAGGTAAGGTGAGCATAATACTGTATGTGTGTGCGTGCGTGTTTGTATGGACTGCAATTGTGGGTCAGAGAGCGGTGGATGTATGGAACCGGAAGTGTGTGCGGTGAGAATTTTGCTCGTACAGCAAAGCTTTCTCGTAAACCGGGTTACAAATTTACAGAAAGCTTTGCTTGTTAAGCGAAATTCTCGTTAAGTGGGTTACTCGTTAAGCGAGGTATTACTGTATCCACAAATGCAACTTGATAGACATACTATATAGTATATACTGTACAATGGTATACAGTACATATGTACAGAAAGTTACCTCCAGAGTGTGATGAAATGACAGAACCGGAAGTGTGCACGGTGAGAATTTGCTCTTATTGCAAAGCATTGCTCTTAAACCAAGTTACAAATTTTAAAGAAAGCTTTGCTTGTCTTGCAAAACGCTCTCAAACCAAGTTACTCTTAATCCAAGGTTGCTCTGTACACTGGTGAATATTTATATGGACAGGAGAGAAGATATCACTCAGTGGGGGTCACAACTTCTACTTTCCGCACAGAGTCTACTACTGGTCACTATAACCAAACATAACCATTTTTATTTGCAATGCTTTATTATTTTTTCTAAAGCACTGCAATAGATTGAAAAGTATGCATGCCCATGTTATCATTCAGATCCCAGAAACACCCTTTCTGCCTATGTGGGAGTCAGTCCCTCTGCACCAGTGCCATTCAGCTGATGGGGTTGCAGAGCTCTGCGCTTCTTCTTCAGACCTCTACTGATTGATGACCTATCAATATTCTAAAACACACTTGCAATAGATCATCAATATCCAATACCCGATAGATGAGGATACCAAAAGGACTGACCTGCACTTATAAGATGGAAAACAGGACTGCTTGTTTGTTCAGCTGTATCTATAACTTTCATAAGTTTTAATGGGGAGGGACAAGCATAGCCTCCTCTCCTTTCAAGAGTATGGAGAATGTGGTGGTTATTCTCAACCCCTGCTTTTCCGATAGCCAATTGTCATAAGGTGAGACAAGCAGCTATTTTCCTATATGTACGCTACAAAATACTTCAAAAAAGGAGAACAGCACTTTACTGGCATCACCAGCTGTGATATGTATATGTTGAATTGGTCGGTGGCTGACCCTCACCTTGCCGTGCACCCCAATTTGGGCTGTATTCCACCTGTGTTGATTTTGGCAATTGGTGGCTGTTCACATTCAGTCATCAGGCCCTGTGCACAGGCTATTTACTTCAAGCAGCATTTGCTTGGGCCTGTCCCGCCCACAGCCAAGATTCAGAATGGGTGCGGGATTGAAAAACACCAAGTAAGTGCTGCTAAGAGCAGTTCTACTATTTCATATGTGAGGCCATATGGCACATTTTATATAAAAAAATTTTAGAGTAGGACTGCCCCAATGAGATTTGCCGTGACGTGGCGGGGTAGCTCAAGAAATTGCATTTTTTTTGCCAAAAATCTTAAATTTTAATAATAAGTACAGTTTGGAATTTTTAGTGCTGGAGTGCACATTTAGTGCTGGCATTCTTGTTTTTTCTTTGATATGTATATGTTTCAGAACTTAAAATAAGGGAGGTATAACGTCTTGGCTAAACACCAAATTTTAAAAGAGAACCAGTAGACAATATAAAAAGTTATTGGAAGGAATGTGCTGGGCTTATAGACATAGCATAGTAATTATAACGCACATTATTTTGCACACTACTGTGCTGCACCTTTGTTTTGATGCCATCATATCTTACTGTTGGTGTGAGTGCCGATCTAAGGCTGGAATCACACTTGCGAGTGTAAAATCGGTCCGATTCTCATGCCAGAAAGTAGGACGATTTCTTCTCACATTTCATCAGTGTGCTGTCAGTGTGCAATCAGTTTTTACCCTCAGCAGCTGCTATTCATGTACTGTTATGTACAGGAGCATTTACAGTGTTTTCTGCTACATGCGTGAAATGTATTGAGAAAAACGCATGTCACTAGGATGGTGTGTGTGTGCTGTCCGTGTGACATCCTTTTTTTTCACCCACAGACTTGCATTGAAGAGACTCATGCGAGAAACTCACGAAAACGCACCATGCTGCGATTTCTTTTTTCTCAGTCCAATTTAGACTGAGAAAAAAATAGCAGATGGGAGCGGCCTCATTGATTAACATTTGTCCGAGAACGCAAGATTTTATCACATTGCACTCGTGCGAGTTAATTGCAAGTGTGAAGCCGGACTAAGGAGTCCAAAGTTAGTACAGTCCCTATGATTCCTCTCCCTTCTCACTGACATTGCCATCATTTACAGCTGTCTCTATACCCCACTACTACAGTTTGTAAAGTAGTGCATAAATACTCCCGCTCAGACATACTATCATGAGATTTTATGGGCACTGTACAATCTGCGAAGCACCATGCCCCCAAAAATGGAGAGAGCGAGGGGGAAAGCAGGGAGCAGTTTGAGATAAAAAGAATGTTGTTTGATGTTACATACTAAAGGTAGAGAGGACATGTTTGATGCACAAGACTGCTACAGACACCAGGCACATGGCCATATGACTACATCTGACTGATTACAGTCTTCCCCCGTGGTCCCCACAAAGCTTCTCATAAGCCAGATCAGTTACCCACACTTTGCACTGACGAGGGGCAATCAGCCCGAAACAGGGTGTCTGCAAATTGGGATTCTGATCTGGCATATATCCTAGGTCATATGCCAAGGCTTGTTAAAAGGCCACTTTTGACTTTTAGGATCGCTACTTCCAATAGGTGGTGCTAGAGTTTGTTTCCTTTCCTGGAGACAACTTGACTGATTACAGACTCATATAAGCTACATTAGAGAATAATCTTACTGTTTGGAAAACATTTGTACATTTTGAAGCTTTATGCAATTTTTAGTACATTTTTAAGAAATAAAAGATCTTTAAATCTTTAACTAAATAGTACAACTACCGGTACCGTATTTTTCAGACTTTAAAGGCACCATTATACGCAACGATGGATCTAACGATATATCGCCAGGGTCACGGATTCCGTGACGCACATCCGGCATAGTTAACTACGTTGTTGCGTGTGACAGCAAGGAACGGCCATTAACGATGGAAAATACTCACCTTATCGTCCAACGTTGACACGTCGTTCCTTTTTAAATAATCGTTAATTGTTGAGCACGCAGGTTGTTCGTCGTTCCTGTGGCAGCACGCATCGCTACGTGTGACACCTCGGGAACGACGAACTGCAGCTTACCTGCGTCCGCCGGCAATGCGGAAGGAAGGAGGTGGGCGGGATGTTACGTCCCGCTCATCTCCGCCCCTCCGCTTCTATTGGGCGGCCGCTTAGTGACGCCGCACGAACCACCCCCTTAGAAAGGAGGCGGTTCGCCAGCAACAGCAGTGTCGCTAGGCAGGTAAGTCCGTGTGACGGCTCCAAACGATTTTGTGCGCCACAGGCAGCGATTTTCCCGTGACGCACAAACGACGGGGGAGGGTGCTTTCACCAGCGATATCACTGCGTGTAACACCCCCTTAAGACAAACTTTTTACCCCCAAATTCAGAACAAAAGTGGGGATGCATCCTATCGTTCCGATGTACCTGGCTCGCTATGTGTGGGAGCGGCAGTGGAGCGGGTCAGACAAGGCATGAGCAGGGTCGCTGCTGAAAGAAAGCGGCAGCTGTGGGAAACTCATGTGTCCGCTATTAAAGAAATTGAATATTAACTGCTCTCCACGCCCATAATCCCTCCCTCCTCTTGGCATTAAAGCCGATGCTGAGAGGTGGGCAGGATTATGGGCAAACTTTGGATTAGCCGGCAGCTGACATCAGCGTGTGCCTGGGGGCAAATGGCAATGATGTCAGGCACTGCCAGACACTTACACACAGAAGTCAGTTTCCGGCATAATTAGAGGATGCCGCACATCCGGAGAGTGGAGGGACTTGGAGTACAATTGTTTATTTTTTCAAGTGTTTAATTAAAAGAAAGAAAGAAAAAAAGCCCATGATGGGGAACATATATAACAGGATGGGGAACATATATATACACACCAGGATAAGGACATACAGTATATCACAAATGTGAGTACACCCCTCACATTTTTGTAAATAATAATTTTTCATGAGACAACACTGAAGATATGACAATTTGATACACTTTACAGTAGTCAGTATCCAGCTTGTATAACAGTGTAAATTTGGTGTGCAATCTAAATAACAACACATAGCAGTTAATGTTAAGTCAAAACCGCTGGCAACAAAAGAGAGTACCCTCCCTAAGTGAAAATGGTCAAATTGTGGCCATAAGGTCAATATTTTGTTTGGCTACCATCATTTTCAAGGATTACCTTAACTTTCTTGGACATGGTGTTTACTAGACCTTCACGGGAGCCAGTGGAATCCTCTCTCACTCCGCCATGATGAAGTCAGAGCTGGTGGAAGATGAAGACCTTGTGGTCCTCTACCTTTCATTTAAGGATGCCCCACATATGCTCAACAGGGTTTAGATCTGAACACATGCTTGGCTAGTTCAGCACCTTTACCTCAATTTGTTTAGCAAGGCAGTGGTCATCTTGGAGGTATATTTGGAGTCGTTATATTGGAATGCTGCCTTAGGCTTCTGCCACACTCACGTGAAATTCACGCACGTGCCGAGAGACACGTATTTTCCCTGCGTGTTGCGAGCAGGTAAGTACGTGTCTCTGGTACGTGCGTGACACGTGTGTTCTACGTGTGCTATCCGCGATAGCACACGTAGAACCGGTAATTATTATACTCACCTGGTCCTTCCTGATGTCCGCGCTGCTGTCCGTGGTGCTGATCCTCGGGCTCCAGCCCTCCCGTCTCCCCGCTGCTGCTGCTGCCAGGCAGTGAAGTGAATATTCAATGAGAATGAGCGGCGGTCGGCAGCAAGAGGCAGCAGCGGCAGAGACAGGAGGGCTGGAGAAGGCGAGTTAATGTTTTGGTTTTTTTTCACTGACATGTGTGTTTTCTCCGGCGCGTGTCACACGGGACCGCATCCACACTACACCCGTGTGGTACGGGTGCGGGCCGTGTGACACCCGTGCTGCCGGTGAAAAAACGGACATGTCAGCGCTTTGAAAATCGCACACACGTACAAAACGCACACGGACACACGTTCCGTGTGGTTTTACGTGTGTGTGCCTGCTACCATAGGGTGGCATTGCTGTACGTGTCTCCGTGTCTCCGGTACGTGTAAAAAATGCCAAACACGTACCGGAGGCACGGATGTGTGGCGCTAGCCTTACCTAAAGGAGAGGATCATAGTCTGCTTCATTATGTCACAGTACATGCTGGAATTCATGGTTCCCTCAATGAACTGGAGCTCCCCACAGCTTGAAGCACTCATGCAGCCCCAAACCATGACACTGCCACCGCCATGCTTGACTGTAGGCAAGACACCTCACCTGGTTGCTGCCACACACTTGACACCATCTGAACCAAATAAGTTTACCTTGGTCTTATCAGACCACAGAACATGGTTCCAGTAATCCATGTCCTTAGTCTGCTTGTCTTCTGCAAACTGTTTGCTTGCTTTCTTGTGCATCATCTTTAGAAGAGGCTTCCTTTTGGGATGACAGCCATGCAGACCAATTTAATGCAGTGTGCAGCGTATGGTCTGAGCACTCATAGGCTCACACCCCATCCCTTTAACCTCTGCAGCAATGCTTGCAGCACTCATATGTCTATTTTGAAAAGATAACCTCTGGATATGACACTGAGTATGTGCACTCAATTTCTTTGGTTGACCATGGCAAAGTCTGTTCTGAGTGGAATCGGTCTTGTTAAACCACTGTATGGTCTTGGTCACCAAGCTGCAGGTAAGTTTAAGGGTATTGGTAATCTTCCTACAGCCTATGCCATCTTTATGTAGAGCAACAATACTTTTTTCAGATCCTCAGAGAGTTATTTGCCATGAAGGGCCATGTTGAACTTTCAGTGACCAGTATGAGAGTGTGTGAGCGATAATAACAAATTTAACACGCCTGCACTCCATTCACATGAGACCCTGTAACACTGAGTCATGTAACTCTGTGGAGAGAAAATAGCTAATTGGGCACAATTTGGCCATTTTTACTTAGTGGTATACTCACTTTTGTTGCCAGTGGTTTAGACATTAATAGCTGTATGTGGGGATATTTAAGAGAGCACCAAGTTTACACTGGTATACAAGCTGTACACTGACTACTTTACATTGTATCAGTGTCATATCTTCAGTGTTGTCCCATGAAAATACATAATAAATTACAGTGGTACATCGCTTAACGAGTAACCAACTTAATGAGAATTTCGCTTAACAAGCAAAGCTTTCTGTAAATTTGTAACTCGGTTTACGAGAAAGCTTTGCTGTACGAGCAAAATCCTCACTGCACACACTTCCGGTTCCGTACATCCACCGCGCTCTAACCCACACTTGCAGTCCACACAAACACACTCATGTACACACAAAACACACACACACAGTCACAGTATTATGCTCACCTTACCTTCCGTTCCACCGCCGGTCTCATGGTTCATGTAGTTCCTGGGTACATCACGACGTCCTCGCGACGAACTACAAGACCCAGGAGGCCGGCAATGGAATGGAGGTAAGGTGAGCATATAATATAATACTGTATAGTGTACTTTACGTTTCATCGCCGGCCTCCTGGGTCCTTTAGTTCGTCGCTCCACTCCACTCCAGGCTGTCCATCGGCATCCATAGCGACGAAGCAGGAACTTCCAGGTTCCTGTCACCACTACTCATAGGCAGCGCGCTGGCCAGTCAGAGGCAAGCGGCTCTGCCTTTGACGTCAGCATTCTGGCCGCGGAAGTTCCTCCCTCATCGTTATGGTAACCTGATACACGGCCCGGCCCCGTACCAGAGAACAGCATGTCCCAGGAGACCGGCGATTCAACGGAAGGTAAGGTGAGCATATAATATGTGCGTGTTTGTGTGAGTTTGTACGTGTTTGTGCATGTGTGGAATGGCACAATAGGGGACCAGGATTAGACATTGAACAAAGTTGTGGAACGAATTGTCTGCACTGCAATGATTTCCTATGGGAAATTTTGCTCTGCTGAACGAATAACTTGGTTAACAAGCACACTCCCAGAACAGATTGTTCTCGTTAACCAAGGTTCCACTGTATTTACAAAAATGTGAGGAGTGTGCTCCCTTTTGTGATATACTGTGCATACCAGGATGTGGACATGTATATCTGGAAGGGTCCAGGATGGAGGACATCATAATGTCAGCAGCAGTTCCCCCCTACAATGGTGCGTCATGACCACATTTGTTGGTTATTTTTTTTTATATATACTTTCTTCTTCTAAAGTCTAGGAGTGTCGTATGGTCCAATGCTTCTTATAGCCCGAAAAATACAATAATTTGTTTTTCATGACACAAGTACTGATATTTTTTGTCATCCAAGTCTCACATAAATTCAAGGGGTTCTCTCAGATTTTATGAAATTTTCCTAACATTAGGCTTATAATAAAATACATAAGTCCCCTATAAAAGAATATTTCATGAAAGAAGGGAATTTTGTTTACTTACCGTAAATTCCTTTTCTTCTAGCTCCAATTGGGAGACCCAGACAATTGGGTGTATAGGCTATGCCTCCGGAGGCCGCACAAAGTATTACACTAAAAGTGTAAAGCCCCTCCCCTTCTGCCTATACACCCCCCGTGCTCCCACGGGCTCCTCAGTTTTGGTGCAAAAGCAAGAAGGAGGAAAAAATTATAAACTGGTTTAAAGTAAATTCAATCCGAAGGAATATCGGAGAACTGAAACCATTCAACATGAACATGTGTACACAAAAAAACAGGGGCGGGTGCTGGGTCTCCCAATTGGAGCTAGAAGAAAAGGAATTTACGGTAAGTAAACAAAATTCCCTTCTTTGTCGCTCCATTGGGAGACCCAGACAATTGGGACGTCCAAAAGCAGTCCCTGGGTGGGTAAATAATACCTCATAATAGAGCCGTAACGGCTCCGTCCTACAGGTGGGCAACCGCCGCCTGAAGGACTCGCCTACCTAGGCTGGCATCCGCCGAAGCATAGGTATGCACCTGATAGTGTTTCGTGAAAGTGTGCAGGCTCGACCAGGTAGCCGCCTGACACACCTGCTGAGCCATAGCCTGATGCCTCAAAGCCCAGGACGCACCCACGGCTCTGGTAGAATGGGCCTTCAGCCCTGAGGGAACCGGAAGCCCAGCTGAACGGTAAGCTTCTAGAATTGGTTCCTTGATCCACCGAGCCAGGGTTGATTTTGAAGCCTGTGACCCTTTACACTGGCCAGCGACAAGGACAAAGAGTGCATCCGAGCGGCGCAGGGGCGCCGTACGAGAAATGTAGAGTCTGAGTGCTCTCACCAGATCTAACAAGTGCAAATCCTTTTCACATTGGTGAATTGGATGAGGGCAAAAAGAGGGTAAGGAGATATCCTGATTTAGATGAAAGGGGGATACCACCTTAGGGAGAAATTCCGGAACCGGACGCAGAACCACCTTGTCCTGGTGAAACACCAGGAAAGGGGCTTTGCATGACAATGCTGCTAGCTCAGACACTCTCCGAAGTGAAGTGACTGCTACTAGGAAAACCACTTTCTGCGAAAGGCGTGCGAGAGAAATATCCCTCATTGGCTCGAACGGTGGTTTCTGAAGAACCATCAGCACCCTGTTCAGATCCCAGGGTTCCAACGGACGTTTGTAAGGAGGGACGATGTGACAAACCCCCTGCAGGAACGTGCGTACCTGTGGAAGTCTGGCCAAGCGCTTCTGAAAAAACACAGAGAGCGCAGAGACTTGTCCCTTAAGGGAGCCAAGCGACAAACCCTTTTCCAATCCGGACTGAAGAAAGGACAGAAAAGTGGGCAAGGCAAATGGCCAGGGAGAAAAACCCTGATCAGAGCACCACGACAGGAATATTTTCCACGTCCTGTGGTAGATCTTGGCGGACGTTGGTTTCCTGGCCTGTCTCATAGTGGCAATGACCTCTTGAGATAATCCTGAAGACGCTAAGATCCAGGACTCAATGGCCACACAGTCAGGTTGAGGGCCGCAGAATTCAGATGGAAAAACGGCCCTTGAGACAGCAAGTCTGGTCGGTCTGGTAGTGCCCACGGTTGGCCGACCGTGAGATGCCACAGATCCGGGTACCACGACCTCCTCGGCCAGTCTGGAGCGACGAGGATGGCGCGGCGGCAGTCGGCCCTGATCTTGCGTAACACTCTGGGCAACAGTGCCAGCGGAGGAAACACATAAGGGAGTTGAAACTGCGACCAATCCTGAACTAAGGCGTCTGCCGCCAGAGCTCTGTGATCGTGAGAACGTGCCATGAATGCCGTGACCTTGTTGTTGTGCCGGGACGCCATTAGGTCGACGTCCGGCATCCCCCAGCGGCAACAGATCTCCTGAAACACGTCCGGGTGAAGGGACCATTCCCCTGCGTCCATGCCCTGGCGACTGAGAAAATCCGCTTCCCAGTTTTCCACGCCCGGGATGTGAACTGCGGAGATGGTGGAGGCCGTGGCTTCCACCCACATCAAAATCCGCCGGACTTCCTGGAAGGCTTGCCGACTGCGTGTTCCTCCTTGGTGGTTGATGTAAGCCACCGCTGTGGAGTTGTCCGACTGAATTCGGATCTGCTTGCCTTCCAGCCACTGCTGGAACGCTTTTAGGGCCAGATACACTGCCCTTATCTCCAGAACATTGATCTGAAGGGAAGACTCTGTCTGAGTCCAAGTCCCCTGAGCCCTGTGGTGGAGAAAGACCGCTCCCCACCCTGACAGACTCGCGTCCGTCGTGACCACCGCCCAGGATGGGGGTAGGAAGGATTTCCCCTTCGATAATGAAGTGGGATGAAGCCACCACCGAAGGGAAGCTTTGGTTGCCTGAGAGAGGGAGACGCTCCTGTCGAGGGACGTCGGCTTCCTGTCCCATTTGCGTAGGATGTCCCATTGAAGAGGACGCAGGTGAAACTGCGCGAAAGGGACTGCCTCCATTGCTGCCACCATCTTCCCCAGGAAGTGCATGAGGCGCCTCAAGGGGTGTGACTGACCCTGAAGGAGAGATTGCACCCCCGTCTGTAGTGAACGCTGCTTGTTCAGCGGGAGCTTCACTATCGCTGAGAGGGTATGAAACTCCATGCCAAGATATGTCAGCGATTGGGCCGGTGTCAGATTTGACTTTGGAAAATTGATGATCCACCCGAAACTCTGGAGAGAGTCTCCAGAGTAGCGGTGAGGCTGTGCTGGCATGCCTCTTGAGAGGGAGCCTTGACCAGCAGATCGTCTAAGTAAGGGATCACCGAGTGACCCTGAGAGTGGAGGACCGCCACTACTGCAGCCATGACCTTGGTGAAAACCCGTGGGGCTGTCGCCAGGCCGAACGGCAGTGCCACGAACTGAAGGTGTTCGTCTCCTATGGCGAAGCGCAGGAAGCGCTGATGCTCTGGAGCAATCGGTACGTGGAGATAAGCATCTTTGATATCGATCGATGCAAGGAAATCTCCTTGGGACATTGAGGCGATGACGGAGCGGAGGGATTCCATCCGGAACCGCCTGGTCTTTACGTGTTTGTTGAGCAGTTTTAGGTCCAGGACAGGACGGAAAGACCCGTCCTTCTTTGGAACCACAAACAGGTTGGAGTAAAAACCGTGACCCTGTTGCTGAAGAGGAACGGGGACCACCACTCCTTCTGCCTTCAGAGTGCCCAGCGCCTGCAGAAGAGCATCGGCTCGCTCGGGAGGCGGAGATGTTCTGAAAAATCGAGTCGGAGGACGAGAGCTGGACTCTATCCTGTAACCGTGAGACAGGATGTCTCTCACCCAACGGTCTTTTACCTGTGGCAGCCAAATGTCAGAAAAGCGGGAGAGCCTGCCACCGACCGAGGATGCGGTGTGAGGAGGCCGTAAGTCATGAGGAAGCCGCCTTGGTAGCGGCACCTCCAGCGGTCTTTTTAGGGCGTGACTTAGACCGCCATGGATCGGAGTTCCTCTGATCCTTCTGAGGCCTTTTGTACGAGGAGAATTGGGACCTGCCCGCATCCCGAAAGGACCGAAACCTCGACTGTCCCCTCCTCTGTTGGGGTAATTTTGGTTTGGCCTGGGGTAAGGATGTTTCCTTTCCCTTGGATTGTTTGATGATCTCATCCAGCCTCTCACCAAACAAACGGTCGCCAGAAAATGGCAAACCGGTTAAGGACTTTTTGGAAGCCGAATCTGCCTTCCATTCCCGTAGCCACAAGGCCCTGCGTATTGCCACCGAATTGTCGGCTGCAACCGCCGTACGGCTCGCAGAGTCCAGGACAGCATTAATAGCGTAGGACGCAAATGCCGACGTTTGAGAAGTTATGGACGCCACTTGCGGCGCAGACGTACGTGTGAGTGCGTCAATTTGCGCTTGACCCGCTGAGATAGCTTGGAGTGCCCATACGGCTGCGAATGCTGGAGCAAAAGACGCGCCGATAGCTTCATAGATGGATTTCAACCAGAGCTCCATCTGTCTGTCAGTGGCATCCTTGAGCGAAGCCCCATCTTCAACTGCAACTAAGGATCTAGCCGCCAGTCTGGAGATTGGAGGATCCACCTTGGGACACTGAGTCCAGCCCTTGACCACGTCAGGGGGGAAGGGATAACGTGTATCCTTAAGGCGCTTGGAAAAACGCTTATCTGGACAAACTCGGTGTTTCTGGACTGCCTCTCTGAAATCGGAGTGATCCAGAAACATACTCGTTGTACGCTTGGGGAACCTGAAACGGAATTTCTCCTGCTGAGAGGCTGACTCCTCCGCTGGAGGAGCCGAGGCAGAAATATCCAACATTTGATGTATGGACGCGATAAGATCATTCACTATGGCGTCACCATCAGGAGTATCGAGGTTGAGTGCGGCCTCAGGATCAGAATCCTGATCAGCTACCTCCGCTTCATCATACAGAGAGTCATCCCTCTGAGACCCTGAACAGAGTCTTGAGGTCGAGGGGATTTCCCAGCGAGCTCGCTTAGGCGGTCTGGGGCTGCGGTCCGTGTTAGAGACCTCACCCTGGGATCTATGAGACACCCCGGGAGAACATTGTTGTTCCAACTGAGGGGAACCAGGGGGCAGTGATTCCACAGTGCCCATGGTCTGAGATACCGGTCTGGACTGCAAAGCTTCTAGAATCTTAGCCATAGTCTCAGAAAGTCTGTCAGTAAAAACTGCAAACTCCGTCCCTGTCACCTGGACAGTGTTACCTGGTTGTTCCCCCTGGGCCCCCCTTAGTAGAGGCTCCGGCTGAGTAAGTGCCACAGGGGCCGAGCAGTGCACACAATGAGGGTCAGTGGAACCTGCCGGTAGCGAGGTTGTACATGCGGCGCAGGCAGCATAGTAAGCCTGTGTTTTGGCACCCCTGCTTCTTGTGGGCGCCATGCTGTTGTCTCCTTTGAGCAACACAACAGGGTATATAGCCAGAAATCAACTGTGCACCATACAGTGTAAAGTATAGCCTGTAAACATATAAACTATAAATACACTTCTGCACCAAGTGGGGCCAGCACCTGAGGTGCTGCTTACCGCCCGCTTAAAGCGGTTGTGTGGCCACCAGAATCCCTGCCTGGGTCCCCCAGAGCTTGTCTCCCCTCTGCAGCGTCCGAGGAGCTGACAGGAATGGCTGCCAGCGTCCTGAGGAGAGGAGGGAGCCGTGGGCGTGACCCAGAAAGTGCGGGAACTGGTGCCCCACTGTGCACAGTGAGGGGGGTGGAGTATGCAAAGCATGCTCCAGCCCTCAGTGCTGCCGTGCTGTACAGCGTCCCGCCCTTCCCCTGACTGGCAGGGCTGGGGGCGGGAAGAAAAAGACTAGGCCCAAAAGCCGGGGACTCGAGTTATAAGCGCGGCCGCCGTATACGCGCGGAAGTCCCCGGCGCACTAACAGTCCCAGCCGCGCTGCAGTGATAACAATGGCAGCGGCGGTCAGCGCGGTAGTCCCCATACAGTAACACACTCAGCGATGCTGCAGTGTATAATGGCACAAACGCGGTCAGCGCCGCGGTCCCCGGTGCACTAGCACACCCAGCAATGCTGGAGTGTTGCTGTGCGCAGTCCCCACGGGGACACAGAGTACCTCAAAGTAGCAGGGCCATGTCCCTGAACGATACTCGGCTCCTATCCAGCAGGGTCCTCAGGAGCTGTGGATGGAGCATGGTCTCAGTGCCTGGAGACCGATAGGGCTCTGGGTGAAGTGGGATCCTAAGGGGGATGGGGAAGGAAAACAGCATGTGGGCTCCAGCCTCCGTACCCGCAATGGATACCTCAACCTTAACAACACCGCCGACAAGAGTGGGGTGAGAAGGGAGCATGCTGGGGGCCCTGTTAAGGGTCCTCTTTTCTTCCATCCGACATAGTCAGCAGCTGCTGCTGACTAATCTGTGGAGCTATGCGTGCATGTCTGCCTCCTTCGCACAAAGCAAAAAACTGAGGAGCCCGTGGGAGCACGGGGGGTGTATAGGCAGAAGGGGAGGGGCTTTACACTTTTAGTGTAATACTTTGTGCGGCCTCCGGAGGCATAGCCTATACACCCAATTGTCTGGGTCTCCCAATGGAGCGACAAAGAAAATGTTTTTTCCAACAACTGAAAAAAAAATATGAAATATTAACGGTTAATATATTTTTTAATGTTATAAATTTTGAAGAATTACTAAAAAAAAAAGTTCATATTTTCCCCTTTTACACTCTTGGTGGATCATGAAAACTTAGTTTCCGGTTAGCTTGCCTTACGACTGCAGTATATGTGAGCGGGATCTACTCACATGTCGGATGTCTCCTCCCCTTCTGGGTGTGTGCAAAAGCATAAGCGAGGATGAAATTTCGGATCACAGAGAAGGGATTTGTTGCTGACTGCAAAGTGGTAACGAGGACAGTATCACAGAAGACGGCTGGCAATGCAGATAATGGCTTTTGTGCTAACTGAAGCAGAAATTGAAATGTCAGCCTTTTCCTACAATGCATAGAAGCATGCAGTGAACAAATGCAATTCCTCCATTTTTGGTAGTAGGGGGTTTATTTACAGGGATAATTGTTTGATATAAAATGACCCATCATCAAGATTCTCAAGTCAGTGTGATTATTTATTATTTAACGGCCTTTAGCTCAATCTTGAGCCGTGGCGACTTGATGGATGAACACTCTCTAGGAAGATCAATCTTGTACAAGCCTAGATAGGTCCACCAGGGTCTTCTCTGCCATTTTCTTGATAGTATCAAGCCATCGGGATGCTGGTATTCCTCTTGGCCTTGTTCCTTCTATTCTTCTGACCATGATATATCATGATGCTAAACTTGAAAATTTTATTTCTTTTTTATTAAAAGTTGAGAGCGAAAAAAAAATCTTAAGTTTAAATAAAACCAATTTAGTTAGCAGCAGCCCCAATTTCTGAGACTCATAATGTCTTTATTTCTCCATTGATGGAGATGTAATAAGACTAGTTTCTTGCATGGTGTGCTTATGTTTTTATTGTGATAATAGGGTACATTCAATGTTTACTTTTTTTTTTTTTTTTCAAAGGGAGGTGCTTGAGCTCCCCATAGACTACGAATTATACTCGGTAGACTAGTAGAGCCTATCAGAGTGGCTGTCTGCACTTTACGAGTATTGGAGCATGGTAGTGCTCGCTCATCACTAGCTATGATCGCTCTCACTCATAGCACAGCACAGCACACAGAGAGGAATTCCTGCTCCTCATTCATTTCTTTAACACACAGACTGCAGCAACTTGGAGGAAATTATACTACTGAAGCTTTGGTTCCACTTGTGTTTTGCACAGACGAGTACAAGCCGATAAAACATCAGATTACTCTCTCTAGTACAAAAACTATGGGGCAGTGTCCATCTGTGATTGATTTCTCATGACATAGCGACATGTGGAATGAATTGCAGCATGCTGCGTTTGGCAATGATTCTCGGCTCTCACACCCCCTTACAAGTCTATGGGAGCATGTGAAACATCCCACTGCACTCACATGTCATCCGACCTAAGTACGATATACGAAGAGACTGGCAGCGGAGGAGATGAGGAGAAAGTGCTCCCTCCATCTTCTCCGCAGATGTGATACAATTGCAAAATCACAGTACAGTCGCCTAACCCTCGGCTCACGTTCACAGCAGGGGTCATTAGCATATTGCTTCTGATGGACCCATACCCTTAGGCTATGTGCGCACGTTGCGTACAGTTCACTGCAGAAATTTCTGCAGCGATCTGAAGAGCACATGTGCGCTTTAAATCGCTGCAGAAATGTCCGTAGTGAGCGCCGATTCCATGCGCTCTGCCTGCAGCTCCTGCCATAGACAGAGCAGGAGCTGCCGGCAAAGCGCACGGAAGAAGTGACATGTCACTTCTTAGAACACAGCGCTTCGGCAGCAGCCGAAGCGTTGCGCTCTAAAACGCCACGTGCGCACGGCCCCTGCACAATCTCCATAGACTGTGCAGGGGAGGCAGGACGCATGCAGTTACGCTGCGCTACAAAGCGCAGCGTAACTGCATGTATTTACGCAACGTGCGCACATAGCCTTATATTGAACTGTCTGTATGTAAATCAAGCTCTGATGCTGGGTAAAAGACTTAAGGCCACTTTACACACAGAGATAAATCTTTGGCAGATCTGTGGTTGCGGTGAAATCATGGACATATTGGTCCATTTGTACACAGCCACAAACCTGGCACTGATTGTCCACAATTTCACTGCAACCACAGATCTGCCAAAGATTTATCTCTGTGTAAAGTGGCCTTCAGACGTCGAAAACCAAAGTGCTGAGCTTTCTAACAACTGTTTTCTCTCCCTGCTTCTCGCTCTTTAGGGTATAATGGGCTGGATTACATAACACCACTGTGAACTGGCAATAGTATTGTCTGATCCTGATGATTTTGAGCTTTTTTTTTTTCCTCTGAGTGGATGACAAGTTTGAGGAGGCAAGGCAGAGTAACAAGAGGCTGAAAAGTGGGGAAGAAAGCAGATTTCGCGAATAAAAAAAAAAAAAAGGTACAGTTTTTTTTCTCTATACTATTGATCTACACTGTGTTGGAAGCACAGTTCCATTTTAGCTCCCTCATTGCAGTACTTCACGATAGTGCCGCAGCTGGTGACATGGTGCAAAAGCTGTTATGATGCTGGTATGTATTGCCACAAGGTTCTAGACAATATCTGTAAAGCACAACTCTCGTTTTCAATTTTATTTCATAAATCAGTAGAACGCATGAAAATAAGCAACTTTCTAATATATCTTATCAGACAAATTTGTTTTGTTTCCTTCTCTACCAGAATTGATCAGTCATTGTCAAAATTCCAAATTCTGGAGGTAAAATCTGTATTCGGTGAAGACTTTCCCATCACTGAGATAGGAGATGGTGGCTGTTACCAGTGAGGTTCTAGGACTACAGTAGGAGGGAGGCGCTAGAGGCAGAGGGAGGAGCTAGAGGCAGAGCTCCATCCCCCATCTATATAGAATCTCATCAGCACCAACTGCCATCGCCTATCTCAGTGATGGGAAAGTCTTCACTGAATGCAGATTTGACCTCAGAATTGAGAAGTTTGATAATAACTGGTCATTTCTGGCAAATAAGGAAGCAGATTTGTCTGATGAGAGATTACAAAGCTGCTTATTTTCATGTGTACTATTGATTAAAAAGCATAAGGTGTTTTAAATGTATTTCTTTAAAGAGGTTATCCACTACTTTGATGGCCTATCCTCAGGCTAGGTCATCAATGTCTGATCAGCCAGAGTCTGCACCTGACATCCCCACAACAATCTGTTGCCGGCGGCAGCAGGAAATGCTCAGCTTCAGAAGGTGCCCCATCTTCTGATAGCGGCCAGGTACTGCATATTCGCCTCCTATTGATTTGAATGGGATGTGAATGTGCAGTACACGACCGCTATCAGTGCATTTCCTGCCACTACTAGCACAGAGAACAGCGGATCATCGGGGGTTCGGGGTGTCAGACCCCGGCCGATTAGATATTGATGATCTATACTGGGTTAACGGTAAGTACATTTATATAGTCATGTTGTGTATTTTCTTCCAGCATGTTACAGAAATGCTGTAGAGGAACTGATGCCAGAACTGATTGCATTGTTTTCTGTGAGGTCATTTCTGAAACATTAATTGTGAAAAGCCAGACAAAAAAAAATAAATAAATTGCAATGTCTTCTGTACAGCTATGGTCTACTTTCTCATCAGTCGTGTTTTGCACATAAGTGTCAGGTGCAACTGATATGTTGGAAGCCAGCCTTAGGTGTTTTATATGGACGGGTGAAGGAGGTCTATGTGAGAAAACTACTGGTGTCATGATTGTTTTGAATCTGTATCATCCGTGTGTTTTTATCAGTAGTGTTTTTCCGGTATGGATAAAGAAAGAATAAATTTACAAAGCTTCTCATACTTTAACATCCTTAAACCCTGACAGCACATGGATGACATCATGTATGTTTTTCATGCACTCATAGACTTGTATTTACCCTTGTTATCTGTGCTGCAGGAAAAGAAAGAAGGACATGTGAGCAGCCCAATATGGTATAATGGGCATGTGTGGTAACCGTGAAAAAGAACGGATGCCACATGTACCGAAAACATGTGAAGGAGGTCTTAGCCAGATTAAAGCGGGATTTACACGCTGCAATGTCGCTAGCGAGATCGCAAGCATTGGTACCCGCCCCCGTCAGTTGAGGGACACGGGCATATCACTGCCCGTGTCTCACAACCTCGCTAGTCCCAGTCACACGGACTTACCTGCCCTGCGGCGTCGCTCTGGCCAGCGAACCGAAGGAGGCGGTTCACTGGCCAGAGCGACGCCGCAGGGCTGGTAAGTCCGTGTGACTGGGACTAGCGAGGTTGTGAGACACGGGCAGTGATATGCCCGTGTCCCTCAACTGACGGGGGCGGGTACCAATGCTTGCGATCTCGCTAGCGGGATCGTGCGGCGTCACACGGCAGGCAGCCAATAGAAGCGGAGGGGTGGAGATGAGAGGAACGTAAACATCCTGCCCACCTCCTTCCTTCCGCATAACCGGTGGACGCAGGTAAGGAGATGTTCCTCGCTCCTGCGGTGTCACTCACAGCGATGTATGCTGCCGCAGGAATGAAGAACAACATCGCTAATGAGAGGTAAATGATTTTTTGTTTTAGGTCGACCTCTCTGCGGCAAACGATTTATGCCGCTTTTGCGATTGTTTTAGGTCGCACATATCTGTTACACGCTACGATATCGTTAATGACACCAGATGTGCGTCACAAACACCGTGACCCCGACGATAAAACATTAACGATATTGTAGCGTGTAAAGCCCGCTTAAGACTCAGGTAATTGCCTTCAACGTTTGGGTCTCTTAATTTTATGCACAGCATTTCGTCTGATGTATTACTCATTCTACATCTTGATCGGCCATTTACTGGGGATCCAGCCAGCCTGCCACATATTAGGTCTAATTCTACGAGCCTTTGGACTTACATTATACTCCCAATACTAAGCCTTATTCCTGATACACACTTAACACTTCTCAGCAGTGCTGACAAATATGGAACATATGACCAGATCTGCTATACAATTTAGACTAGTTACTCATGATGTGGATGGATTCAGGGTTTTCACTGATCCTCAATATGGAGACTATAATTAGCATTGACTAGTCTGGATTTCAGGTCACATACGTTACCGCACCTGGTGAGAGGTCCATGCCGGCACCTCCTGGGATACTATCTCACAGGAAGCCTTTTACGAAGTACATAAATGTTGCATCCTAAAGCTACAATATGTTTTATGCAGCCACTGATGGAATAGTAGTGTACCAATACAGGTATGTCTGTGATCTTACCTCATAAGGCAGCTTGTCAAAATAGCCATTATTTGTCCAATCCCTGAGGCTGGAGCTGCTGAACTGATTAGTAAGGCAGTCAATTCCACAGCCATCTTTATCGTATTCATCGTCATCCAGGTCATTCATATCAATGGCGACTGTCTTTAAAGAAAGCATGGGTTTCTCTTTTACACCATGTAATTCCACAGCATCTAACTCTGTGTAATATTCCAAGAGACCACTATTAATTTCCAGGCGCAGGAGATTTGTTGGGAACATGATTTCTTTTATACAGGGTGTGAACTGGCGAGCCTGAGGAGAATGGACACGTGTGGCTTCTGCCGACCAGATCGTTTCCCATCTAGACATGACACAGAGTACATTAGCATTTCCACCTGCTCATACATCGCTTCAAGGTTTCATATTTATTTTACTGACTCCTATAGCCCCATCATATTCCACAATACTTTATAGGCATTACCATCACTGTCCCCATTGGGGCTCACAATCTATATTTCCTATTAGTTTGTATTTGGAATGTGGGAGGAAACCGGAGAACCCCAAGGAAGCCCATGCAAACACGGGGAGACAAACTCCTTGCAGATGTTGTCCTTGGCGGTATTTCAAATCAGGACCCCAGTGCTGCAAGACTGCAGTGCTAACCACTGAGCGCTAACTACTGAGCCATGACTGTGAAGGCAGTTCTATTAGCATGGATTTGCATAAAATCAAGGCACAAAAACTTGATAAAAATGCTGCATAGATAGGAGGAAGAAGTCCGGTTTGGATGCCGCGCTATTCACCACTCCACAATTGTATGATTAATGCCTTTTATTTTCATCACAGGTCTACATGTTTCAGTACTCAGCTCCTCTCATCAGGACATCAGGCAAAAAGAACATCAAATCTCTGTCTCTTTTGTACCTGATGAAGGGAGCGGAGTACTCCTGAAACGTGTAGACCTGTCATGAAAATAAAAGGCATTAATCATACAATTGTGGAGTGGTGAATAGCTTGGCATCCAAACCGGACTTCTTCCTCCTATTTATCCATATACTCTACCCGGTGCTGCAGCTTTCCACCAGGAGACTACATGCGATTAAAGGGGTTGTGACTGGCACAACTCCTATAGCCGAGTGGTTTTTACGCTCAATTTACTCACATTAGCCCTCGCGGGCAGGGACCTCTATCCTCCTGTACCAGTCTGTATCTTGTATTGTTTATGATTATTGTACTTGTCCCTATTATGTACACTCCTTTCACATGTAAAGCGCCATGGCATTGATGGCGCTATAATAATAATTATTGTTGGCAAGACCCTATTGTGCTTTTCTTCCACAGTTGATATCATTAAAAAGTGCTGCAAAAACACTGTGAACACTGGGCATTTTTGCCAATCCATATTAATAAAACTCTATAAAACTCTGCCTTCACAGTCCCAGCAAAGTCTAGGAGATTCCTGAAATCTCATGCACGCACAGAGTTTATTTCCTGATTGTTTTCTCAACCTCCATGGTTTTTGCAAGAATCAGCATGTCAATTCTTTGCAAAAGCTCGGCAAAAAATATGGAGAAACTGAAGGTTATTTTCTGTCAAAAGATTAGGTTTAGCTGCAAAAAGATCAAAAACACCCCGTGTGGACATAGCTTTAGGGTACGTGCCCACGATGAGTTTGCGGCAGAGTCAAAGTGCAACATTTTACATTTCAAGTAAAATGGATGAAAATTATAGAAATATGTCCGCTGTGCTTATTTTTCTCAGCATAAACTGGTCTGTGGTGCGTTTTTCCAAGTCGCAGCATATCAATTGCTCTTGCAGTTATGCTGAGTTTTTGGTGTTTTTTTTTTAACAGAATGTCCCCATAGACTGGCATTAGATGCAGAAAATCCAAGGGGGTGGGGGGAGGATTAAATGCATTCTTTGTGAGTTTCAGCAGCGCAACACATTAAAAACGCATCTGAGAACGTCAATACCAGAAAATTACAAAAGTAAGGCATCTTTATTTAAAACAAAAAGAGACAAACTGCAGCATCGAAAATGATATAACGCATGTTTAAAAAAAAAAACGCAATGAAAAAATGTGAGTGAACTACGGTGCAGAAATTCTGCTTTGCGACAAACTCCACAAATACTGATCGTGAGAACATATCCCAAAATCACATGCGCACGTTGATTATTTGCTGAGATTTTTACCTAAGTATTTGTTCCACTCCTGGGTTTGGCCACAATCAGAGGAGACGTATAATAGAAACATGTCACCACTTCTGTATTTTTTACCCACTCCTGGCTTTGACTTACAAATACCGAGGTTAGAAAAACTCGACTTGTGCATGCGGCCTAACCAACTCATTTTTTTCAATCTCAGATAAGTGTGCTGTTAACTCATGGCTAGTGATGGGCGAACCTAGTAGCCGTGCATGGACCCCCCCCCGAACTGTTCGGGTTCGGTCACAGGAAAAAACAAACAAAAAAAAAAAAAGTTAAGACAGCAAAATAGTGGTTAAAACAGGAGAATTATACTTACAGAGTGTCCCGCACAACCGTCACATTACTTCTGGGTCTGCTCATTAACTCTGGAATATTCACTGCTTCCCATGCCCACCCTCTGATTTGTTGTAGAGTGTAAAAATAAATTGGCAGGAATGGCGTAGGGTCCCCCATATATGCATACCCAGTACATCGAAAGCAGATGGCTACATACTGCAGCCCCCAGCTGTGCATCAAAATACAAGGGACCCCAATGCGCCTTTAAATTAAATAATTTTAAAATAAATTTTAAAATTGGTGTGCATGCGATTCCCCCCCCCAATCTTGAAACCCAGCCAAGATAAAGCGGACAGCTGGTATTCTCAGGCTGGGGAGGCACATAGTTACTGGGTCCCAAAATAGCAGCCCATCATTTAATTTTAATGAAGATTTTTTTCTGTATTTTGTGTTTTATTTATTTTTACATACAAGGTTAGTAATGGGAGGGGTCTCAGACCCCCTCGCCATTACTAACCTCAGGCTTGATGGCAGCTGTGATTTTTTGCCAAATCACAGGTGGTATTAACCATTTATATTACCTCAATTGCCACCATACCAGGGCAATCTGGAAGAGCCGGGTAAAGCACTGGAATTGGTGCATTTCTGAATGCGACAATTCCTGGGCGGCTGTGGACTGCTATTTTTAGGCTGGGGTAGGGAGGGGGGGGGGGGGGAGAGCAGAAGGTCAATAACCATGTGCCTCACCAGCCTGAGAATACTGGCCCCCAGCTGTCCACTTTATCTTGGCTGGGTATCAAAATTGAAGGGGGTGGGGGGGAAAAACACTGCGGGTTTAATTATTTATTTACATAATTAAAGAAAAGAAAAAAGAAAAAAACACCACATAGCCAAGGGGGCTGCTGCCGTCTGCTTTATCTGCCCTGGGTATCAAAATACAGGGGACCCTGTGCCATTTTTTCCAGTTATTTATGTTTACATTCCACAAATCAAATCACAGATGCTAGCAGTCTGACGGCAACCGGTCACAGAGGGTGGGCAGAGGAAGCAGTGAATATGCATAAGAGCTAATGAGCAGACCCATGAAAGCCGTGTGGAAGACTTGGTAAGTATAATTCTCCTGCTTTGCAGCCCCCTAGCCCTTACGAACACCATTTTACAGAACACAAGTTCGGTTCCCCATACACTTATATTGGCTATGGCGTCCAAGCTCATGTTCGGGTTCAAGTTTCTTTTTTGTTTGTTTGTTTTTCTATTTTTCTTTCAACGTCTGGCCAGACTTGCCGAACCTAAACATCTGCAAGTTTGCCGTCTCTACTTATGGCACATACAAGCATTTTTTTTTTCCACATCATTAAGTGATGAGAGAGCACTACTGTGCTTGGGTGCTCAGTACTTGTAACAAGCATTTTGAAGCTCACACGGTCTTGACTCGTTTACATAGTATAATCAAAGTTTATGGGGAACTCAAGCATTTTTTCAGAAAGATGTTCTAGAAAAATGCTTTGAGTTCCCTTCGACTTCCATTATACTTGGTAAATGAGAAGGCGGCGGTGCTGAAACGTGCACCGGGGTGGGCGTCACATGCACAGACCTGTTGCTGCTGAGTGTAGAGGTAAAAATTCAGGTCCTTTATATTGTGCCACTGTTTGTGCTAATATATATATATATATATATATATATATATATAATATATATGGGCTTGTTAGCCCTGGATTTTAACCTTTTCCTATCCAATAGAATTTCCTGTTTTGCCCTATGAAAACTTATTATAGGTCGTCATCAGATATATTTATTCCAGCGTTCGGTAGTGAAAACGGAATCTATTCAAACCCATTGGCATAAGACTGCATTCGTTGCCACCCCTCGGCGTCGACCTCCGTGCTCTCATCTTCGTCGTTGACATCGAAAAAAAAAAAAAAAAAAAAACTCAGTTCCGACTCTACAACTTCACATCCATCGTCCGAATCGCTCTCATTATTACTACTTTCACTAGTATCGATTATACGCTGCCTTACTTCGTCCGGACTCACGCACCTTCGTTTCGCTATCTCTTAGCCATTTTCACTTGTAAAACAAGAAGAAAATGAAACTGCGTTGGGTCAAAGGTCGTCAAGAACAGTTGCAACCATTGGCTGCCAAAAATATCACTATGCGCGAAGGCCTGCCTACTATGCTTAGAAAAGGGACTTTCCACTCAGCGGCCCGCTAGCAGGGACTTGGGACAGTAAAATGAAATATTGATGATCCCTGCCTGGGGACAAAGAAGTTTAACGGATTATTTTGAATGCCCCCCCCCCCGGTTGGACTCAGAATACGAAAAGGTTAAACTCTAGTTGTGGTTGCCACTAATTACGTTTATATAGTTCATGGTATTGTTCGCTTATCACTTTGTAGTATTACTTACCTTGCTGCATTTGTGCATATGGTGATACCTTGTATACACACATGCACATGTCAATAATAATATCAATTTCTTAACTACCTCATAGCACTTGACACTTTATAGTTCTCAAACTTCCATCAGCATTTCCACGAAGTGTTAGGTGGATTCTGTGTATACTACAGCATTATTGCCTATACCATATATACAAACACAACCTGACTATTCTTGTAAAGCGTTCATTTCAGGCTGTATACATTTTCTATGACGCCCTATTCTTTCCAGAAAAGTTTTATGTCATGCAATTATTTAATAAAATATAACATTGTTCAGACCTTTGTTTTTTTATTCTCCTTCCATCTTAAATACTCGGTAAATGAATAGAGCCCATGGAAATGTAACTGCTCTTTACGCGTACCGAGCACCCGTGCATGCTAGTGCTCACTCATCACTAATTATTAACATATGTACATTATCAAGTTATATAGAACTCCATTAATAATAAAATTGTATATTTTTTTTCTTATTCAGTAGTTTTGTGGTACCAATTTAGCCAATTATAGCCCACTGTCACTGGGGTCTTACCTTACTTCAGTAGGGGTAGTCTGAGAGTAAGGATTTGCAGAACAAGCAAGAATCTTCACAATAGAGCCTGGGTGATAGGTTTCAAGGATATGAACCGCTGTGGGATAAACTGGTTCCTCAAACGCCAGCTCCACGTAATCCTGACTAAAGAAACTTGGTGATGTCCTCTTGAAAGGAATAGCCGAGCTGTCACTCTGATGCCACCAGTTTCCATACGTCCGAAACACAGCCGTCTGGGTGAAATCCCCAGAACTCGGATAGACGTTAGGAGCACCGGCTAAGTTCCACATTGTATAAGACATGCTGTTTTCACTTCCATAGTGGGAACTGAAATCCAGAACTTCTTTGGCATACTGCACAGTTTCAGTGGACATTGGCAAAGCACGGCTGTTTGACTCAATGGCTCTGCGGCTGTTAATCATCTCCCCCCTACTAGCTAACCGGGCACGGCGCCGAAGGCAAATGTAGTAAAACATGCTCAGGACTGTTAACATAGGTAACCAAGATGTCATGTAGCGCAAACAGACAGGAAATGGTGTGGTCTAACTGGTTTCTTGTAGTTACTGGTCGATGACCTGGGAAACACATTCCTGCAGAAAACAATAGGAAAAACAGTTTAGAATGCAACCTTATACAGAAAGACATCATGTGCAGATAGGAGTGGATGAGTACAGCTCCTGCATCATGGCTCTGGGCTCCATTACAGTCTAGTACTAGTTACGTGCTACTCAAATGCTGCACTAGCTAAAGAGACACATAGGTAGATGGCACTATATACGGTACATTAAAATTCAGTACTACGTCCACCCCGGGGCGTGTGCGCTGCCTTCTATCAAATCAAGAATGCACCCCCCTCTTATTAATGTGTATTATCATCATCTGTGTATTGCAGAGGAGTATGGAGTACAAGGGAAATAAAAAAGTGACCATTTTTCGGGGATAATTTAATGAATTTCTAGTTTTTCCACATTTCTAAGGCTGCTTTCACACTACGTTTTTTTTAACATGCGTCATGAACTTTTTTTTGCTGTAAAAGTGGATCCTGTTTTTACAAAGAAAAACGCATGCAAACGCATATGTTATTTGGCAGGATCCTGCCACTTGAAGTTTATGGGCGGGCATTGAAGTCATGTGATCAGGAGTGAGGGGAACTGAACGTGATAGACTGGGAGCCAGCATCTGACAGCTGCAGACGCTGGAAACCAAGGTAAACATCGGGTAACTAAGCGAAGTGCTTTGCTTGGATACCCGATATTTACCTTTGTTACGAGCGTCCGTAGCTGCTAGGAGCCGGGCTGCCTGCTCCCTGCACACGTAACTAAGGTAAACGTCGGGTAACTAAGCGAAGCACTTTGCTTGGTTACCCGATATTTACCTTGGTTACAAGCGTCCGCCGCTCGAGGGAGGGGGGAGAGAGGGACTGATCACGCCAGGCTGGTTTCTGGGCAAGCTCAGTAGAGCAAGCAGGATCCTGTCTATCAGCATGCCAGCGTTCACAAGAGTTTGCGTGTAGTATAGTCAGGATCCAGTGAAAAACAGTATTTGGACGCAGCTCAAAAACGCTACAAGTAGCGTTTTTGAAAAAAGTTAAACTGCAAGTCGCTGGATTCTCACTATAAAGCATGCAAACACATGTGAACGCATGTTGACGCAAGTCCATTGCAAATGCATTGAAATGAAACGCATTTGCACTGGATCCGCTTTTGCGTTAAAAAAAAAAACGTTCATGACAATGTTAAAAAAAACGTAGTGTGAAAGCAGCCTAATTGGAGGTAATTGCTAATATTACTACATATTGGGATAGGATCGTGGAGCTGGGATTACCCCTTTAAGGGTCAGTTTGCATAGACGAGCGGTGGCACTATACAAGTGCTGATAGGTACTATTTCCCATTCAGCGCTCATTGTATAGACTGTATACAGAGGCAGAACTGTGTGCACTGAACAGGCTGCTATTGTTCTCTGCGGTGCAAGCCTTGTTTGAAAAGGACAACAACACAGAGAACGATGATTTTTCCAAGCTTGCTTAGGCTGTGTGTGCACGCTGTAGAAAATGTTAGCCTGTGTGCGCACGTTGCGTTTTTTCCCCGCATTTACACAACGTTTTAAACAGCAGCGTAAAAGCACGCATTGTGCTTCCCGGGCAAAGTCTATGAGAAGTCGGCAAATTCCATGCGCACGTTCCTTTTTTAAATGCAGCGTTTTGGATGACAAATATTTGACCAAATTGATGAGTTTAAAAAAGCAGCATGTCACTTCTTTTGTGCGTTTTGGTTGCATTTTCCACCCTTTGAAATCAATGAGGTGTGTCAAAACACAACCAAAATGTTTAGCTGTGCGTTTTGGATGCATTTTTGACAGTGCGGTCCCACTCGGCTCTGCTACATCCCCATAGAGCATCATGGCTGGCTGCGAGAGAGCCGAGCGATCAGAATGAACTCTGATGAACTTCACCCGACTTCATTGTCATCACGCGTCTGAGTACCGACAGGTTCTCTTTGATGACCATTTCATTGCACACATTACGTGCTGCATGGCAGAGTGAAAAGTATGCAGCTATTATGCATAATCTAAGGAACGCTGAACACTAAACATTATGGGGCACACGTTTTTCAGGATTGGGTGGGACTTCTTTCTCTGCACTCCCTATACACGCCCTTCATTTCAAACACTATATGTGTTGATCTAAACAAAAATGTTCCTGTGACGCCCTGAACTAGCCAGGTAGTCACAGATAGACCCCCGCACAACACCTGTCCCCCAAAAAGGTGTCATCAGCCAAACTTTAAACCCTAGTCACCCCTCTCAGTGCTTGATGGACACAACAGGGGGCGGAGCCAGGCAGTTGGCCATGCCCACCGAGGAGTTCAAAGGGCCTGAGGCAGGAAAAACAGTCAGTCAGTAGTGGAAGCAGGCCTGTGCCCAGGTCTGCAGCAGTCTGACAGGTGCCGGGGTTGGAGCCCGGGCACCTTTGGCTAGGAGGCAAACGGTGGGCTTAACCTGCAGGAGCCGGGAAGACGGCTCAGTGAAACCGTGGTGGACCGGGACAGGGTAGTGGCCCGGGGAACTGACTCTGAAACCGCAGCACAAAGGGGGGTACTCAGACCCTGAAACGAGGTCCAGAATCCACTGGACCGAGTTAATTAACTGATTGCTGTCTGGACTATAGGTCCTTTCCCACCCAAGTCCCGACTGGAGACAACAGCCCACCGAGGGGGATAGAAAGCCACCGCACAGGCAGAGAGATCCCACGGGCCAGCGTCTGCGGGCAAAAGGGCTCTCCCAACATCTACCAAGCCGGGGAGCGGACTCCTGACAACGCAAGCACAGGCAGCCCAAGTACACAACACGGTGCAGGAGAAAGGCCAAGACCACCGAACCGGGTGGGGGACCAGACGCAGCCGCCTGCGGGCACCGACCACCATCAACTTGCTCTACCAGAGACTTGTGTGTATCAATAACAGTGAGTACAACAGTGCCATCCAGCCGTGCACCGCCCAGCTATCCCCAATGGGTCCCGGGGCCATCAACCCTACCCAAGGAGGGATTAACATCTTGCTGCACTATCATCTCCCCCGGGGTGCCCAGTAATCGCAGCGGTAGTGTCCAACTTCACCACAACCCGTGGGTGGCGTCACGAACTCAAACACGGCTCCGGCCGTGCACCTACCTAGCCCCCACCAAAAGCGCCAGCACCCCTTTCAGAGCGAAGTGACCCCGGTTCCGGAGGCGCTCGAGCCACCCACCAACGAGCCTGGATCCGAGCGGCTCGGCTGCAGCCGAGCGCGGGGCGGTACATTCCCATTCACCGACAGCAAACAGATCTCATGAAAAGAGCGACTAAGTGAGACCACGTATAGTAGAAAGCTGCACGATAAATACCATGATTAAAAGGGAATCTGTCAATGCCAAAATGCATTTAGACAAGCTATACCGTGAGGGTGACAGTGATGATGACACCTATGAAGCACTGTGGAATCAATAGCGCTATATAAGAGCCTAAGATAAACATCAGGGACTCAGTGCTACAAAAATCATACCAGCACTGCATGAGTTACTGGTACTGTGCCTGAGAAAATGCCAATTCGGATATAAATAAGGGACTTGTGTGCACTCTCGGCATAGCCCTCATATTGTGGGTTCCCCAAAGCAAGCGCTGCCTACAGCCAGACTAGTATCGGATACAGCGCCAGCATTATTCCTATAGGGCCATGTCCCCCTGACACCGCTCTCTACACTATACACCAGGCAGAGGAGCAATGTCAGCAGCACACATATGGCAGACTGTAGGCACCGAGCGCCATCACCCATCTCTCAGGCACCAGACTAGTATCGGGTACAGCGCCAGCATTATTCCTATAGGGCCATGTCCCCCTGACACCGCTCTCTACACTATACACCAGGCAGAGGAGCAATGTCAGCAGCACACATATGGCAGACTGTAGGCAGTGAGCACCGTCACCCAGAATTAAGGCATGTCTCAGGCACCAGACCAGTAACAGTACCAGCATTATTCCTATAGGGCCAAGCTGCTATATGACAGTGTGGCTCTATTATGGGGCATCTTGGAGGTGACAGACTCCCTTACAGTATTATATTCAGAAAAGTGATTTGAGCCTTATTTAGTAACAGACATGGCGGGAGGAGTGACCACGTCCGAGGACTATATAAAGCCCCCATAGGAGAAACCCTATAGTGAGGTCCCTGGGACCCCACAAGCACTGAGGGCACGGCCAGGGAGCCTTTACACTACATGTGCCCAGACCTGGGGGCTCCATGCAGAATATGTGGGTGTAGGGGCAGATGACCAGCAGGCAGGGCTGGAGCCAGTATTCAGGGGAAGGCATGGCATCAACCCAAGGGAGCCCACCGGGCCAGCACTCTGCACTCCCATGCCCATCATTGCCATATACTGGGGCTAGCTATAGAGCCGTACTAGAATGCGGAGCCACGGCCTGCTGCCAGCCTCCCTACTGACACCCTGCACGCACAGCCACTCGTTACCTTCCAGCAGCACCGAGCCAGCCGGTATGGTATGGAGCTGCTGAGTACCGGCACAGGACACCGGCTACCGGAAGCAGACTAGTGCAAAACATTGCACTGCCCCGCCCACTTCACTAAGCATCAGCCAATCAGAATGCGGGCTAGGGCGCACCTGTACAAATACGGCATCTACGGTAGGCGTGACTGCATTCCAAGAGAAGCGTTGTGATTGGTCGCTCCCGGAACCACGTGACGGCTAACGGACGCCCTCTCTATGTATGTGCCGCTGGCTGATTTGTGAGCTGCAGTCACGGCTACCGGTAGTGATGGCTGCCGGGCCCCGGAGTGCGGCTCTAGAGCGGGCGTGCTGACGGCGGACAGTCTGTGCTACGTGTCACCAGACCCCGGGGTTCCTCTGCCATCACTGCCCCTCTACACAGTGAGCCGCTGTGTGTGGAAACATAACATTAACCCCTTCACCCACAGGCGATTTTTCGTTTTTCCTCCCCTTCTTCCAGAAGCCATACCTTTTTTTTTTTTTTTAATTTTCCGTCTTTTTCCATTAATATTGCCATAGATATGAGGGCTTGCACTTTAGAATGACACATGCATGCTGCGCCATATTGTGCTGGAGAATGGGAAGAATGCAAAGTGCAGTGACATTGCAAAGAAAAAGTGCAATTGTATGAATTATTTACGGGCGTCACTATATGGTAAAGCGGACCATTAATTCATATTTTCATAGATCGGGCATTTCTGAACGCTGCAATGCCAAATAGGCCGGCGTCACACTTGCGATTGACTCTCACGAGTGCAATGTGAGAAAATCCCGCATTACACTCAGACCAGTGTTAATCAATGAGGCAGCTCCGATCTGCTATTTTTCCTCAGCTCAAATCGGACTGAGAAAAAAATGGCAGCATAGTGCGATTTCTAGAGTTTCTCGTGCAAGACTCTCCCATGAAAGTCTATGGGTGCGTGAAAAAAACCGAATGTCACACGGACGGCACATGGACCATCTTAGTGGCATCCGTTCTTCTAAATACAATTCTATCATGTAGCAGAGAACACTGTAAATGCTCCTGTACATGACGGTAATGACAAATAGCTGCTGAAAAAAAAACGGATCACATACGGATTGCTCACGGACTACTATCATGAGAAAAACTCGCATTGCACACGGATCAACACTCGGACATAGCTCGTCCCACTCTCAGGCATGAGAATCAGACCGATTTTGCAATCACAAGTGTGACGCCGGCCTTAAAGAGGTGGTTCACTGCTTATTTTTCCACGCCACATCGATATAATGTTGAGAAACAAGGCTTCTCTCAAATACCTTGTGTTGGTAATACTGCCTGTGAGTGGCGCTATTGCAGTCCGCTGATCCCCTACTCATGACCTCTGAGATACACTGATGTCACGTCAACTTTCAGTTGCCCTGACATCACCGAGGTGGCCCCAGTCTCTGTGAGTGATTGGACTGTGGGCGGAGTTTGCCTGCTCGTCACAGCCCAGCATCTCTCCTGCTTCCAGCGCTCTGAAGGCGAAGGGAGATGGGAGATGCTGGGCTGTGATGAGCAGTGAAACTCCGCCCACAGTCCAGTCACTCAGGAACACGGGGGCCAGCCATGGTGATGTCAGGTCAGCTGGAAGTTGACGTGACATCATTGAATCTCAGAGGTCTCAGAGCCCGGGGGTCACAAGTAAGGGATCAGCGGACTGCAATAGCGCCACTCACAGGCAGTATTGCCAACACAAGGTATTTGAGAGAAGCCTTGCTTCTCAACATAATATCAATGTGGCTTGGAAAAATAAGTGGTGAAAGACCTCTTTAATGGGGCAAAAGGGGGGTGATTTGAACTTTTAGTGTTTTTTTCATTTTTAATATTTTTTAAAACCCTTTTTTTTACCTCTTATACTGATTTTACTAATCCCCCTAGGGGACTTTATGGTTGCACTGTACGTTCACTTCTCGTGATCAGAGTAAGGATACTTTCACACTTCCGTCTTTTTCCATCAGTCACAATCCGTTGTGAAAATACAGTATCCTGCAAAATATTTTTCAGGATTCAGTTTTTTTACACAAAGACTTTTATTAAGGACGGATTGCGACTGATGGCCTTGCGTTGCATCTGCCGCGCGACGGATCAGTTGCGGAGTGACTGACCATCGGGCGGAAGGAACGCAGAATGTAACGTGTTTGTGTGCGGTGAAAAAAACGGACAGCGACAGATGCGTTGGCGTCCGTCGTCTATTGTAATGGAAGCCTATGGTCGACGAATCCATTGGAATCCGTCAAATGACTGATTCCGGTGACGGATCCGTTTTTAGCAACCAAGCATGCTCAGATGTGTAAACTCCTTTCTGGTTAGGATCTCTCTCTCTCATGGGTTCATATAGTTTTTACATAGAAAATAATTCTACAACAGATCTGTTTTTTCACAGAATCCGTTGCATCAGTTTTCACACAATCTGCGACGGATCAGTCACATCAGTCACAAGACGGATTGTGACTGATGGAAAAAGACGGAAATGTGAAAGTAGCCTAACACTTCAGCATTGCTCTGATCAGCAGAAATGCTGTGTTCCAGTGAGTGCCGACACTCTGCCAGCATTCACAGGAAGTAAGTCATGGCAGCGACAGGGGTCATCATCTGACCCTACACTGTTGTGACAACCCATTCGCTCCCTGTGATCGCATCATGGGGCCGCCGTTGGCTGTGAGGAACGGCGCCATCAGCTGGATCGCATTAGATTGCGCTGTCAGAATTTGACAGCGCGATGTAAGGGGTTAAAAAGCCTGTTAGCCTCACATGTGCAGGGATTCCTGCATTAACGAGATAGACATGGCCAAGGACGTACTTGGTCTTGAAGGGATTAACACTACTGGGGCATGTTCATGTTACATTTTTGCTACAAAATCAGCGCTTTACTGTGCCAGGAAACTGAAATTTCATGCACATGTTGCTTATTTTTAAATTGCAGAGTTGAAGCAGTTCCGTATCTGGACCAGGTAAATTTTTGCAGCATTTTTCATTCAATGGAATGGGGTGGGGGGACCTCAAAAAAGTGTATATTTTATTCGGGATTTTTCCTACGAAGAAAGTTTTTCTTGTGCAGATATGTCTGCTGCAAATACAGAAAAACATTGTCCACTACTTGGACAGCCCCTTCTCATTCCCATTGTTTGTCTCCATAAAAATAAATAAGCCTATACTCACCTCCTCTGCAGCCGCAGTTCCAGGGATAGAGGAATTATGCTAGGCTCAACCGCTGTTAGTCTGGTGCTCAGGAGAAAAAAGTCAATACAAACTAGAGAAGAACCCTGGCACACAGTTCAGGAAAAAATTGAGAGTCAATGGGTTTGTGGTATGCTCGTGATTTATTCAAGGTTGTCAAAGTGATAATTCACATGAACAGTTCTGTCCGATGCTTCGGCTCATAAAAGAGCCTTCATCAGGGTAAAAATGATACTAGATAAAACAGAATATAACAAAAAAAAAGAATACAAATCTCAATATGACATCACATAGGATATACAGAAAAACATACAAAAAATTTTACAAAATTGACCTGTGAGAGATATATAAAAAAAAGGGGCGATATCTATGCATGAGGAATGTGTGTGGAAATAAAAGAGTGACACTAATGCTGCATGGTGATGTGTCCGTGAATCGGAAAAGGAGGAATAACGTAAGAAAAAAAGGGGGGGTGTGAGAGAGGAAGAAAGAGGATGAGAGCAAGAGAACAAGAAAGAGAGAAAAAAAGGAAAGGAAGAAAAGAAAGAAAAAAGAGGGAAGAAAAAAGGAAGAACAGGAAATAAGAGGAAAAGGGAAAAAAGGAAGAGACAAAATAGTAAGGGACGTACCCGTATAGTCAAAAAGGGAGGAGAATCCAATGAGCACATTTAAGAAGGAGGTAGGTCTGAAAAAAGATGAATACAATATGAATATATGTTATGTTGCAACAAAGTGGCGTAGGGAAATAATGTAACTCACATGCCACGTCCTTTGGAAAAGGAATAGAATAGGACACCAAATGCGGGTCCAAAGAAAATGCGAAGAAGGGGAAGGTGAATTCTGGATGGCAAATGAGGCAAATAGGGCTAATTACTAAGTGAATTGAACACAGAATATAATAAATTCATGAGTAAAGAAAGAACGGTTTATATGCCAGCAAGGTAACGTGTGTTCAATTTCCGGGTATGGGATTGCTGGGAGATAGTGACGTGTAGCACGTGCGCATTGCGCTAGACTCGCTCGCCTTCCTATGTATGGAACGCAAGTGAGTTACGCAATGTACGCATGTGCGGTGCGGAGAAGACGTAATTGCATTATGCAGTAGTAGTTGCTATGCTGTGGTGTCCAGAGCTGATGGATACCTAATTTACTGCAATGCCTTGCACATGATCAAAGCAACATAGCTAATCAGGAGAACTATACTACATCTCTAATTAGAGGTATTTGTTAATATTATTATTACCTACTACATACTGGAATAGGATCTATCACACGGCATTTCCCTCAAAACTTGCTCGCCGAGTGTCATGATGTTATCTGGCTCTGTTCACACCACAGACTGAGGCTATGTGCGCATGTCGCATACTGTCAGTGCAGAAATTTCTGCAGCGATTTGAACAGCACATGTGCACTTCAAATCGCTGCAGAAACAGTCCGTAATGAAAAAAAAAGCCGATTCCATGCGATCTGAGTGCAGCCCCTCCCATAGACAGGGCGGGGAATGCAGGCAAAGCGCAGAAAAGAAGTGACATGTCACTTCTTAGAACGCGCGCTTCGGGCAGCAGCCGAAGCGCTGTGCTCTAATACGCAACATGCGCACGGCTCCTGCACAATCTCCATAGATTGTTCTGGGGACGCAGGACGCATGCAGTTACGCTGCGGTGCAGATCGCAGCGTAACTGCATGTAATTACGCAACGTGCGCACATAGCCTAACTCTCCACACTGTGGTTTTTCTAGGGCTTCTAAGTTACACAGGTAGTCCTGGATGTCAAGCAGTTGTGGGTTCATTATTGATCTGGAGGGATTAATCTCTCCTAGCCTGCTGGTTACCTCTAGGATCACATGTTATGAGAAACCTATTACAACTTCTCCCTGCCTTTTTTAAGATGGTGGAAACTGACTTCTTTTGCCGATTATAGCTTTAAGCGATACCGGTCTATTTGCTGTTGTGATCCAGTTGCTGGTGAACTACTCAGTGCTGTTTGGTGAGTTGTGGGAAATCTCTTGTTATCTCTTTATTCCCTCCCTGCTCTTTATTTCCTCTTGATCACATATTGTCTTATACCTCTATGTGTGATTGCTGTGAGTTAGGCTATGTTCACATTTCCGTTTTTTTACATCAGTCACCTACATTGCTCGATGCATGTGACTGATGCGTTATACAATGGGTGACAAGAAATGGAATTGATTGTCATGAGAAAGCGGATTCCGTTGGTGAAATGATTTCAGTATAAAAACGAGAGAGAGAGATCAGCTGATTGCTGTCAAAAGCCGGCCACCGGGAGATAAGCTGATTGCTCTCAAAAGCCGGCCGCCGGCTATTGTGAACGATCACGTGAACGCCCGGCGGCCGGCTTTTGGGAGCGATCAGCTTATTTCCCGGCGACCAGCTTTTGAGAGCGAACAGCTGATCTTCCGGCGGCCGGCTTTTGAGAGCGATCAGCTGATCTCCCAGCAGCCAACTTATGAGAGAGATCACTCTCATAAGCCAGCCGCCGGGAGATCAGCTGATCGTTCAGCCACAGAGAGAGAGAGAGACATTCATTTGAATGATTAAACACAAGATCTGAGCATGCACAGTGAAAACAAAAGGATTCCGCTGCTCAAAAAACGTTACATGCTGCATTCCTGCCGCCCGACGGTCAGTTGTCCCACGACTGATCAGTCGGGCGGCAGATGCAATGCAAGGGCATCAGTCGCAATCCGTCGCTCATACAAGTCTATGGGAAACAACGGAATCTGCCAAACGGATTGTGTTGTTTATTAGAGCGGCGGATTGTGACTGATCCTAAACAATGGAAATGTGAACATAGCCTTAAGGGTACATTACACGCTGTGACATCGCTAGCGATTGGTAGCGATGTTGAGTGCGATAAAACCCGCCCTGTCGTATGTGCGACATTTGGTAATCGCTGCCGTAGCGAATATTATCGCTACAGCAGCGTCACACGCACATACCTTGTCAGCGACGTCGCTGTGACCGCCGAATAATCCCTCCCTCAAGGGGGAGGTGCATTCGGCATCATAGCGACATCACTGCGGCGTCACTAAGCGGCCAGCCAATAGCAAAGGAGGGGCGGAGATGAGCGGAGCGTAACATCCTGCCCACCTCTTTCCTTCCGCATTGCCGGTGGACGCAGGTAAGGAGATGTTCGTCATTCCTGCGGTGTCACACATAGCAATGTATGATGCCGCAGGAACGACGAACAACATCGTACCTGTGGCAGCAGCGATATTAAGGAAAGGAGCGACGTGTCAACGATCACCGTTTTTGAACGATTTTGCGATCATTGATCGTCGCTCCTTGGTGTCACATGCTGCGATGTCGCTACCGGCGCTGGATGTGCGTTACTAACGACTAGAGATGAGCCAACCTCTAGAGGCTCGAGTTCGGTTCGGTTCAACGAACCTCTCGAACCCCTTAGAAAACAAAGGGAGGCAATCACAAATACATAAAAACACATAGAAAACACCTTCAAAGGTGTCCAAAAGGTGACAAACAACTCCCAAGACAACACAAACACATGGGAAAGTGACAAGGACAAATACAGCTGGACGAGGAAAAAGAGGAGGAGACACAAATATAGGCATGGCATGCCCTTCTAAAATCATGTAAAACACGGCAAGAGGACTCCAAGCGGAGTCTCCCTTTTTTCCAAAAATTGGGCCCCACAGACACCACTTCAGTGGCAGCACTTGTGCCCCAGTTATACACTTCACAAGTACATTTGCATCAAGCACATTCAAAAATACGCCAGCCTTAACTGTCCCCAGGATGTCACCGGGGTAGGTAGCCAAGTGTTTGCTGAACCATAACTTGTTCATCTTGGCTCGTTTTTAAAAACACAGCAAGGGGACTCCAAGCGGAGTCTCCCTTTTTTCCAAAAATTGGGCCCCACAGACACCACTTCAGTGGCATCACTTGTGCCCCAGTTGCAATCTGGACAGGTTGATTTGCATCAAGCACTGTCAAAAAAACGCCAGCCTTTACTCTCCCCAGGATGATACAGGGGTAGTAAAGTCCTTGCGGATCCAAGACTTGTTCATCTTGATGAACGTTAGTCTGTCCACATTGTCACTGGACAGACGCGTGCGCTTATCTGTCAGCACACACCCAACAGCACTGAAGACACGTTCAGAGACAACGCTGGCTGCGGGACACGACAAGATCTCCAAGGCGTAAGTGGCGAGCTCAGGCCATTTTTCAAGATTTGAAGCCCAAAAGGAGCAAGGCTCCAGTTGCAAAGTGATGGAATCAATGTTCATTTGGAGATACTCCTGTATCATCCTCTCCAGCCGTTGACTATGTGTCAGACTTCTTGTCTCTGGTGGCCTTGCATTGGATGGTCTAAAAAAATTATGAAACGATTCCATAAAATTGCTGGTACCAGCACCAGATACGGTGTTGCTGGTACGGTTTGACTGATAATGACGAGACAGTGCCATGCTTGGCACATGACAACTGGGAGATTCACTCCGTGCACCACTGGCGTTTGGTGGAAAAGCCGAGCTAAGATTGAGTAACAGTTTCTGCTGATACTCCTGCATACGTGCGTCCCTTTCTATGGCTGGAATTATTTCACCAAATTTGGACTTGTACCGGGGATCTAATAGTGTGGCAACCCAGTAGTCATCATCACTTCTAATTCGGACAATCCAAGGGTCATGTTGTAGGTAGTGCAGCAAGAAGGCGCTCATGTGTCTTGCGCATCCATGCGGACCAAGACCTCGCTGTGTTTGTGGCGTAGAGGTTTTAACCATGCTTTCTTCCTCTGACATCTCCCCCCAACCTCGTTCAACTGAAATTTGACCAAGGTCTCCCTCATCTGCTGAGTCTTCCATGTCCATCGAGAATTCGTCCTCCATTTCTTCATGGTCTCCTGCACCTTCCTCAACATTTTGGCTGCTACCATGTGCCCTTGTTAATCCCTCTTCCCCACCGTCCCATGCCTGCCGCTTTAGTGATGATGAACGTCTGGACCTTGTAGATCCCTTGCGCATATGAATCCTCCTGTACTTCCTCCCCTTCCTCTTGTCCCACCCCCTGACTCCGAATAGTGTTTAGCGTGTGCTCCAGCATGTAAATGACTGGAATTGTCATGCTGATAATGGCATTTTCAGCGCTAAACATATTCGTCGCCATGTCGAAACTGCAGAAGGGTGCATAGGTCCTTGATCTGAGACCACTTCAGCAGCGTGATCTTCCCCACCTCTGCATCTCGTTGGCCCAGGCTATATGTCATAACGTATTGCACCAGGGCTCGGCGGTGCTGCCACAGTTGCTGTAACATGTGGAGAGTGGAATTCCAGCGTGTCGATACATCGCATTTCAGGCGATGAACCGGCAGGCCGAAAGACTTCTGGAGCAATGCAAGTCGGTCAGCTGCGGTGGTTGAACGGCGGAAGTGCGCAGAGAGTGACCGTGCCCTGTGCAGAAGCCCATCTAGGCCGGGAAAGTGGGTTAAAAATTACTGGACAACAAGGTTCAACACGTGAGCCATACAAGGCACATGTGTCACCTTGCCCCGGCGAAGGGCCGCACCCAGGCTTGCAGCATTGTCGCACATGGCCTTCCCTGGCTGCAGGTTGAGTGGAGACAACCATTTACGAAACTCGGACCGCAGATCTGACCACAACTCATCCGCTGTGTGACTCTTATTTCCAAGACATTTCAAGGTAAAGACCGCCTGCCGCCGTTGAGCTCTGCTGCCAGCATAGTAAGGAGGTGTGTGGGATTCCTTGTGCGCAGTTACAACGCTGATGGCCTGACCAGGCTGGCTTGGGGCGGAGGTGTAGGACCCAGACGAGGTTGAGGAGGCAGAAGCAGTGGAGGAACTTCGACATACAGAGGATTGACGCACAAGTCTTGGGGACGGCAAGACTTGTTCAGCAGACCCTTCTCCATCTATCACCATAGTTACCCAGTGCCCAGTCAGCGACATGTAACGCTCATGTCCATGCTTACTGGTCCAAGTATCGGTGGTGAAATGCACCCGGTCACACACAGAGTTTCCCAAGGAAGCGGTGATGTTGTGTACGATATGCTGGTGTAGCGCAGGCACACCTTTCTTTGAGAAGTAGTGGCGAGTGGGCATCTGGTACTGGGGCACTGCGACAGAAATAAGGTCTCGAAAGTCCTCTGTGTCCACCAGGCAGAAAGGCAGCATTTCGGTAGCCAAGAGCTTACAGAGGGATAAAGTCAACTTCTTAGCTTTGTCATGGCTCGGAGGAAATGGCCTTTTATTTGTCCACATCTGAGGGACAGAGATCTAGCTGCTGTGTGGAGACGGTGGTGAGTAGGGTGTCCCTGGAAAAATGCAGGTCTGTGAGGAAAGTGCAGGCGGAGACATGATGTTGCCTTCATCCAAAGTTGGCGCTCTCGATGTCTGAGAGAGCTGTACACCAGCACTTGTTTCCCCTCCCAAACCAACTGACAACCTACCAAGCAAACTGCCTGTTGCGGTTACAGTGGTGGAAGGTCTGCGTGTAAAACCAGTTGTGACAGCTGTCCCCACAGTCATAGAAGATGAATAGCGCATGGAGGAAGTTGAAGGGGCAGACGGTGTTTGGCCCGCTCCGCTAGGCTGCATTGCAGCACGGTGAGCTTCCCACTGGGACTTATGCTTGTTATTCATTTGACGATTCATGGAAGAAGTTGTCAAACTGGTGAGTTTTTGGCCTCTACTTGTAGATTGCCGACAAATTTTACAGATCACATGATTTGGGAGATCCTTTGCAAGGTCAAAAAAGGACCAGGCTAGGCAAGGCATAGAGGCCATGCGACCTGCAGAGCCTCCCTGACTTGTGCTCAGAGGCAGAGTTGTGGCTGAGGATGCAGTTGTAGACATGCTTCCAGTACTCCGACTCTGTCCAAGAAGGCGCAAGGTAACTGTCGTCAGTTGTATCCTCCTCCACTGCCTCTGGTGACCTCCTTGAGTGCCTGACTGTGGGTTGACAGTAAGTGAAATCTAGAACTTTTTCATCAAGTGTTTGCACTCCCCTCGCCCTCAGACCTAACCTCGTCCTGCCCTGACTGAATAGTTAAGTTGTCATCCCAATCAGGTATCTGCGTCTCATCGTCATCAGTATGTTCCTCATTGTCTCCACCAACAGGTGTTACAGTTTGGGAATGAGGGTGTGCATTATGCTCAGAAACTTGGTTATCAGGGCCAGAATCTGAGTCACAAAGCTTCTGGCCATCACTGGAGACCATTTCCTGGTCTGTACTCACTGTAGCTTGGGAGCAGACCTCTGATTCCCAGGCTATAGTGTGACTGAACAGCTCTGCAGACTCAGCCATTTCTGTTACACCATACTCTGCAGGGTGGGTGGAGACTTGAGAGCTGGGAGAAAGCAAGTGCGATTGGGATGACAACTCAGAGGACTGTTGTTTTTTGGATGTTGAAGTAGAGGTGGAGGAGAGGGCACTTGTTGGAGCACTTGAGATCCATTCAAGCATGTTCTTTTTTTGTGCATCATCTACTTTTGTTACAGTTGTTTAGTTCTGTAAACAAGGGAGCTCATCGGATTGTCCACGGAATTTAGTAGACATCTTACTTTTGCTGGAAGATGGCCTATCTTCAGCAGATGTTAATGTAGCTTTCCCACCTTCCCCATGGACACAAACTTTTTTTTCCTTTTCCAACACGCCTGTTCCCCTTTCCACCACCATCTGTCCTTTTGCCACTCATTTTGTTAGCGACAAGATTGGCCACTTAAAATGTGGATGCAAAAAATGAGAGGTGGTGTAGATTGCAGAGGTGGTCTAGCTTTATTGACAGCTGAAGAACCAACAATGACTATCCCAGACAATTTTAGTATGCCCCGAACAGTAGCAGCACAGTTTGCAATTAGAATTGCGTATCAAAAATGGACAGGTGTATACAATGCAGAGGTGGTCTAGCTTTATAGACAGCTGAAGAACCAACACTGACTATCACAGACAACTTTTGTATGCCCCTAACAGTGGCAGCACAGTTTGCAAATAAAATAGTGTGGCAAATCTGGGAAGGTGGGTACAGTGCCCGGGTTCTGTAGGTCAGTGGACAGGAAAGGAACACTAACTTAGTATTTCAGACACTTTTAGGATGACAGAAAAGGTGTCAGCTCTTTGGGCAAATAAAATAGCGTGGCAAAACTAAGCAGGTGGATACAATGCCCAGGTTCTGTGGGTCAGTGGACAGGAAAGGAACACTAACTTAGTATTCCAGACACTTTTAGGATGGCAGAAAAAGTGTCAGCTCTTTGTTCAAATAAAATAGCGTGGCAAAACTGGGCAGGTGGGTACAGTGCCTGGGTTCTGTGGGTCAGTGGACAGGAAAGGAAAACTAAGTTAGTATTCCAGACACTTTTAGGATGGCAGAAAAAGTGTCAGCTCTTTGTTCAAATAAAATAGCGTGGCAAAACTGGGCAGGTGGGTACAGTGCCTGGGTTCTGTGGGTCAGTGGACAGGAAAGGAAAACTAAGTTAGTATTCCAGACACTTTTAGGATGGCAGAAAAAGTGTCAGCTCTTTGGGCAAATAAAATAGTGTGGCAAAATTGGGCAGGTGGGTACAGTGCCCGGGTTCTGTGAGTCAGTGGACAGGAAAGGAACACTAGCTTAGTATTCCAGACACTTTTAGGATGGCAGAAAAAGTGTCAGCTCTTTGGGCAAATAAAATAGCATGGCAAAACTGGGCAGGTGGGTACAGTGCCCGGGTTCTGTGGGTCAGTGGACAGGAAAGGAAAACTAAGTTAGTATTCCAGACACTTTTAGGATGGCAGAAAAAGTGTCAGCTCTTTGGGCAAATAAAATAGTGTGGCAAAATTGGGCAGGTGGGTACAGTGCCCGGGTTCTGTGAGTCAGTGGACAGGAAAGGAACACTAGCTTAGTATTCCAGACACTTTTAGGATGGCAGAAAAAGTGTCAGCTCTTTGGGCAAATAAAATAGCATGGCAAAACTGGGCAGGTGGGTACAGTGCCCGGGTTCTGTGGGTACCAGGACAGGAAAGGAAGCCTCACTTTATATCCCTTTTAATGATGAAATGCAGCAAGGAATTCCCTGAGCTGAGGTACACAGACGCTGTTATCTAAAGCTGTACACAGCGTTTGCACGGATCTGCCTAGCAGCTATGGCTATGAACGCCTGGAAATCAGTCTGAAAAGGGCTGAAATAACCAGCAGTCCCTAATCCCTATAGCGCTGTGTAGCTTGCACTATGTCTATAGCGCACACAGCAGGATCGGCGGCAGCAGCGTGAGCGGTGACTATCACCCACACGCAGGAGACAGATAATAGCGGCGACAGGGAAAATGGCCGTATTTTATAAGGCAAGGGCATGTGACATTCACAGCCTATGACACATGCCCTTGCTTGTCTGGCAAAAATCCACTTAGCTGTGTGTGTGTCTGTGATTGGCTGACATCCTGGCCGGCCCACTGCACGCGCGCTTAGGAAAAAAAAAATGGCAATCGGCATTCTCTCAGCACCACAGATCTAAACTGCGTGCCCCCCGCACACTATACGCTGAAATTTGATAATAACGTGAATCACAGTGACTCACACTATTACAGTGAAAAGCCAGCTAGTAACTAGCTAGGCTTTTTGCTGATCGAACCGTTATCGAACGTAACTCGAGCTATCGAGATTTTAGCAAAAAGCTCGCATTCGAGTTCGATTTCGAGCACCCCCAAAAATCACTCGAACATGAAATTGGTGAACCTCGAACATCGAACATCGCTCAACTCTACTAACGACGTGACCTCGACGATATATCGGTAGCGATGTCGCAGCGTGTAAAGCACCCTTTAGTGTTTAGGTTTCCCTGTTTGTCTATTTGTGTGGGTTTACCCACTCCTGTCCCGACCCTCTCCTGGGGTGTTTCAGTGGGCTGGCCAGGAGCAGGGCTAGATTGGTGGTCCATGTCAATGAGATAGACCTGGCTCACTCCACGGGTGCTCTGGAATAATAAGTCCAATAATACAAAAAATATATCCGGCACACCACAATGTTAGAGAAGAATCTTAGGTTTGGCTTGAAAAAAATGATTTATTGTGTATATACAAGAAATTCCGTCCAACGTTTCGATCCAACTGGATCTTTCACAGGGACAATAGGACTAAATGTATAAAAGGAATGTCAAATCACATCAGTACGAGTAATAATGGTCATCAAAGTATATGGGAAGACTGCGCAAGCAGTCTCAGTAGTATACTTTGTGATATGGTGCTGGGGGAGTGTCCGTCAAGGACGTGTTGTGATATCGTGCACGACAGGAGGAATATCCGGATCAGTGGTACTGATTAATGTTGGTAACTCAATATTGGATGAAAGGTCCGAACATGTGACAGAGAGGTGACGCCAAAGCAGTTTTTTTACAACGTTATCAGGGAAGGAAGGATATCAGTAATCATTAGAGGATTAATGTAAGACACGGAGTAGGTCTTTGAGGGTCACTGGTCTGTACGTATCACAGGGTGTATATCTGGTCTGTACATTTGAGTATATTGGAAAGACGTGTAGTAGTTCCCTGCAGGTGAGAGGTCCAGCTTGTCTAAGAGAAATTCCCTTATAGAGTGCAGTGCAGGAGTTCTTCCAGGAAGGAGGAATTGGCAGCGCTGCCGGCTGAAGAGAGATAAGGGGAAGCCTGCAACTGCGTTGGTGAGGAAGTGGGTCGCCACCACAGGAGACAACACGTCTTTCCAATATACTCAAATGTACAGACCAGATATACACCCTGTGATACGTACAGACCAGTGACCCTCAGAGACCTACTCCGTGTCTTACATTAATCCTTTAATGATTACTGATATCCCTCCTTCCCTTATAACGTTGTAAAAAAACTGCTTTGGCGTCACCTCTCTGTCACATGATCGGACCTTTCATCCAATATTGAGTTACCAACATTAATCAGTACCACTGATCCGGATATTCCTCCTGTCGTGCACGATATCACAACACGTCCTTGACGGACACTCCCCCAGCACCATATCACAAAGTATACTACTGAGACCGCTTGCGCAGTCTTCCCATATACTTTGATGACCATTATTACTCGTACTGATGTGATTTGACAGTCCTTTTATACATTTAGTCCTATTGTCCCTGTGGAAGATCCAGTTGGATCGAAACGTTGGACGGACTTTCTTGTATATACACAATAAATCATTTTTTTCAAGCCAAACCTAAGATTCTTCTCTAACATTGTGGTGTGCCGGATATATTTTTTGTAAGATTGGTGGTCCAGACCTCTTCACCATCAGAAGTACCTCTGGGATAAGGGACAGCTAAGGCCCCCTTGCCTGAGGGCCAGTCTAGGAGCCCCGGTTATCCCCTTGTACTTCATGACAGGATCTTGGAGATGGGAATACCTTTTAAATAGGCTCCAAATACTGTACTTTTACTTTACCATGTCCAAATAATGGTATTATACCGATCTATAAGTTCATTTACTTTCTTTTAATTAGGCAAAAAAATGAATGTATAACAAATGCAATAAACAGAACCTCAAAAATAATCATGAAAAAACAAGTTTGCAAGGTATAGTGTCATTGCCAGAAGGCATTTTCTCGTCTCACAGGGTGAAGTGTTTGTCTTACCTTACAAATTCATGTTTCCATGGGTTCATCGTATGTAAATTAGATCTAAATTGGACCATGCACAAAATGTGCACTCTTCCTGCTTCTAATAGCCCTGCCGGTTTTAAGGCTGATTAATGAAGACTTATGTATGGTTGTCATGATTCACTCATTGCTTAGAACATGTTACGTTGAGTGCAGAACAAGATTTAGTTTTTATGTTGCTGCATTCAATATCTCAATTATGCATCCAAAGAATTAATGCACAATTAGCATGGATCCCTGCTTATACAGAAAAGGATTGTTATGCAAATATAGAAACCGTGCGGCATAAGATAGAATACATATCTCATCATCTAAGCACCAAAATAGCACTCTGCACAGGCAGCTACAACTTTGTTATAGATATTTCTTCTTACATTTACAGGAATTAAATAAAAAATCTGGGTTAAAATCCCAGTTATAGCATGACTTCTGTGTATTTATGGTCAATACTGTTAAATTAGTGAACCGAAGTGGGGAACACTTATTAGGGTGAATTAACTTGCAGCTGATTCATTGCCGGAATTTCTATTCTTTTTCTGGATATATATTACAAACTCCCTAGCTTTAATATAAAATAAAAAAACTGACCAGCACGTCCAACCAGACAAATGTGAACAGGTGCAAAGTACTACTAAAAATATACACAGCTGCACTCTGAAATGCTAAAGTATTTAAGGTAACCTGTCATCTGCAGCCACCACTAATAAGCTCTTATATACAGCATTCCAGAGCCTAGACCGCTCTGTATAATGTAAAAAGACCTTTATTATACTCACTTAGGGGGCAGTCTGGTCCAATGAGTGTTGCAGCTTGCAGGTCTGGCTCCTCACCTCTGCTGCAATCGCCATTTTCCTTCTCAGCCCTGTGTGGATGACACATCCTATCCTATGGCGGCAGGGCAGATTAAAGTACTGTAATGCGCAGGCGCAAGTGTGGAACCCAGGGGGCAGGGGGTTAACCTGACTCATTGCTGGGCCGGGTGATGTCAAGTCAGGGATGTCACGGGTGGCCTGCCTGGCTTCGTGCCAAGAGGTGCCCACAATAAATGGGGAATAGGAGGTTGGGAGTGATGTTTGTCATGACGCCACCTGCGGTACGCAGCCAGGTAATAGCCACCACTGCTGTCGCTGTGCTCCGGGGCTGATGGTAGCAGCAAGGATGGTATCGCTCCCCACAGGTGGAGCGGGCCCCGGGGAGGATGATGAGGGGATTAATAGTAGTAGGGGCGGTGGCCATGGGCACCGAGGTGTGGGGCGACGGTGACTATAATAAGAGTCCGAGTCGGCTGCTGTGGTTCCAGGTGTCTTTACTCACAGTTCTTTAAAGTAACCCAGTCGCTGTCGCAGTAGCACTGGTCACTGCTGTGATGGGCCCCGTTCGACCTCAGATAAGTCGGAAGAAACCACCAGTGTTTGGAAAGTGTCCTTTGTAAGAGTTTCCCCTCCAGTAGTGAGAAACCCGGGCTGAACATTCCGCTCCAAGCCACAGGCCCCATGAAAGAAGAAAAAGGAAGAAGGTGGTGGTGTTGTGTCGCCAGAACTGAAGTCCCAGGTAGACTGACTGAAGATTGTGTGAGTTGCTCCTACTTATACCCCAAGTGGAACCCGCCCCCCAGGTGGTTGTCCTAGTGACCGGGAAGTCCCACGCTTCGTGATGCTAACCCCCCTGCCTACCCTAGTCCAGCTCCCCAGTGAGAAAACTCTTAAGCTGTATGTAAAGTGTGAATGTGGAATATCGGTGATTAACCCCCTCCTTATCCAAGGCAAATATCGCACTGTAAATAAGGTGCAATACTCTGTGGCGACTGAAGCCTCAGGGGCACCACACAAGGAAAGGTCAAAGACCACATGCACACTAAAAAAATTTGATCTGCCCTCAGCAGGGTAGATCAAAGTGCGCCTGCGTAGGACTGTAATGTGGGCCTATGTGGATGACATAGGATGTGTCATCCACACGGGGCCGAAAAGGAGCATGGCGATTTCAGCAGAGTGGAGGGGCCGGACCGAGATCAACAATACCCATTGGACCGGACCGCCTACTAGGCGAGTATAATAGATATGTTTTTTACGTTATACAGAGTGGCCTGGGATCTTATTTACAGCATTTTAGTGGCCTGAACTTTAGGTGAGAGTCCCCATGACAGTTTCCCACAGTACCAACTTTTGAGGATAGTTTAACAAAGTCTCGGGCGAACGGGTTGTCATAGGAGCAGCAGTGAATGAGCCTTGTCCAACAGCAGTCTTATTAGTTCCTCAGAACGGGACCATGTGGGTGGGACAAGACAGAAGCCATGCAGGACTTTCTGAATTTACTGCCTGTGGTGTTAAATAGTGAAGTGGAGATCTTGGGAGTAACTGCAGAGGTACCGGAACTAGGAGAGCAGTCTGCAGCAAAGCTACAAATTGAAGTAAATTGTGCTGTTCCTGAAACATTTAATGACTCTGCCCATAATGTATCTGCTCAGCAAGTGTTGCTTGTGAATATAAATAAAGAACTGTTTGACAAGAAACCTGGCTCTGTGTCTGAGTCGTCCCCCATGAGAAGATATAACCCAATACAATTCCCCTGAACTGTGAAGGTGGCTAGGGCACGGACTACTGAAGAAGGGCTTCATGAAACCAGGGTCTTTCCCTCGCCCACGACTACAGCCTTATGCCACCCTCACAACAATAGCACACCACTGTCAGCTGCTCTTTGGACTGTCTAGTTCTTGAATAATACATCCATTTAAGATGACTACAGGTGGCGCTGTAGTGACCGATCCCTGCATGGCGTCCACGCGTGCTCCCGTTCCCAGATCCCGGCGGAACGTCCCCCCTCTCATCTGTCTCGCAGCTCTGCAGCCTCTGGTCCCTGCGTGGCATCTCACCGCATCACCGCTTCCACGGCGGGGGCGTCCTCCCTCTCACCCATCCAGCGGCTCCATTCTCTTCTGTCCCGAAGTCTGCTGCAACCTCTTCCTGATAACTGGCCGGGCGCACGTCTTTAGTAAGTGCCCTTAGGGTGCACATGCGGCCACGCCCCCTTTCTTAAAGGGCCGGCATCCCATTACCTGAAAACAATCCCTGTACATTAAAGGTATTTAAGACTGACTCCCCTGACAGGAGGCACCTGAGCAACGTTGCCTATAGTGCGTTGCTAGTTCTCAGGTCCCTGTTTGTTTCTGTGTCTAGTCCCAGTACTAGTATCTTGTTACTAATCACTGTCTCGTCCTAGAGCTAGCTCACCTCCATTGCCTGTGTGCCATCACGTCTGAACCATCTCATGTCAGAGCCTATACCGCAGTGCCGTCCGTCTGAGCCATCACCAGACTGTCACCTGAGCCTTCACCACAGTGCTGTCTCATCCGGACGAACACCTCAATGCCGTCTCATCTCAGCCTCCACATTGGTGCCGCTATATTAGAGGACTTCTGCACTGGATATTGTGACGGAATCTGCCTGTAAGAGACTGCCTTCTCTGGTCTCTGGCTGTCATGCCTTTAAGGCTTCTGTTTGGAGCACCTCACAATCCCTGTATAGGGATCCGCTGCTGGTTGCTCCTGCAGGGGAATCCGGTGCATGGTCCAGTGGGTCTATCCCCCGGACGGTCACCGCTCCCCGGTGACCGTAACAGGCGTGTAGAGATGAGCAAACCTGAGGTTCGATGTTTGGAGTTCGGGTTCAGAAACCAATTACCAAAAACACAAAGTTCGGATTCGAAGTTCAAGTCAGTTACAAGGGCAAACCACTCAAGCGAGCAGCGCTGTGCTTGGGTATGAGTGATGCTCAGCCGCTTGCAGTGTTTGATCAGCTCGCACTGGGGGTAAAGTCAGCATGATCTGATGTAGTGTGCACACAAAAAAATATTGTAAAACCCTGCCCTCCCCCAGAAGTGTTTTGCTTATGGCTGGCAGCATGTTTAAAAGTTTTGTTTTATTATCTCACATACTGCTGATTTACAGGTGTCCATCTACCTGCTTGATTTTATATATACTGGAGAAGGTTGTAATGACTATAGGGATAAAACAGAGTCATCACAACTCTGCAATCACAGTAGTCTTATTTTTTTGGGGGGGTGTTATGGGGGGGGGTCTCCAATCTTTGCTTTTCTGTTGGACCTTGCACAGTTTAATTTAGTAATCACTGTTTTTTTTGTATAATCTGATTTTAGATCATTATAACTGAAATTTGATGAATAGCACTATGTAGTGTCAATGTATTGTGCGTTAAATGATGCCATATGTCTGACAGTGGTGTGGATGGCAGCACCCAGGGGAAGTCAAATATTTTGCACTCCCTATCATTGTTTGAATCCCATCCATCAGTCTAATAATGATCCCCTTCTCACCAAAGCACATGTATTGTGTTTTAAGTAAGTAACCATGTAAGAAAAAAAAAGTATGCTAGTATATTTACATTTATTTAATATTGTCTGCTCTTAAGTTTTTAGCAATGTTCTCTATAATAGTATTGAAATGTGGAGGGAGGGCGGAGTGCCCGATACTCCACTGCCTGCCTCCCCATGTTGTAAATCTTGATCTTCCTGCCCCAGACCCACCCTTTCCTTTTGGTCCTCCAAGATAATACAAAGAGCGCAGTAGTTGGTATGACTTTGCCATAAACTTCTGAGCTTTGCTCTGCACAAGATTCAATACTTCATAATCTTAAGTTCAGTCTCTGTCATCTCAGTCACTGCCTGTGCAGAGCGCAGCAGCCATTGACGTAGTTGACTTCTGCACTCTGCATATCTACTGGCTGCAGCAGCGAAATTCGCATTTCATCTGCTCATTGGTTTCTGGGGCAAGTTGGCACTCACTTAGCAGTGCAAATTGGAAAATGTTTTGCAGTTGGAGGTGGCAAGATATTTTGCACCCCTACGAATTTGATGCCTTTTGGTGTCTGCTCATGTGGTTTCCCCCACACTTCACTAATGTACAGAGATTTATTCGACTAAATATTACTTGCGGAAAATACACCCTAGAAGTTTGTATGGCTCCATACAATACAGTCATATCCATGAGACTTTACAGCTTTATTTACAAACAGTCTCACCAGCCACAAACTCCCAACTAGGATTTTAGGTAAGCAATGGACTGTGCCTTATCAAAGGGATATTTGACTAAGAAGAAGGTATCACAAAGCCAAAAATAAGTGATTTCTATTTCATCAGTGGGAGTATGACCACCAAGATTCCCATTAATTTATAGAATAAAGAATTGTTGTCTCCCATTTGAATAGAGCCATGGTCAGGCATGCGTACCATCCTTCCACTCATTGCCAAACTGTCTCTCTCAGTCCCTTAGAGAATAAATGTTGCAGCACTGAATAGATAGACAATGGGCTTATGACCACTGATCAAGTAGATATTACCTATCCTGTGGTTTTCTAGTACTTCTTCTTTCCCAAATACCTCTTTAATAAAAGTGTGTTTTGCCGCAACGGCAGCTTCTTCAGAGGTATCAGGGAAATGGCACTTGAGGGGTAGTGAAATTAGCTTATAAAAGATTTTACAATGTCAGAAGAGGGATTCACTGTGTGAACCAATCAGCATAATCCCACCTACTTTATTTCAGTGACAGGTCAGTCGGCGACTGACAATGCCTCCTTTTAGGTCAGTAGGATTGCGTACACTTGGCCGGTGGAGCTGCTTCTTGGCTTGGAACTCTCCTTGTTATCAGTCACATGCTGGTTGCAAATCTCAATAAATATTGTGTTAAGCATTTTACAAGTAATGTTCTTGTTGATTCAGTCACGTTTTATGTTTTCATTTAGCAGTGTGGGGACATCACATTGTTGGGTTTTTCATCAGAATTAGATTGCGCAGTTTTTTTTTTCCTTCTAAAACTAATGGATTTCCAGGTTGTGATTAAATTCTTATATCAAGATTTCTAAAGGGAATTAAAATGCCAGGATGCTTGATATAGTAATATTCACATTGAATTCTGATTAAATATAGTACTATCATTCTAAAGGCACAGAGGAATTATGCAATTAGTGTATAAATATGCCACTAGAAAATAATTTAACTATATATACAGTAATACATAATCTACAATTTATCTGTGATTTAAAGACCCTGTTATATCAGGATGTATCATAAGGACGCACCTATTACTGAGTTGTAGCTTTGTACTGGATTTTTTACCTTCCAACATTACGTGCCTACCTCTTTCTCAACTGCAGAAGTCAGCAAATTTGACATCCATTGTGAGAAAGGATGTTCACAATGAGTAATTCAAACCTGCTGACATTGATCATATTATTCACTGCAGTGAATAGAATGGTATGCAAAATGCTTGTATTCACTACGCCCTCCAAAAAGGGAAATGTTTTTTCAGGTAACTACAATGAGCACAGCCTAAACGCCTTCACCCCTTCAGTCTAGTTAAAAATAAATCTAAAATAGCAAACTTATAAATTTAAATAGCAAAAGAAATTTAAAGGGATTCTTTGGGGATTTAATATAGATGACCTATTTTTGGGATAGGTCATCAATATCAGATGGGTGAGGGTTCGACATGTTGGTACCTCCACTCGTCGGCTGTTACAACCTCCATTGCCAGCCAGATGTAAACATTCAATGGAGTTGCACTGTGAGGCTGTGTTCAATGTGTAGTGACCACTGCTGAGTACTGCAGATCAGCTCCTAATCAAGTGAATAAGAGCTGATGTGCAGTAGCCAGCCTGAAGAACCTCTTTAACAAAACAAGACTGGAAATGTGTCATTGTTTAACTAAATATGCTAATAGTCTCTTCAGAAGAAAGAGACTTGATCTGTGTTGTCCCCTATTGGATGAAACAGTCCTAAAAAGTAAATATCAACCATCAAACCTTTGACCCCTTCCCAATATTAGACATAGTGGTACATCCTTCTTTGCAATGCTTTCCTGCAAATAGATGTACAGGTATGTCCTGTGGGAGAACGATCAGCATGACAAAAGACACGGTGATCAGGTGAAGATGGCTGCTGTCTCCGACAGCAGGCCATTTTGTCTCAATGCTCAGGTAGGTTTCGCTGCCTCCCTCGATTTGCCACTCAAATAGGACCAACCAATCGCTGCAATAAAGCAATTCACACCAATGAAAATGCTATTTACATTGCTCTGAAGTGCTGATTGGTGTTGTTACAGACATCGCCAATCAGTGTAGGTACCCTCAGTGAGGCAGAGGTGATTCCACCAGTCATGATCACTGTAATTGACTGATCAAATGTGACCAACCATTCACAGCAGTTTTATCATCCTAATAATGGTGGACAATGGTGAGAAATTTCATACCTGCCACTGAACGGCAGTGACCTATGGAGCCTCGTTCTAAGACCAAAGCTCCATAGGAATCGATGGATGTCATGGGACATATCCCCATTGAGATACATTGGAACTTCGAAGGTTTTGTTTTAATTAATTAAGTGTGTGTGTTAACTGTTCACTTGCCAGATTATAACAGAAAGTAGACGAGGAAAACGGGTTGTAAATGCTTCTTTTATTGGCATGCACATATCTACGCGTTTCAGGAGTCACAGCTCCCTTCGTCAGGACAGCAAGCAAGGAACATCAAAGGGATTTGATGTTCCTTGCTTGCTGTCCTGACGAAGGGAGCTGTGACTCCTGAAACGCGTAGACATGTGCATGCCAATAAAAGAAGCATAAATCTCCATTGAATCCTCTGAGTCCTTGGCGCGGATTTACAACCCGTTTTCCTTGTCTACTTTCTGTTATCAGCCAAATTTGGGACTGCTGCCGAACTTGGATTCTTACATGCGTGCATAGTGGTTGTGACTGGCACAACCATAATAGGTGAGTGTAACACTTTCTTTCACACTCCCATCACCTGGGTAAGACCCTATTGCGCTTTCTCTTCCACAGCCCTTTTATCCACTTGCCAGATTAGTAATGGAGTGTCTGATAGGTGCCTATCCATTACTAAACCCTGGGCTTGATGCCAGCTGTCAATTCATAGCTGACATTAACCCCAAAACCCCAAATGTATTACCTATTGCCACCACATCAGGGCAATAGGGAACAGCCAAACAAAGTGCCAGAATTGGCACAGCTAATGGATGCTCCCCTTCTGAGGCTGATGCAGCCTGCTATTTTTAAGCTGGGAAGGACCCAATAGCCATTGGCCTTCCCAGCTGGATAATACCAGCCTCCATCTGTCTGCTTTACCTTGGCTGGTTTTGAACTATAGGGAGGGCTCTACGCCATTTTTTAAAACTATTATTTTAAATCATTTTTTAAAAAACTGTATCGCGTTCACTCTATATATTTTTGATAACTAAAGTAAAGCAGACATCTGAGGGCTGCAGCACGCAGTTGTATGCTTTACATCCATTATTTTTTATTTGTTCTCTATCCATATTTATTTTCAGGGCAATTGTCTTGCTCTTCCCCCCATTTTGCTTCCTTTTGCAGCTCCCTAGCCCTTACTATGATCATTTTACTGCACCAACGTTCAGGAGAACGTTTGACTTATCTAGGGGTCGGTGCAAGTCTGGGTCCCAAATTGAGCTTTTAACTAAAGTCCGGCGGTCCCTGGTGAACCAGAGCTTCCACGGGTCCTGACAACACTAGTTGCAGGCACTCAGCAATTGTTTTTACTCACGTTCACTTAGTGTATGTATGTATATGTGTGTGCCTCTACATATATATCTATTTATTTATTTATTTATATATTTATTGGTTGAACTTATATGCTGCCCCTCTCCAAAGACTCGGCGCAGCTCACAACAACGTAAGTATACACCAACATATGATCCCTATCAGTATGTCTTTGAATGTGGGAATAAAACGGAGTACCGAGAGGAAACCCACGCAAGCACGGAGAGAACATACAAGCTTTTATATATATATATATATATATATATATATATAAAATGTATATGTGTATATTATATACACTACAGTTCAAAAGTTTAGGGTCAATTAGATATTTCCTTATGTTTGCAAGAAAAGCACTATTTTTTTCCATGAAACTAATATTAAATTAAACAGAAATACACTCTATACATTGTTAATGTGATAAATGACTATTCTAGCTTCAAATGTCTGGTGTTGAATGCAATGTCTACATAGGTGTATAGAGGCCCATTTCCAACAACCACCACTCCAGCGTTCTAATGGTACATTGTATTTTCTAACTGTATTAGAAGGCTAATGGATGCTTAGAAATCTCTTAAAAACCCTTGTGCAACTATATTAGCACAGCTGAAAACAGTTTTTCTGATTAGAGAAGCTATAAAACTGACCTTCCTTTGAGCTAGTTGAGAACCTGGAGCATTACATTTAGTTGGTTCCATTAAACTTTCAAAATGGCCAGAAAAAGAAAACTTTCATGTGAAACTCGACAGTCTATTCTTGTTCTTAGAAATGAAGGATATTCCATGTGAGAAATTGCGAAGAAACTGAAGATTTCCTACAACGGTGTGCACTACTCCCTTCAGAGGAGAGCACAAACAGGCTCTAACCAGAGTAAAAGATAAGTGGGAGGCCCCGCTGCACAATTGAGCAACAAGACAAGTACATTAGAGTCTCTAGTTTGAGAAATTGACGCCTCACAGGTCCTCAACTGACAGCTTCATTAAATAGTACCCACAAAACACCAGTGTCAGTATCTACAGTGAAGAGGCAACTCCGGGATATTGGCCTTCAGGGCAGAGTGGCAAAGAAAAAGCCATATCTGAGACTGGCTAATAAAAGGAAAAGATTAATATGGGCGAAAGAATACAGACATTGGACAGAGGAAGAATGGAAAAAAGTGTTATTGACAGACGAATCGAAGTTTGAGGTGTTTGGATCACACATAAGAACATTTGTGAGACGCAGAATTACTGAAAAAATGCTGAAAGAGTGCCTGACGCCATCTGTCAAGCATGGTGGAGGTAATGTGATGGTCTGGGGTTGCTTTGGTGCTGGTAAAGTGGGAGATTTGTACAATGTAAAAGGGATTATGAGTAAGGAAGGCCATCACTCCATTTTGCAATGCCATACCCTGTGGACAGCGCTTGATTGGACCCAATTTCATCCTACAACAGAATAATGACCCAAAGCACACCTCCAAGTTATGCATAAACTATTTAGGGAAGAAGCAGGCAGCTGGTATTCTATCTGTAGAATGAGTGGCCAGCCCAGTCACCAGATCTCAAGCCTATTGAGCCGTTGTCAGAGCAGCTTGACCATATGGTGCGCAAAAAGTGCCCATCAAGCCAATCCAACTTATGGGAGGGGGAAGCATGGGGGGAAATATCTCCAGATTACCTCATCAAATTAACAGCTAGAATGACAAAGGTCTGCAAAGCTGGAATTGCTGCAAAGGAGCGTTCTGTGACGAAAGCAAGGTTTGAAGGAGAAAATCATTATTTCAAGTAAAAATCATTATTTCTGACCTGGTCAATGTCTGGACTATATTTTCTATTCATTATTTCACCCCAATCTTCCAGAAGCCCCTCCCAGCTACCCAGTCCCGGTTGATCCGATTGGTATTATCTTTAAACTTTAAACGGAAAATTTGTTTACTAATTGCACTTTACATTGTAGCCAGTCCAATTCTACTTTTGCCCTGCAGGGGGCAGACTGCTGTTCTTTTTCATATGGCACCTAATTGACTTTACTTTACAACCATTCTAGCTTTTGACTTTTATGTATTTTTATTAGGGTTCTGCCATCATTGTAATGATCCTTTGCAATCTGTGTATTTTGTATTCCAAAAGGAGTGTGTTGTCACCCTCATTATCTCTAAACAAAAACCATAGGATTCTGTCTGTTTTGTCTATGTTTTGTCCAGTGTTTTGTATGCATACTTGGTCCATTTTTCATGCTTTTTGTGTCATAATCATGTCTAACTTTTATATTATTATCAATAAAAATAATACTTTTAAATACATTTTTCCAAGTCCACCTTTTTCTCCATTTTTTCGTATGTTGTCCTGGTGGACATTTGCATATCACATGAATTTTTTCCTTTGATAATATATGATGGAATTGATGAAATTGTTTATTTTATCTGTGCTAAGTATAAATATACAGGTGTCACGCTCCCGGGATCCCTGCGCTGCCTGTCACTCACCGGTCTGGTCCCCGGGTCTCCTGTCCGCGGCTGCTCCACCCGTTCTCCCTCCTGTGTGTCCTCCATGCTTCCCGTCCGCCGGTCCCGGCGTCCCGCTGCGGTCTGGGACTCAGCTTCTGCCTCACCTGCATCTCCTCCACTTCCCCCAGCACGTCCAGCACTGGTCTCCGGCACTCGGGCCTCGCGCATGCGCATTAGGGCGCGGGCGCACTCACTCACCTCTTCTTAAAGGGCCAGCATCACTGAAACAGGATATGGCTGATTACAGGTACAGGGTATATAAGAACTTCCTTTTCTTGTGGGCGGTGCCTGTTCAACGTGTTCTTGTAGCTAGGTGTTCAGGTCCCTCTGTGCTTCGTACCCAGGTTAACCCTGTCTCTTCCCACAGTGTCCATCTGCCAACCTGAGTGTGTCCAACTTGCCGGTTTCCCAGGAGTTGCCCCGGTGACCACCAGCTGTGGATCCCGTCATCTTCCATCAGCCTGTACCCATCACCGGTCCTGGATTCCATCTGGTCACATCAGCCTGCATGTTTCGCTTGACCCGGACCCCGTCTGTTGTTACCACTCGGCACCTGTACCCGGTTCCAGTCATCAGTCCTGCACACGGCCCCGTTGGACTAATAGCCATATCCTGTACAGACTTCTGAAGGACACGTACTCCGAACTCTCTTGTGTCCCGGCTACTGTGCATCTAGGCCCTCTGTGGGGGGGTGACCGGACAGTCCCTGTATAGGGGTTCGCTCCTGGTAGCCTCTCTGGGGGAGTCCGGTGCACGGTCCCGTGGATCCACCTCCAGGACGTTACAACAGGGTACCCTACGCCAATTTTTTAATTCATTTTTACACAGCTATAGAGAAGCAGACAGCATGTTTATTTCCAAGCAATCACAGACACTGTCACACAGGTTGGGGGTGCAGTCTGACATCAACCAATCACAGACGCTGAGATTAATGGCGGGCGGGGGAGGCGGTGAATATGTATGAGGGTAATGAGCGGCTCCGGAAGTAGTTTTACAGCAATGCAGGAGACTCGGAAAGTAGTCCTGCTCTAATCCCCCTAGCCCTTTCCACCACCATTTTAAAGCACAATATTTGGGTTCCCATAAACTTATATGGGGATTGGCATCTGGGTAGCTGTTCAGGATTAACGCTGATCCCGAACTGTTTTTTTTTTTTAAAAATCTGGTTGGACCCGCCGATCCTGAATATCTGTGAGTTCGCCCATCTCTAATGAGGACCATCAAAGATTCCAGCTTTTAGTTTTTCTTTGCTCAGTCCAGGGAATGATCTACAACTGTATTTGAAGCAATTTGTCCAAAGCCCTAACAAATTTCTTCATTAATCCTAGCTTAATATTAAGCAGTGAATGAATATTCAAGTTCTTGTCTTGTGTTGATGTTTGCAGCACCAACAATCATTTTTTCCCTTGTAAATCATGACACTTTTGTCCAATTATATTGCTTTGCTCTTCTATCCCAGAGGCACATGAAGCATGGGTAAATACTGTATTCAGATTGCTGTCTAAGGAAGAAGTTCACCATCTTCAGATCAACATGAATCGACTACTGATGTTCATGATAACAGATTTTCTGTAATATGATTTTAACATTTTCATATTCTTTTACGTTTTGTTGAGTGAGAAATGGGAACAGATGTTTCACAGTTACCATTGTACAAGAGAACACATTTCAAGTTTCTAATGGAGCTGTCTATAAAAAGTCACCAGTCTTTGGTCCCATTTGAAACACAATTCCTGGGATATCATTTCAGTATACAAGCTATTTTTTTCTTGATTGAAATATGAAAGAAGCCTATCTTTTTTTTCCGCTGGGTTGTAATTTTAACTTCCGGCTTTATAAAATTTTGTTCATTAAGTCTGGAAGCTAAAAAGCTTGCTTGGACAGATATAAGTCTCGAATCAGGTCATTGATTTCTTTTTGGCTTCATGGTTGAGGTTTCGAAGAGCTTTCCTCAAATTCACTTCCACTGCTACTACCTGCCATACACTCCAATCCCTGCCTCTCTTCAGTCTGACAGAGTCTGGTAAACACTGGTATGGGAACATCATTGTCATGTGGAATAGGTCATCTTGATGATTCTAAATTTGAATAATCTCACCCAATTTTCTTGTAATGATTAAAGCCTTTAATCATTACAACACAAAAATAACAATCGTCATGGTGGTTTTTCGGTTCTCTTCATACCATTGGCACAGAAAAGAACATTTTAAACCTTTTCTTTCACCATTTGTCCACTGTCGTAGGTGCTCCACATGTTTTGCAAACCATATGTGGAGCCACAGATATATTCCGGTCTCCAAGCTGTGCTCGATAACAAGCCAAGTATACTCGATGCACAGTTTGCAATATTTGTTCTTTGTTTTTTAACCATGAATTCTCCACAGATGTATCAGAATACATCAGAATTGTTGATGCTCTTCTTGATGAAGCTATAATTTTTATATGTATTTATAAACTTATTATATCCAAACTTTTGGTTATAAACCAAGATTGGGTGGACAAACATTTACTGTGACTAACTTCATTCTTCAGCAAATTCACTGTAGAATTCTGGCCTCAAAAAGTCTCTTTTATAGCATTGTAGGCCTACAAATTAAAATACAAAAAAATTATATAGGATATTTCATTACTTAAAGCACTGTTAGAGTCATAAGACAGGCCAACAGCTATTGCATTTGTTATCACTTACAAGTTACATTGAGGCAATGCATTATTTCCATGTATGTCCATTATCTCACTAACACTAACAGAGCAATTCAACATAAGTATTCAGATTTTTAATTCAGCACTCTTAATATACCCTAAATCCATTGCTTTTTTAAGTTTTGTAGACCTGTGATATCAGAATACTCGCTGTTGCTAACAGGAGGGCGCAGACCCCCTAATGTGTGATGTCCCAGAGGAAAGGGGGGAACAGAAATAGCAGCTCCTGTCAGACTGAATTACAGGTACTGTGAGGATATAGGACTGCACTTTGCATTTCACCATTATAGTTTATGAAGACAGGGACAGTAGAATAATTTTTTATTTACCTGGAGTACCTGTTTAACCCCTTCATGACCAACGACGTAAGAGTACTTCCTAAATCATGAAAGGGGTGATAACCACTAGCTGCTGCGGTGAGCCTGTGGTGATCCCCCACTCATGTCTGCTGATTTGTACAATAAACGACTTATTTGCAGGCACAGGTGGATCCGTGGTCAACCCACTCCTGTTAACCTCTTAAATCGCACTGTCAAAATGTGACAGCGTGATTTTAATGTCCGCAGCGGGGAACGCGCCTTTCCCTGTCACCATCAGAGGCCCCCATGATGCGATCACGGGGAGTCGATGGTTGCCATGGTAGCACAGGGATATATGTCTCTATCATGACGCAGTTCCTGTTACAGATGGCCGAGCAGCAGCTAGAACAAGAACGCAGCATTTCTCGAGATCAAAGTTGTGCTGCACTGATCAGGAGAAATGACTGAGCGATCAGACTGCTGATCACTATAGTCCCCTAGGGTGACTAGTAAAATAAAAAAAATAGATAAAAAAAAGTTTTTAAAAAAACTAAAATTTCAAATCACCCCCCATTCAAACCATTGAAAAATAAAGGGATAAAAAAATATAAACACATTTAGTATTACAGAGATCAGAAACGCCAGAACTATCAAAATATAAAATCAATTAATCTGATCGGTAAATGCTGTAGCAGCAAAAAACTCCAAATGTCAATATTACGTTTTTTGGTTGTTGCAAATTTTGCGCAAAATAAAATAGGTGACCAAAACATAGTATCTGCGCAAAAATAATACCATTAAAAATGTCAGCTTGAGATGCAAAAAATAAGTAGTCACTAAGCCCCATGCCCCAAAAAATGAGAATGCTATGGGTCGTGGAAAATGGTGCAAAATGTGCGTCACTTTTTTGGACAAATTTGTGAATTTGTTTTTACCCCTTAGATAAAAGTAAACCTATACATGTTTGGTGTCTACAAACTCGTACCGACCTGAGGCATCACAATGACACATCATTTTTACCATATCGTGAACACGGTGTATAAAATATCCCTAAAACAATCATGCACTTGGAATTTTGTTGCCATTTTCCAGTACACATTATGGTAAAACTTATGGTGTAATTTAAAAGTACAACTTGTCCTGCAAAAAACAAGGCCCATATGCAAGATTTATGGAAAAATAAAAAAGTTACGACTCTCAGAAGAAGGGAACAAAAAAGTAAAAACGAAAAATGGAAATCCCCGGTCATGAAGAGGTTAAAAGGTCATTATTGGCCATTATCATTGTTACATCCAATAGTTCACACCAGAAATCAAGTCCTCTTCCTTCTGATGAGGTTATTGGTATATTTCATTTTCTATAGGTGCATTGCATGGTCTATAAGTATCCTGACATGGCTTGTCAAGGCATGTCACTCTCCCCCTTATACCCACTGTATAACTAGGGAGATATAATATATATGACTCCTGGAAATCTGGGTGGCAACCGTGAGGGAATATCTAGAGGGTGTCATATGCTGTTCACCTTTGCAATGTTCAGCATGGAAGCAGGAGGAATCCTTGCTCATATTTATAACTTTTCTACAGTCAACCTCTTCTTCCTCCCATCAGTTCTGTCAATGCACCACAGGACAAAACCAACAAGTCTAGACTACAAGCAGCAGTGCTGCCAACTCTCTGGTATGTGCTGTTTTCATCCACAGGAGAGTCCCCAAAACCCAGCTCTCTACAAGTGTATAATGCAGCCTGTACACATTTTTTTTTATCACATCTAGACTAAGCCATCACAACTATTGTTACGTCACAACAAATCTAAAGGTCAAGTCACTGCATGCTCTCCATGAGGAGTAGCTGGGCAAAATTTTGGTGGTAACTATCACCCCAATGGGTCTCCTGTAGAGCAGTAAGTGACCTACTGTGCTAGATCTTCACAAACTCCACGAGGACCTCCAGCTTAGCTGGCTTCCTCAATACACCATGTGGCTTCAGCTACACACTGAAATATTTCCTGCTACTACCTTGATTTATTATAGAAAAAATACCAAGATATAAGGACCTCATAGTAAATGCCGTAGCTCAACTAGATATGAACAATGAAAAAATGGGGAGAATGATGGCATAAATGAAGAAAGTAACACATAGATAGCGTGCCATGTAGTCTTTTAAGCTGCTTTTATTATAAAGTGCACATAAGTACAGCCAGACAAAGATGGCTAGTGGATTAAAAATCCATAAAAATTAAAAGATGTACAAAAAAACAGAAAAGGAGGTTAGGGGGAAACAGAATCCCATACAAGAGAGGTATACCCACATGTACAGCATAAAGGGTCATATATACAAAGTAGTAAGGAACATAGTCCTAATAAATAGGAGACCCTTATATATTGACAATGGTATCAAGTATAACATATAGGGTTCTAAATACAAAATAGTGAGGATTACAGTCCAAGTAAAAAAAAAAAACCCCTCATATATTAACAATAGTAGACCTGTCCCATGCTCTAGTATTGGTGTGCCTCTGGTATTTGACAGTAGGTATGGTCTCCAGGTGCCTATTCACTATTAATGTTTTTGTACACATGCTTTTTGTATCTGATGCTCTCTGTAAGTGAATGGCCCTGATGTGACCTCCTCTGTCTACTATTGTTAAAATATGAGGGTTTTTGGTTTGTTTATTTTTACTTGGACTGTGATCCTCACTATTTTGTATTTATAACCCTATATGTTATACTAGATACCATTTTGTCAATATATAAGGGTCTCCTATTTATTAGGACTACGGTATGTTCCTTACTACTTTGTATATGTGACCCTTTATGCTGTCCATGTGGGTATACCTCTCCTGTATGGGATTCTGTTTCCCCCTAACCTCCTGTACTTATGTGCACTTTATAACAAAAGCAGCTTAAAAGACTACATGGTACGCTATCTATGTGTTATTACTTTCTTCATTTATGCCATCAGGCTCCCCATTTTTTCATCGTTTATACCTTGATTTATTACTTCCTCCTGATTCCTTTTACAACACCAAGATATGGTGGCCATACTACATATTACAGCCTAAGTTTTAATATATGGGGATGTCCGATTACATTTAGATAACAGTGGGTCACATTCCAGTTTGTTCTTCTCTACCAGCATCAATACTAGCACTTCCTTCTAGCTGGCAGTCACTATTAGGCCTAAGCCACACGGCGAGAAAAATAGTGCGAGTGGAGTGCGATAAAACATCGCATTCCCCTCGGACCAATTCTAGTCTGTGTGTCAGCGCACATGAGCGATTATTTTCTCAGCCCTAATCGGACCGAGAAAACAATCGCAGCATGCTGCGATTGTAAGCCGAGACTCTTTCTCTCGCACCCATTCAAGTGAATGGGGCGGGAGAAAAAACGCACTGCACTCGCGGTACACCGGTGTACCGCTAGTGCAGTGCGAGAATGGCAATAGCCGGCTACGCAGGAGAGAGGGAGAGAAATCCCTCCCTCCCCTCCTGAGTGCCGGCCCGCCCCCCGCAGCTGAGGTCTGCTTGTACGAACGGACCTCAGTTGCAAGGACACACGCCTGACACTCGGCTCTGCTGTACTGCCAGCACGAGCCGAGTGTCATGCAAGTGGATTGCAGTAGTCCCCGTGTGGCCCCAGCCTTACAGGACAGACGTCACCACCAAAAACCGCACCTCACCAGTCCAGTAACCAAAGATCATCAAATAGTACAGGATATAGCATCAAGTAACAGACTAATTTAACATATAACCATTATATACTGTATTTATGACCTTAACACAGCATAAGATAACTGTCTTTTTATGTAAAAGGGAACACATGAGGTTTCCATCCCTTATAAACTGGGATAAAATTAATAATGAAACTTTTTTTTTACAAACGCCTCTACCTTGTTTTATTGGAAATGTGTATAGCTTACTCATTGTTTTAGCTAAAGCTAGTTAGTGCATTTTTTTTGGATCACAATTATATTGCCTATGGTATATTGTCTTTGAGGCTTCATTTTTACCATCCAACAAAGGGTTAAGATTTTTTTTTAATAAATACAGTGTATTTGATATGGAAAACACCAATGTTTGATATGTCAAGTAAAACATTTGTCAATCAAAAGTCTTTAAGCATAGGTCTATGTGACATTTACTCTTTTACAAACCAATATAGTCCCCAGCGGCATGCCTTTTTTCTTCTCATTTAAATAGTGGTAGAAGAACAAATCATACCGTAGGGCAAGTTGATAACTGCCAGTCACGATTCTTCCCTTGTTTACTATAATGAGGAGGGTAATAAATGCATCTGACCATTTCGGCTGGCATTTGCATAGATGAATGATTTGTCCAGTCGGTCTCTCTCCAGTGATTTGGACCCTTTTGTGAGCACAAAGAGCATTCAGCCTCGCAGGAATTTTCGGCAGCCAAGCACTCATTAGCAAACATCCTTTAGTATGAATGATGCAAATAACTGCCACTGAAATAATAAACTGGTACACAAAATATTCTATTTGATGGCTCCGAACATCAAATTGCCTGAATTGTTGACATTCAAATAAGCCAGAGAGCTTTATTGTTTTGGAACAATGAACCCTTGTAAAAAGGGTGGACATTGTTTTACCTCCAGTGGACCTTGGCCGCTTATCAAATGTGTCTCTCAAACTGGCATCCAGCATTTTAAACAGTCATTGAGTCCGTACCAGATGGAGATGTGGCAATGCCTTATCAGTCCCAGTGTCTAAAGTCTTTTCTGTTTTTAATTGAAATTTAATTTCGTTGAAACGTTGTAAACGCATTGATCCAAACCAATTAGCTACAACTTTTATCACGTTCCACAAAATAATATTATAGCAAATGCCAATTTTACACTGCACTGTGCAGCAGAGGACTGTGTTGCTAATACAATTTTAGCCTTCAGTTATTTAGTAAGTCAGTTAGTAATGGTTTTTAAGTCTGGAAAAAACAATGGCTCTAACCTTATTTTCTGAAGTCTAAACTGTAACTGCAACTAATTACTCCATCTATAGCATTTGTGAAGGTGTCATTTTATTTCAGAAATTTGGGATAAGCAAATCATTTCCATTTGTCATGGTGAGATACTAAAAGAATATCCTTGCTAAATGTGTAAAGTAATAAAATGCTAGTTTATAATAGACTTTAACTTAGCACAGGAAAATGTGAATGTCTATTGGAAATTCATAGAATATGCAGGCAACATGGAGGAAAGTTTATATCCGGTATCCTGGATGCCCCTTGGTCCACATAAGTCAAGAAATTTAAAAGATACTGTTGACTTGGGGCCAATACTTTCTACCAAAGGGTCACCTTTTCTACAAATTATGCATGGACTGTGACTAATACTGCATCTTAGCCAAAGTAAATGGAGTAAGCTACAATACCATACGCAACCCAATCTGGACTATTTGCCTGATATGCTACCATTTTTAATGGCAACATACTCCCACTATAGATTTTTAGTCTGAACTGGGCAAAATGATGCTTTTTTGATAGTAAGTGCACTAAGAAATACAGCACGTACATAGTCAAGTATATCCAAAATAAGTTCTTCCCCAACCTCTCGTCAACTTTCCCTGCCCCTTAGGGTAGTGATTGTTACACTACTGTATATATACTTACATACACAGCAGCCTTTGATTCAGTGCTGTGGGTGGTAGGGAGTGGCAATGCTCTCCTCATGAAAAAATAAATTGGCCTGTAACAGTGTCAGAACTAATCATGGGTGAACCTAGATTGTAAAATACCTAGTATCCATGCACTGACCTCAAACACTGAGTTCTCAGGGAACTCTGTGTAACTATTCGGATTTGGCCATCCAAATAGTTAAAAAAAAAGAAAAAGAACGAAAATAGAAAATAATAACGCAGGAGCATTATACATACCAAGTCTCCTGCGTGGCTGTAACACTACATCCAGGGCCGCTCATTGCACTCATACATATTCACTGCTTCCCCCACCCACCAGCAGTCCCAGCATCTGTGATTGATTGCAGTCAGACTGCGCCCCCACCCTGTGTGACCACGTGTGTTATTGCTTGGAATCAAACACACTTGTCTGCGTCTCTTTAGTGGTGTTAAAATAAATAAGTAAAAAAATTGTTTGGAGTCCCCCCATATTATAATGCCGAGCACAGATAAAGCATACGGGTACAGGCTGCAGCCCCCAGCTGGGTGCTTATCTTGGTTGTGTATCAAAATAAGAGGAATCACATGCATCTTTTTTTAAATTATTTAAATAAATAATTTTAACAAATGGTGTGCGGTCCTCCCAATTTTGATACCCAGCCATGATAAAGCCGACAGCTGGGGATTAGTATTCTGAGGCTGGGGAGACCTATGGCTATTGAGCTCTCCCCAGCCTAAAAATGACAGCCTGCAGCTGTCTAGAAGTGTTGCACCCATTAAATGTGACAATTCCGGTACTTTATCTGACTCCTCCCGATTGCCCTGGTGCAGTGGCAATCGGGGTAAACTAAGGGATTAATGACAGCTCACAGCTGCCACTAAGCCCTAGTAACTTTTTTTCATTGTTAATGCTATATGGCTCCACTGTCACCATCATAATGTACACATATAACAGAGTTCTCAGTTTATAAGGCCTCATGAAGCAGACATCTCATTGTCTAGCAACCGTAATGCTACATACATATAAGTTTCCCAATAAGATAATAGTTGATCATAACAACTATCTATTTAAATTGAGCATAATAGTCCAACTGTGTACAGCGCAATAGTACTAGCATTTCAACCCCTTAACGACCGCGGGTGGTAAAATTACATCCTAGCGGTCATAGGGTTAATCTTACGCTGATGCCGGTAACAGCAGCGGGAGATCGGCGCACATCTCAGCTGATTTATACAACTGAGATGTGTGCCTGCCAGGCAAGAGCGGAATCGTTATCCGCCTGTGCTGTTTAACCCCTTAAATGGCGCTGTCAATAAGTGACAGAGCCATTATAAACGTGAGCGCTGTAAACATATACATACCGCCGAAGCCGGAAGTCACGTGATCATGTGACTTCCGGTGGTTGTCATGGTAGCACAGGGTCATGTGATGACTTCTGTAGCTCACATGACTCACTTACTGTTTTCACTCGGCCCAGAGCTGGGTGAAACAGGAAATTAGTATATCTGCTGTTCACAGCTGTGTAGCTGTGATCAGTAGATATTGCAGAGCGATCAGATTGCTGATCAATATGGTCCCCTAGGGGACCTAGTAAAATAAAAAAAAGTTTAAAAAAGTTTTAAAAAATTTTAAAAAATAAAAAAACCTAAAAGTTTAAATCACCCCCCTTTTGCCCCCTTGAAAATTAACCCCTTAACGACCGCGGGCAGTAATATTACATCCTAGCGGTCATAATGTTACTGCCCGCGGTCTGCTGCTGGCAGCATGCTGCGATCTGCACACATCTCAGCTGATTTTCACAGCTGAGATGTGTGCCTGCTAGGCACAAGCAGAATCGTTATCTGCTCGTGCTGTTTAACCTGTTAAATGGCGCTTTCAATATGTGACAGCGCCATTATTATGGCATCAGCGGTAAACTTTTACTTACCGCCCAATACCGGAAGTCACGTAACGTGATCACGTGACTTCTGGTAGTTGTCATGGTAGCACAGGGTCATGTGATGACTCCTGTACTAGACATGAACTACTTTCAGTTTCACTCGGCCCGCAGCCGAGTGAAGCAGAAAGTGAAAGTATCTGCTGTTTACAGCTGCGTAGCTGTGATCAGCAGATAGGGCAGAGCAATCGGATTGCTGATCGCTATAGCCCCCTATGGGGACTAGTAAAATAAAAAAAAAAGTTTTAAAATTTTTTTAAAAAAACGTAAAAGTTCAAATGACCCCTCTTCGCCCCATTGAAAATGAAAGGGTTAAAAAAATAAAAAATATACACACATTTGGTATCGCTGCGTTCAGAAACACCCGATCTATCAAAATATAAAATCAATTAATCTGATTAGTAAACTGCGTAGCGGCAAAACAATTCCAAACGCCAAAATGGCATTTTTTTGTCGCCACAACTTTTGCGCAAAATCAAATAACAGGCGATAAAAATGTAGCATCTGCGCAAAAATGGTACAAGTAAAAATGTCAGCTCGAGATGCAATAAATAGAAGGCCATGATTTTTGCTATATATGGCAGTACTATGGTTGGTTGATCACAGGGTCAAGTTCCCTAAGGGTACTAACAAATGCAATTAAAATAAAATGTTTTGAAAAATATGAAAAAGAAATGTATATAAGTTAAATTCACTTATGCACATATTTGTTATCTCTGCATTTGTAAAATCCCAATATATCAAAATATAAAAAATTAATCTGATCTGTAAACGATGTAACAAGAAAAAATCTAAACCCCAGAATTATAGTTTTTCAGCAGCTGCAACAAAAAAAAATGTAATTGTGCCACCTCTGCAGCGGATCCAACCGCTCGGATGCAGGAGTGGTGATTACTCGTGGCTCGAGGGTCTCCGGACCCGGGGGCTAGGGGCCACACTCAAATGGAAAAGGGGGTATTTACACGGGAATTCGTATAGTTCGTGACGCAACCCGTGGTGTACGGTAATTGGGAGTACCGCCGCTGCCATTGGGAGTACCTTGGGGTGATGGAGTGGGGCAGCAAGATGACGTTACCCTCCACGGGTAGGGGTAGACCCCGGGACTCTGGATGGTGATAAGGGGTGCAGTGCAGGGGTCAGTCGGGTACTCACTCAGCAATGAAGCATACGCTAACAACAGGGTAAGCCAAGTCTCTGACTGCCGCTGTCTCCTGAGGGGAGCTCGTCCGGGTCCTGTCCCCTGCAGCACTGCCTAGTGGTCCGTGACCTGCCTCCTGGCACAAATTTAGAGTGTCCTTTGTGGCCCGTTAGCTTGGAGCTTTCCAGGCTCCGCTCCCCACTATGGCTAAGTGAGGGAGCCTGCTCTCAGGGGCTCATGCTTGTGATTTCAGCGGGCCACTTATTTGGGAAAGCCCTATCCCCCTCGCTGCGCTAGTGCTCCCGATCTCTGAGCTTCATGGGAACAGTCCATAAAGGCCCTGTCCTCCGCAGGTTAATTGCCGAGTCGCCTGAAGCTTCTCCCTAACCTAGGGTCCATGTACACCGACGTGCCTTCGGTCCCGGACAGGTGATTAGGCCCAGGCTGCTAACCGTCCTCCAAAACAGGTCCCAGGCAGCTAGCCTCAATCCCCTGCGACCGGGGGTCCGACGACTCTAGTTCCAGACCACAGTCTGCGACCTAGTCTACTACTCCCCTGGGAGCTACAACTCCCAGCTTCCTCAGAGCTCCTCACAGCTCGAGGGCTACCACTGAACTGACTTGACACCTCCCACCTCCCTGTCTGACCCCCAGTTGGGCGGTCCTATTCCTGCTTAAGCAACCCACTGGTGTGCCTGACAGGATGTGGTGCAAGGTGTATCTAGGATTTGTGAATGCTGGTGGAGGCAGTATTGCAGGATGGAGACCCAGAACCATGGGGGGTTGAATCCTGCACTAAGAGAAAGAGCATGCAGGACCCTGTGACGACCTGAATACTTCAGGGCATCACATAATAACAGGCAATCAAAATAACATATATACTGAAAATGATGTCATTAAAACATTGGCATTGGGCACAAAAATAAAAGCCCTCACGCAGCCCAATATCCTGAAAAATTTAATATGTTTCGCCTCTCGGATAGTAGTGACAAAAGCATTCAAAATTAAGAAATGTAAAAATACACATTTGGTATTGCTACATTCATAAAAATCTGAACTATCCAATTTAAAATGCCAGAACTGCGTTTATTCAGCCACCACAACAGTGAAAAAAAAGTATGAGAAGGCGATCCAAGCAACGTATATATCCCAAAATAGTATCCACAAAATCATCAGCTCCGGACGCAAAAAACAAGCAGTCAAATAGCTCTATCTCTCAAAAGTTGAAAACATTGTGGCTCTCAGAAAATCGCAACAAGCACATTTTGTTTTTCCAAATTTTTGAATTTTTTTTTCACCACTTAAATAAAACAAAAACTTTGCATGTTTTGTATCGCTGTAATCGTACTGACCTGGAGAATCATATTGCTAGATCATTTTTACTGTAAAATGAACGCTGGAAATAGAAAACCCAGGAAACTATTGCAGAATTGTGCTTTTTCTTGATATCTCACCATATTTGGAATTTTTTTCCCTCTTTTCCTCTACTTTACATGATAAAATGGATGGTATTATTCAAAAGTAAAACTAATGCTGCAAAAAAACAATATTTTACAAATTGACATGTTACAATGGTGGAATCCTATTACAATACAAGCACAACTTAAAAAAAATTATTTGATCTTTGTCCAGAACAAAACAGACAATTTTTTTTGTATCTGTGCTGTCATGATTGTCATCCATATGCAGTCTGTATGGTATTTGTTTTTATGCATAAACAGTGAATATAATTAATGCAACCAAATTAATGTTTCCTATGTTAATAATTTCAGTGTATTTGTAAAAATTGGATTTCATACGATTGATCCGGGAGGAATCCGCTTCTTTTTGCTCTGCTATATACTTGAGTAGGTCTTTTCCGAAATACAGAAGAAAATATTGCATGTTGTGTTTTTTTTTACGTGGACATTGTGTTAAAAAAATGGTCATCAGAACAGCCCAACTGAATAACATTGGTCCTAATACTGACGGTGAGAGGTCACTTTTTTCCAAGGACAGGACTCAGATCAATAATATGGTTGTGTAAATGTACAGTCATGGCCAAAAGTTTTGCGAATGCTACAAATATTAATTTTTACAAAGTCTACTGCTTAAGTTTTTCTAATGGCAATTTGCATATACTCCAGAATGTCATAAAGAGTGATCAGCTTAACAGCAATTTCTTGCAAAGTCAATATTGGCTAAGAAAATGAACTTTAACCCCCAAAACACATTTCAACATCATTGCATTCCTGCCTTAAAAGGAGCAGCTAACATTGTTTTAGTGATTGTTCCATTAACACAGGTGTGGGTGTTGATGAGGACAGGGCTGGCGATCAATCAGTCATGATTAAGTAAGAATGACACCACTGGACACTTTAAAAGGAGGCTGGTGCTTGGTATCATTGTTTCTCTTCAGTTAACCATGGTTATCTCTAAAGAAACACGTGCAGCCATCATTGCTCTGCACAAAAATGGCTTAACAGGGAAGAGTATCGCAGCTACAAAGATTGCACCTCAGTTAACAATCTATCGCATCATCAAGAACTTCAAGGAAAGAGCCTCCATTGTTGCCAAAAAGGCTCCAGGGCACCCAAGAAGGACCAGCAAATGCCAGGACTGTATCTTAAAACTGTTTCAGCTGCGGGACCGGACTACCAGCAGTGCCGAGCTAGCTCAGCAATGGCAGCAGGCTGGTGTGAGTGCTTCTGCACGCACTGTGAGGCAGATACTCTTTGAGCAAGGCCTGGTTTCAAGGAGGGCAGCAAAGAAGCCACTTCTCTCCAGAAAAAACATCAGGGACCGACTGATATTCTGCAAAAGGTACAGGGAATGGACTGCTGAGGACTGGGGTAAAGTCATTTTCTCAGATGAATCCCCTTTTCGATTGTTTGGGACATCTGGAAAACAGCTTATTAGGAGAAGAAGAGGTGAGCGCTACCACCAGTCTTGTCTCATGCCAACTGTTAAGCATCCTGAAACGATTCATGTGTGGGGTTGCTTCTCAGCCAAGGGAATTGGCTCACTCACAGTCTTGCCTAAAAACACAGCCATGAATAAAGAATGGTACCAGAATGTCCTCCAAGAGCAACTTCTCCCAACTGTCCAAGAGCAGTTTGGCGCCCAACAATGCCTTTTCCAGCATGATGGAGCACCTTGCCATAAAGCAAAGGTGATCACTAAATGGCTCATGGAACAAAACATAGAGATTTTGGGTCCATGGCCTGGAAACTCCCCAGATCTTAATCCCATTGAGAACTTGTGGGCAATCATCAAGAGACGGGTGGACAAACAAAAACCAACAAATTCTGGCAAAATGCAAGCATTGCTTATGCAAGAATGGACAGCTATCAGTCAGGATTTGGTCCAGAAGTTGATTGAGAGCATGCCAGGGAGAATTGCAGAGGTCCTGAAGAAGAAAGGTCAACACTGCAAATATTGACTTGCTGCATTAACTCATTCTGTCAATATAACCTTTTGGTACTCATAATATGATTGCAATTATATTTCTGTATGTGATGTAAAGATCAGACAAACACAATTAAAAACCAGAGGGCAACAGATCATGTGAAAATATAATTTTGGTGTCATTCTCAAAACTTTTGTCCATGACTGTAATGCAGATTTACCTCCGACTTTTCTCTCAAACATTACTGTGGTACCATATAAAACCACAGATGCAGACTACAAGTATTAAGAAAACAGATGTGTTAGAAGAGCTAACGGTTCCTCAATGGACTCACTTTCCCAAGAAATCATCCACATTAAATAACGCCTTAATTATTTTATGTTGTCCAGGTTATCAATTTAGAAAGTAACCCTTTCCTAAAGCCGTATTTTATACATATAGACTACTCATGGGTCAAAGGCTAAAGTTTAACTTACAGTATGTAGATCAAACCTAACAAAATGAGAACGGCAAATCAATATAAATGAAGTTATGATTGTAAAACGGTGGTCTTTTGTACACTTGACCTTGAAGAAGCCAAAATTGCTCAGTAGTCAACTTTAATATGTACCAAAGAAAGTAAAGGCCAAGGTCAATGATAGGTAAAATCAATGGTAAAGTTCAGGGGTCAGGTCACAGCTTCACTACCCAATTTGAAGTAGTAATAATGGTCTATAAGAGGAGTTCAACAACAAATGGCAGACATTTGCTTCACAGAATTGAAGTTATTGCCCTAAATAATTCTTTAAGACAGTCTCCATATTTATAAGATTATCAGTAATGGCATGTGTGATACCTCACGTATGGTTAATGTCTTTACACTGATAGTAGTAAACCTTATCTATATATATAATTGCCTTATTCTGTCTGTCTGTCTGTCTGTCTGTCTTGCTCCAAAATTCTGTCCTTACCGAGACAAGCGTCTCATTGGCTGCTCGCCTCGCCTCGGCTCCTCCCCCCCGCACGGATTGGCCACTCGCCTCGCCTCGCCTCCGCCCCCCGCACGGATTGGCCTCTCGCCCAGGCTCCGTCCCCCACACGGATTGGCCTCTCGCCCCGGCCCCCTGCACGCATTGGACACTCGGCCACGCCCCGCCCCTCTCACGTATTGCACACTCGCTCTGGCCCCGCCCCCCGCATGCATTTCCCGAACCGACATGGAGCCCCGACTCCCAGGTGAGTGCTGTACCCCCGGGAGCCCACATCAGCGTACGCCGGCAACCCAGCCGACACATACCCTTGCATTGCTGGGGTTGCCGGTGTACGCTGGTGTGGGCTCCCGGCGAGCGGGGGGCGGGGTACGCTGGTAACCATGGTACACATCGAGTAATATTGTGTAGCATGGTTTCCAGCGTACACTGGCTCCCAGGTGAGCGCATCAAGGTCCTGCAGCGGCGGAACACACACACACGCACACACATAACAACAGACACACACACACACATCAGATCACACTCACTCTCACACACACCTCACACACACATCAGATCGCATCCACGTCCTGCAGCGGCGGAACACAAACACACGCACACACATAACAACAGACACACACACACACATCAGATCACACACACATCAGATCACATCCACACACTCACAACTTCCAGTGATATTGCTTGCTTCTCGGCGGCGATACTGTGCCTTCAGTGACCTTCCAGGACCTGCCAGAAGATCACATGACCAGAAGCATGTGGTATGTCCGGATGTTGTGAGTGTGAGCGCGTATGTGCAATATCGTCAATGTGTGTGTGTGTGTATGCGATCGGGTGTGTGCGTGTATGGGGATGGAGCACGATGGGGAGTGCGCAGCATGGGGGATGGAGCACGTTTGGGAGTGCGCAGCATGGGGGATGGAGCACGTTTGGGAGTGCGCAGCATGGGGGATGGAGCACGATGGGGAATGCGCAGCATGGGGGATGGAGCACGATGGGGAGTGCGCAGCATGGGGGATGGAGCACAATGGGGAGTGCGCAGCATGGAGATGGAGCACGTTTGGGAGTGCGCAGCATGGGGGATGGAGCACAATGGGGAATGCGCAGCATGGGGGATGGAGCACGATGGGGAGTGCGCAGCATGGGTGATGGAGCACAATGGGGAGTGTGCAGCATAGGGGATGGAGCACGATGGGGGGTGCGCAGCATGGGGGATGGAGCACGATGGGGGTTGTGCAGCATGGGGGATGGAGCACGATGGGGGGTGCGCAGCATGGGGGATGGATCACGATGGGGGGTGCGCAGCATGGGGGATGGAGCACGATGGGGGGTGCGCAGCATGGGGGATGGAGCACGATGGGGGGTGCGCAGCATGGGGGATGGAGCACGATGGGGGGTGCATACCTCCCCCCAAAACACACACTCCGCCACACACGCACTGCACAACACACCACACACACACTGGGAACCACAAACACCGCCCTACACTGACACCCACACACACAGACAACGCCACACTCACACAACACCCAACACACAAACACCGCGGCACACACAAATATACGCACATACCGCACAACACACACATTGCACAAAACATACCTCCAACCAAAACACACACACACACCCCACACCCACACAAACCGCGCAACACACACAACGCTACAGACACACAGCGCTCCACAAACAACGCAACACACACAACGCAACACACAAACAACACCGCTCTCACCCCCCGCTACACCCAGACAACACCCAGAACATGTACAGCGCCCTACACAAACACTTGGTAACTACACACAACAACATCTATATATATAACAAAAATCATACATAAACTACACAATACGTAAATTCTAGAATACCCGATGCGTAGAATCGGGCCACCTTCTAGTATGTATATATTCCTATGTAATATATTGCCAAACCCTAAATGGGAATATTTTTATTATTTGTTCCATTGCCTCCTTTCTTCTTTACTAAACACATGTAGACAATACATTGTGCATATTTGGTCAGCAATATCTGATGCTGATTGACAGATACACTGTTACAGCAAAAAGCTGAGAAACCAATTTATAAGCACAAAGGGAAGCAGAACATTGAAAATATCACAAGAGTACAGCCCCGAGGCATATGCTTTGATGGTCTGCCCTGGGCAGAGAATATCACTGGGGTGTCTCATTCATAAGAAAGCTAGTTACAAGAGCGTTTACACACAAGTTGTGCTGTCTGGGAAGCAGGCAAGTGGCCAATGTTCATATATTATTGTTTTCAACAGTTTCTTCTGCCAAGGCATATGTTTTTCTGTATGGTGCCATTATGTGCACCTTGGGTATGTGCACACAATGTCTTTTTCAGGCGGATTTTAAGGAACTGGAAACTATTGAAATAAGCTCTAGAAAGACATAAAAAAAGAATAAACATATGCATAGTAATGTTAAAAGAACTTGCTGCACAGTCTTTTACTTCTAACCACTTAAAGGGAACCTGTCAGGTCCTGTATGCGCCCAGAACCACGAGCAGTTCTAGGTGCATATTGCTAATCCCTGCCTAACTGTCCCAGCCTATAGTAGCATGGATAAAGGGATCTTTAGAAAAAGTATTTCTAAAGATCCTTTATGATATGTTAATGAGGCCAGGGACTAGTCGTGAGGGCGTAAAGTCCCTTGGCTAGTCGGTCCCCTTAGCATGTAAGCACGCCCCTGGGGGTGTGCTGACATGCTAATGAATGCGCAGTGTCAGAGGTATGGTGTATCTCACCGCTGTTTGCTGCCACCCTTTCCATTGTTGGATTTCGGCTCAGTGAGCATGATCAGAAGTCCCGGACTTCCGGTCATGCGTACTATGAAGCCGGCTGTACACGTCCCGGCTTCAAACTGGGATAGTGCACATGACCGGAAGTCTGGGGTCATTCTCATCATGCACACTGAGCCAAAAACCAGCTGTGGCAGGAGAGAGGAGAGACCAACTATGCCTCTGACGCTGTGCATTCTTTAGCATGTTAATGGCGCCGACTAGCCAAGGGAAATAACGCCCTTGCAACTAGTCACTGGCCTCATTAGCATATCATATGGATCTTTAGAAATACTTTTTCTAAAGAATCCTTTATCTATGCTACTATAGGTTGGGACTGCTAGGCAGGGATTAGCAATATGCACCCAGAACCACTCTTACTTCTGAGTGCATACAGGACATGACAGGTTCCCTTTAAGGATTTGAAAGTCATGAAGTTGCTTAAAGACCTGACTTGTCCATTCTTCTGTTGGCTTCTGCTTAGATACCGCCACTATTTTATATATAGAATGTAAAAAAAAATATGCCGGCATAAAAACTGCCATAATAGACATCCAAAAAGGCATTAGAAAACATGTTTCAGGAAAAACACCACTTACATTTTATTGAAATGCATTCTGTTTCAAAAATGATATGGGAACGGTGGCATCTAAAATATGTCGTATGTACATACCCATACAATGCTAAAAAGAATGGCTAAAAGGAAATTGTCTATAATGCATTATGACATCGGAGGTGATTAATGATGTGACACTGTGGCTTACGATAAATAAAAATGATCATGTTAAATTTTATTTTAATTCTTTATATTGGAAAATAGATTTTTAATAAAAATATGTTTAAAATTTGAGCCAGTGCATTTAAAGGGCTTCAGCATTTAGTAGACATGCTTAGAACTTTACCTTTAACGTGCCACTCCAGCGCTGCCTCTCCACGACTAGCCTTGGTCTTCATGACGTGGCTGCAGTGACATTTCACAATTTCCCTGTTACTGTATATTTCATAGGCTGAATGATTTCTGTTAATTTATAAGAAAAAACCTTACATTATGACACAGATTTCACCATGTAGGGTACACTCTGTATGGACACCGCGTCCACTGAATTGTCATGTGTGGATGTGACAATCCTGATACCAGTATTCCCTGATTTTTCCACTAATTTTGGAATGCAGCATCACATAGTATAATATAAATCAAATCAAACAAGAAAGGACAAGATGTACGACCAATTTTACCATATTATTAGGACTGCACCCAATAGACATAAGCACAACCGAAGAGAAACAGGGGCAAAGCAGTCATGGGTCACATCAGGGACCACTGAGTCAATAATCAATATATCAACTTTTGCAAAAATATCAAAAATATTTATTTAAATATAGTGCATAGCAAAAGAAGTGACATTGAATACACATTACAAAGGACATAAATCCTGATCAGGCTAAAGCAGTGTCACAGATGAAAAACACGGATCCACAGACCATATGGGGGGTGCGAGTATACTTATATCATCAGAAGGCTCCTCAGAGTAATTTGTACGGAGGCCATAGTTGCCCATTATACACTGGCAAGGATCATATGCAATACAAGAGGCGTTACAGCACATGTCCAGGGTGACGGGCACAAATGAAATTCAGTTCCCATTGCTCAGAGGGGCCAAAATCAATACGAGGAAAGCCGGCCAGGGAGTAAGTGAAAATTCACTAGAAGCACTCCCATCAAGGCACTCACCCATAGGTAGCCGTGGAGACCGAGGAAAACGTGCCCCTGGATAAGCACTGGTCGATACTGAAAACCGAACCAACACTAGCCAAAGCTCTCCCTGACAGTCCTCTCATGACAGCAAGGAGAGGTAAAAATCTGCGAGATATTCTGGTACATAGCCACTTTGTGCATCGGGACACCTTACCCTTTAATACCGGGAAACCAAAATGGGGATGTTTTCCCTGTGGCTCATGCGTATCATGTGATAATATTGAAAGAGCTTTCTCTTTCTCATCGGCGGATGGGACAAGGGAATTTACCATTAGACATTACATCTCCTGCAACACTGATCACGTCATCTACCTTGCCAAATGTGGCTGCAACTTATTATATGTGGGCCTGACTACTCGCCAATTCCGCGTGCGTACACGTGAGCATGTTAGGGCAAGAGAGGTGGATGATCTGCAGTCCCTGAGGACCATTCCTCGACACTACAAGTTGCATCATGACTGCAACCCTGCATCCCTTAGAGTACGGGCCATTGATAGGTTACATCTGGGCTCGAGGGGCGGCAATTACCAACAAGCATTGTCGCGCCTCGAGTGCAGGTGGATTGTTACCCTGGGTACAATGGCACCTGGGGGACTTAATGAAAAATTGTCATTTGCCCCCTTTTTATGAATTTTGCCTGACCCAGTCTTCAATTGAGTCTCTTTATCATGCTTTGGATTTTAGTAGTATGCCTCGGTGTCCTTTTTAAAACATTTTATTAATGTTGGTGTGTTGTCTCTTTTGTTTCTCTATGTTGATTTATTTACAGGCTTTGGCCACGGCTTTTACATGTTTCCCGCTCCATGGATCCCCCTTTTGGAGGACTAATCCCTTCCTTCTGGGATTTTACGGATATATTGTTCTACAAGTATAAGTGATGGTTCTACGACCGTCCCTCTCTTTTTGCTTGAGAGGTCAGGAGCGTCCGAGATAAGAATAAATCCCTGTTGGAAAAAGTGATTGCAGTCAGATCCTCTGATGCCTGCTGATAGAACTCTGGACATATGGAGGATCATGTCATTGCACTAGCGCTATCTCAATGTACAATGATTATGTTACGCTTTGGAGAGAAGAAACAACATTCTGCACTATCTCTGTGGATTACGGACTGAGTGGGGGAGGGGGGAGTTTCTTGCCCATTTGTGTGTGGATCTTCCCTCATTGATTAGATCACCCATACTGTTGGCAGCTGCGTTGCGTTTGGTATATATCATGTGCTGTATCTTAAATGTAGGTGCGCTATGAATATAGGGACGGTGTTCTCTTCTGTATTCCCCCTCATTACCCCTACCCAGACCGTTTATGGTGCAGACCTTTTCTCCACTCGCAATGTTTTGCCCTCTTTATTGCCCTTTACCTCTATGGCCACTTCAGCGGCACGCACGCGCAGCGTCACTCCCACCATGCCAGCGTCGGCCGGCATCCGTACGGCGTGACGCGTGCACCCTGTGTGACGACACGGGAAGTGCCCGTGTCATTTCCGGGAGTGCCCGATGACGCGGTCTCTGGCCGGAGTTCCGCCTCGCGTGCGCCCAATGGCTGTCAAGCGGACCAGGGAAGCGGGATATTTAAAGACATACGTTAGCCTAATCCACACCACTTCACGGCCCCCCGAAGAAGTCAGCGAAACGTGCGCGTCAAGGGGCACGTTTTCCTCGGTCTCCACGGCTACCTATGGGTGAGTGCCTTGATGGGAGTGCTTCTAGTGAATTTTCACTTACTCCCTGGCCGGCTTTCCTCGTATTGATTTTGGCCCCTCTGAGCAATGGGAACTGAATTTCATTTGTGCCCGTCACCCTGGACATGTGCTGTAACGCCTCTTGTATTGCATATGATCCTTGCCAGTGTATAATGGGCAACTATGGCCTCCGTACAAATTACTCTGAGGAGCCTTCTGATGATATAAGTATACTCGCACCCCCCATATGGTCTGTGGATCCGTGTTTTTCAGCTGTGACACTGCTTTAGCCTGATCAGGATTTATGTCCTTTGTAATGTGTATTCAATGTCACTTCTTTTGCTATGCACTATATTTAAATAAATATTTTTGATATTTTTGCAAAAGTTGATATATTGATTATTGACTCAGTGGTCCCTGATGTGACCCATGACTGCTTTGCCCCTGTTTCTCTTCGGTTGTACATAGTATAATATAGCCATTATAGCAAAATGCATAGCACAGCATAGCATATACTTTAAAAAGTTTAGGCAGTGAATGCAGCGCAACAAATATTTAGGAATTAATTTGTCTAGTGAGAGAATGTCACAGCTCACTGCTTAGCAATCGAGATAAAGAGAAAAAAGCCCCAAAAGTTATGAGTAAGGCTAGTTTCACACTTGCGTTGGACGGGATCCGTAGCATTGCGTTGTATGACGCATGTAACGAATGCGTTGCATATAGTGGCACAACGGATGCTACGGATCGTACAAAATAACGCAATCTGTTATAGGTTTTTTTTCCTTGACTTTACACATCTGGGCATGCCCAGTTGTGTAAAGACGGATGTGTTAATGGAATCCGCCACCATAGGCGTCCATTATAAAAACAACGGACGCCGACGGAATCCTGCAGGTTGCGTTTTTTTGACACTCCAAGTGCAGAAAAACGCTACATGCAGCATTCCATCCGCCCGACAGTCACTGACGGTCAGCGTCAAAACAACTGATGCGCCGCGGGGCGCATGCAATGCAAGACCATCCGTTGCTATCCGTAGCTAATAGAAGTCTATGAGGAATATAATGGTTTCCTGCAACGGTTACCGTAATTCCTCAAGGCTGCGGATAGCAACGGAAGCCGTCCAACGCAAGTGTGAAAGTACCCTTAATTGTACAGACAAAACAGCAGTGAAGAACGGTCACTTTGATATTACCACAGCTGGTTTTGGGATAAAAATTTGAAAGGTGTTGGACACAGTTCTAGGAGATCTCAGAATGTTATAAATGTCTTGTCAGGGCAATAGGAGTACCTTTGATATGCGGAAAATTTGACAAAGGTAGCAAATTCAAGATTCAAAAGATTCGATCATCTCTAAAGAGAACGATATATCACCAAACACCTACCAATAATGTGCCAACTTATGGAATTTGTTACCAATACAACATCCAAAGCTCGTCAGGCTTTTCAAGGGTTTGTGGCTCCACTTAAAAAACAGTGCCAAATCTGTTTAGGGTGAGAAAACAGGAGAGCTGTTTTCAAATTTAAGAAGCAATGGCTTTTTTGTCATCAAGCCTTTCCAAATAATTAGCCCTATGTTGGAAGCTGTTTCATGTTTGTGTATGCTTAGGATACCCAGCAACATTAGTTTAGGACTATGAAATACAGTGGGCAGCCAGTGTGGCTGGCATGGCTGTGTATTGATTGTGGCAGTGTTACATCTATCAGAGGTTGCAGGCTAAAAATGGCTATTTCTGACAGACTTGGCACAAGCCACTCCATCTGACAGATTCAAGAGGAACCATGGCCTTTCCCCTTTAATCCAAGTTCAGGGATTTTGACTTAAAACAGTGTCCACAGAATTTCTTCCATAGAAGAATTGCTATCTTGATGAGTGAACCAAAGGCAAGAGAATATTTTGATAGCAGTGACAGAGTCAGGAGGTCGATATAGGGAAAAAAATCGCAAAGAATGAGAATAATCAAAAAGCCAGCCAAAGTCATCAGTCTGGATTGTGCACTGGGAGAATAGCAAAGGAAGTTACTCAGAAGCAGATCACACTATAACTGTCAGTGGACAGCAGGATTTCAGGATCTTAAATAGCTTGCAGCCCCACACAAGGGCAGAAGGAGGATTAGTGATAAGGTAAACAGGCGAATGGTATAGCTTAAGCAGGGATTTATGGAATACGTTGGGTATACAGAACAAACAGGGCAGTTTTAAATAGGAGACTACCAGGTTGATGATCTCAATAATTTCATATAGACCAATGAATTTGGGCCCTAGTTTCCGGAAGAGCAACTTAAGTTTAATATTTGTGGTGGATAACCACAGCTTGTCCTTAACTCCAAAACAAGGTTCACCAGAGCGTCTTCTATTTGCCGAGGAGAGTTGTCTACCCTGTGTCCTCCTCAGATTTTTTCTTTTCGACCTCAAGGGTATCAAATTTGGAAATCAAAAAGGAACTAAAGTAGGGGTGATACCCAAGATTTCAGAAGAACAAGGAGGTCTTAATGAATTCTTGATTGTTTATAGCTAATTCAGCTAAAGGCAAATATTCCACCGAGTCTAAAGTCAGAGATATAACACTGAAGAAATTGTTTGAGTGGCTGATTGGCATGTTCAGTTTAACCTTTGGTCTCTGGGCGATAGGCAGATGAAAATGACAATTCTATTTTGATTTTTCACATTATTCCCTCCAGAATTTGGAAACAAGTTGAGTTCCTCGATTGGAAACAATATTTTCTCATGTAAACACACAATGTGTTTAATAAACAACTTACTTTCTGTTTGGGAGTTAGACAACATGGACAAAGGAACAAAAAGACATGGTTAGCGGAATCTGTACCATTACTCAAATATCAGTCATCCCTTCTGATGGTGAGAGGTCAATAATAAAGTCCATGGAGATGTGGGTCCAATGACTATATTGAAGTGGGTAAGGGCTGGAGTAGGCTGGCAGGATGAGCACAGGGTCTTTTGGCTCTGGTAAAAATTTTACAAGCGAGCACATTTTCCTTACTATCTCGCACTATATATGTGGATGTGGCTGAAGCAGCATGGTAGCAGCATGTGACTAAAGCAGCAAGTTATACAGGGAACGTAAGTGTAGCACTACTCACTACTCATGGACTAACGTGAGGGGATAATCAATAGGTCAGATACCAGGAGGGCTCTTAAGGTACCGTCACACATAACGAGATCACTAGCGAGATTGCTGCTGAGGCGGTTTCTGTGACGCAGTAGCGATCCCGTTAGCGATCTCGTTATGTGTGACATCTACCAGCGATCAGGACCCTGCTGTGAGATCTCTAGTCGTTCCAGAATGGTCCAGGCCATTTTCTTCAAAGGTGATGTCCTGCTGAGCAGGACACATCGCTGTGTTTGACACTGTGTGACAGGGTCACAGTGACTGCGGAGATCGTTATACAGGTCGCTACTGCGACCTGTATTGTTCCTGCATCGCTGGTAAGATCTGACTGTGTGACATCTCACCTGCGATCTCCCAGCGACTTACCAGCGATCCTTATCAGGTCACATCGTTTTCGGGATCGCTGGTAAGTCGTTGTGTGTGACTGGGCCTTAAATAACCAAAAGGGGTAAGACAAAGGAGTAATCAGGTTCTGGTCTGATGTAAAAATTCCAGGAGCTAGGCAAACAGGTAGTCAGGAGCGAGGTCAGAAAGACAAAGAGTGACTGCAGACTAGTTGATTTAGACTTTACAACCCCTATAATCAATGCCATGTACCATTATAGCATGAAAGTCTACAGTGATTAATGCCTGACTCATTGTGAAAAATGTTAGGTTTCTATGCTTGTGACAGATTACTTTGTCTACTCTGGAGGGACAAATCCACTGGCCAGATTAAGTACCAAGACTGACATGACACAGAAGGCTGACACAATAGTACACCAATAGTAAACTGGTCTAATTTGCTGACTCAAAAGTACATGGGACCATGGTTCAGTGTATCTCCCTGAGAAAGAGCACAGTCTATGTACGACTGAATCTAGCTGTTCAGCTAGTGCGCCTGTTTGCTGAAGTGCACCAGGTTATCTTAATGGGAGAAAAAACATGTTGGCTATCATGTCTAATGTAATTTAGGTGTTGCTTCTTCAGCTACTTGTTGGAGGCATTGCATGAGGGGGGAATGTTGTGTTTGCATAGATCACAGAGGGGTCTGCTGGTCTTTTATGCAGGCAGCAGACATTCACTCGGCAAAAGCTTTGGAGAACAGGTAACATAACTTATCTTGTTAATAAGCCCATTTGAATTCATTTTCAGAAGCTTTAAAAAAACTCCTCTATGTTGCTGTTATAGCAAGGTCTTAGAGCATGGCAATCCAATAATCTTCACTTTGCTTCAAGTTAACAATCCGCCTGTCATCCTAAAAGTATGGCAACATACAGATTGCCATGTTCGCCAGCACAACCAAGGGCTGGTGTTAAAGTTAATTGTCATGGCTAGCACCATCTTCATCATCATGTTCCCTCTGACTGTCTGTTTTCTCCCCTGCCTGTGAAAAGTCTATGTACCCCTACACATCCACCAGACCATGATCTTCCTCTTCCTCCTCCAAATCCTGCAGCATGTGAAATAGACCTTGAGGCTCCCCAACAGACACAGGGCAATGCTGAACAGGCTCAAATTGGTGTTTTTCCTCTTTTTCTTTATACATGCTGGTAAGTGTTAATTGTAGGACAAATCTTAATGTGTTTACATAGTTGATTCTACTGCCAAATTTTTTTATCCTTTTCAAAGGTTCCAGTAGACGACACAGAACCCTATTAGTTGCCAATGTTGGATCTAAAAGTAACAGCTTTTTAAGCTACTCATACAAATACTAAAAACATATACAGTATCAAAATCCAGCAAGGTGCAATGTCACAAACTAGGTAACACTATAGCAGCCCATTTTTTTTTTTTGCAAGGCCAGAAGGGTATACTTTGCCACATAATATTTAATGAAGTGGGTTGATACTTTTCTGGTCATAGTCACCCCCTTCCTCAAGCATGTTGGTTTAAAGAAATTTTGGAATATTAAATTCAGTATGTGGGCCATGCATGGAGCATGAGTTGCTTTGCCCGACCGTAAGGCAGGCAGAATTTTACAGACATGAAAATTCCAAGTTGCAGTTTATGGGGAGCCAGCCATGGAGTGAGATGTCTGTTGATGCAAAGCAGCAATTTGTCTGCTGTATGGCTTTTCTCCCTCAGTCTTTCAAGATGTAAACTGCTTGGCAGCACTTTGGCTGGCATGAGGGAAATGAAAGTGGTTGATGTGGGGAATCAATGATTTGCCCTATGGCCGTTGGGGATGGTGTGATGTTACTTCAACAGGATCCAGAGGAGGTGTTGGAAGAGACAGATAACTCATCTGACAGTGGAAAGAGACATGGCTCTCAGTGTTGGAGGACTCACAGCCTATACCAGATGCAGTGGTACATCACTGCTCTTAAAACATTCATCCAATGAGCTGTGACACTCATGTATTGTCCCTGAAAATAGTTAAAGTATCTACAGAGAAGTGCACTTTGGAGATCAAAGACCAGTCTAAAGAACAGCTTACATTCTCCTGTGTGTGAAAACAAAAACCAGGCACCCTATTCTGCAAGAAATAATCTTGGCTTGATATCAACCAGTGCAGGGGGTTAGAGGACTATGGGGCAAAATAGAAGCAGATGTCAATGAAGGAATTCCATTATATACATTAGGTGTTTTGGCAGAGGAGGCAGTGGGCTGAGCAGAACACTGACTTCAGTTGATAGTGTTGCTATCAGAGGCTACATCACCCTTTAGGTGATCCTAACAAGTGATATAGATGAGTAATGTGACTCCTTTCTGCCCTCCGCTTCCTCCCCACTAATATGCTTGCCAGAGGCAGATGAGGCCTGCATTTGGTACTACTACCAAACTTGGTAAACCCTTGAAAAATCTGACATCAACTGGAAATACTAGGCACTGGCAGGGTTCACATGATGAACAAAATGTTAATTGTAACAGTAGCCTGTCCAAAATTTTTGTGTGCTTGTATGTGTCTCCAATTTCACAATTGTATGTGTCTCCAGTTTGAACCAGTGACCTTTTGCTTGGGAGTTAACCTAATAGCACACTGAGCTATTAGAGAATGTGAGAACAGGTTGTAATTTGTATTATAAAGGAAAAAAAAGATTTTTCCACCACTAGGAGCAAAACAGTAACACTCTAATGTCATGACAAAAATCTGTATAACTAATCATAAGGAATAAGGAAACATGAATTTTAAACGACATTCCAATGTTTTGTGATAATTTGTATTTTGTCTTTCCATATTGTGCACCATCGGATGATAAGTGTCAGACAGCTGTAGGTAAAACCTACATAAACTTCTTTACTAAACTTATTGGTTTAGATTTTTTGCCAACCCTGCATGTATATATATCAACCGGATTCGCAGTCCAATGTTGAATGCATCAACCCAGTCAGAGGGCATAAAATGTGGGCAGTTGTCAAATGTGTTCACCTAAAGGCCGCTTTACACGCAACGATATCACTAACGAGATATCGCTGGGGTCATGGAATTCGTGACGCACATTCGGCGTCGTTAGCGACGTCGAAGCATGTGACACCTACAAGCGTCCGCTAACGATCAGAAATACTCACCAAATCATTAATCGTTGACACGTCGTTCATTTCCCAAATATCGTTGCTTGTTCTGGACCCAGGTTGTTCGTCGTTCCTGAGGCAGCACACATCGCTACGTGTGACACCCCAGGAACGAAGAACAACAGTGTTCCTGCTTCCTCCGGCAACATTAATGCAGCTGCTCTCCGCCCCTCTGCTTCTATTGGTGGGCCGCTGTGTGACGTCGCTGTGACGCCGCACTAACTTCCCCCTTAAAAAAGAGGTTGTTCGCCGGCCACAGCGACGTTGTTAGGAAGGTAAGTTCGTGTGACGCGTACCAGCGATATTGTTCGCCACGGGCAGCGATTTGCCCGTGACGCACAAACGACGGGGGCGGATGCGATCGCTAGCAACATCGCTAGCGATGTCGCAGCGTGTAAAGCGGCCTTTAGTGTAAAAGTAATTAAATATGTTATAAGAATACATCTACAACATTATTGTAATATTTAAACCAATTTCTTCCAACAATTATACAAATCCAGGACTGAAAAAATATTACAAATATTAATAATTAAAATACACCAGCAATACATTAATTATATTGTTTGCCACTTAATGGTGTAGCATTAATTCAATTGGTGCCTATGATTGGTATTTATACGTATTCTGCCAATGTAAATACAATATTTGCATATGCACTGTGAACTTTATGACTTGGAAATATTGCATCAAACAGAAAATACATTAAGTCTCATTAGGATGTAGCCCTCTAAGGAGAGCTGATCAGTGAGCAAGCTAACTGCTGACATTAATGATGGGGATTTTTATAGGGAAGCTAATTAGCTAAATAATGGCTACTATTATTTAATTACAACTTACCATAAATGGTTACACTAGTATCTTGTAACTTTTCCACGGACTAATTTGAATGTAAACCCTAGTGATATTTAGGCTGGCGCTATATTAGCAACTTTAGATATGGTAAACATTTAAAGCAAACTGTGACCTTTTTTTTTTTTCTTTTTTTAGAAACGAATCAACTAATTATTTTATTTTACTTCCATGACTTTTATTCTGTAAACCGTAAATTAAAAAGACCACATACAGGTTTTCAACTGTTTTCTCTTATTAGCGCTGAAAAAAAAAAAATAGTAGTGAACTGCAAAGAGAAGAAAGAGGAATAATGCAACAGCACATAGGAGTTTATTTAAACACTTCTCAAAATGTGTGGCTGGGTCCAATTAGACGAACTGTCAGTTAGCACTAAAGCACCGCTGATTGGTAAACATTTACCAATGGATGTCCATTTAATAGCCTGGTTACTCAGGCAAACCGTGGTACACGACGTGCCCTGAACAAGTAGGCCCTGTACACACGTTGAATATTTGGGCAGCTTTTTAGCTCGGTATTTGTAAGCCAAAACAAGGAGTGGGTATAAAATACAGAAGTGGTGCTTGTGTTTCTATTATACCTTTCCTCTGATTGTTTCAATCCTGGTTTTGGCTACAAATACTGAGGTAAAAAACTCATCAAATACTCAACTTGTGTAAGTGGCCTTACAAATACTGAGGTAACAAAACCCATCAAATCAGAGGTGTATCTAGGCTTTCTAGCAGCCAGGGCAAGACTTCACTTTGGCGCCTCCCCCCCATGTGACCAATCATTCATATGTGATTTGCACACTCAGTCACGTGATGACGAGCTGCTCTTAATAATTTAATTCTCTCAGTGTTCAAAGAGAAACATAAGCCAGTTGTCACATGCAAGTATGAAAATAACATATGAGTGGTGTGGCCATATGATGACTACTGGAACCAGAAGCAGAGCTGAATCCTGACAGGGAGTATATTACATGCTGTTGGATCCGCTGAAGAACAAGGAAGCGCGAAACGGCCGTCGTCCATAAGGGGTCCTGCACCCGGCTCTCTCCCCGCTACTTTTAACTGCACTTTATGATGGAATAAAGCACTTTGGAATACTGGATGGTGTCTGCCGCAGATTTCTACGTCTTGGATATTACATGCTGTTATGATTGGGCTACAGTGCTTAATTTTTTTTAAGTAAAGGGGTTGTCCAGGTTTGAGATGAAAATCTGCAGTCACTATGTTATTGCAGACTTCTGAATTTTCACAGTGCGCACACTGCCGGCTGTCAGGATTCTCTGGTGCCGGCATTTAGAGTGGGTGGTCACGAAACTGCAAGTATGTGATTTACATATATGTCGTCACGTGCTGACTAGACATGGGTGGCCTCGCTCAAAATGAATTGAGTGAGGCTGGACACGTCAAATCAGAATATGGCCATAAATATAAAAATCTCACACTTGCGCTCACATGACCATTCACTACTGGCACCGGAAAATTCTAAAAGTGTGCAGAGCATGCATTGTGAGAATTCAGAAGCCTTTAGTCACCTAGAGTCACTGCAGAATTAATCTCAAACTTTTACAACCCCTTTACTTATACAATTAAGCAGTGTATCCCAATTCTAAGTAAAGGGGTTGTCCAATCTTACAAATTATGAATTGTTACTTGTGTACAGCTTCAGAACTAATAACAGCACCAGAACGAGCAGAGGTACAGAAATACATAATTATAACACCCAACGTTACAAAAACACAGCATCACAACCACCAGCAGTACAGAAATTCATAATCTGAACCACCAGCAGCACAGAAATACATCCACAAACCCCATCAGTTCAGAAACACAGCATCAAAACCCTCATCGGTACAGAAATACATAATCAGAGCCACAAGCAGTACATGATACATCAATTGTAATGTCAGATCAGACCCATACACATTTGTATTACATGAAACTACAACTTCCAGTATATTTAGGGCCGGCTCCAAAATTTTTCGGGCCCCGGGCAAAAGAGTCTCAGTTGGCCCCATACACACATAGAAACTCACATATACATATTTAAAGACAAATTCACAAGAATACATCTAAATTGACAAATCTATATACAGTCACATACACTGACATACATAGATACACATAATAGACCACATAAGGGAGAAGGAAAAATAACCGGGCACAGAGTCTCCAGCTGGTGATTAACGCAGAGAATGTCAGCAGAACCGCCTGTCAGCAAAGGCAGTAAAACTAGTCTAGCATAAAACTGCTAACCGGGGTGCACCATACCAAAAAGCTAAAGGAGCATATCTGGCTGAACAGTAGAAAGAGGAGGGCACTCACCGTATATAAGCAGTAAAAAAAACTTTGGATTTATTGATTACAAGGAGCAGGCATAAAATACAGGACGGAGAGGAGAGGGACTGACCCCACACAGACGACAGCTGTTTCGCACAGGCAACCGGCGCTTTGACAAGTCCCTAGTGGATACGTCAGTTCCTCACTCTTTTAAGGGAGAGGACTAAGGAGTGACGTCAGTGTATTAAAATCACATTAGTAAAATACTAAACATATCTAGAAAAATACAAAACAAAATTTACAAAATGCAACAATTAGCAGTATTAAGGAACTTATTCCGATAGAAAAACAGCAGAAAAAATCTATTGCGTTCCCAAACAGTTTAGCTTTACTGACTGGGTCTGGGCCTAGAGAAGCTGGACCCCCGGTTGCAGGGGATCGTGGCAAGGGGCACAGAACTGTCAAGGAGGACATCCGGCGGCCTTGCACTATCACCGGGCTGGGACCAGGGCACTACGGGGTACGTGGACCCTAGGTCAGGGAGTAGCTTCAGGCAACCTGACAATTTACCCGACGAGAACGGAACCTTCAAGATCCACTCTCTACCCGCTCCAAAATCGGGGTACTAGGGCAACGAGGGGGATGGAACTTTCCACTCAAACGGTCCAGAATATCCCAAGCGTGAACCCTGAGAGCAAGCTCCCACACTTAGCCATAGTGGGGAGCGGGACCCGGCAAGTTACATACTATTGGGACCAACAGAGAAGTAAACTTAGTGCCAGGAGGTAGGTCACGAATCACTAGGCAGCACCATTGGGGACAGGACCCAAACTAGCTCCCCTCAGCGGCAGCGGTATCCAAAACTTTGGTTTATCCAGTTGTCGGTGTCAGCTTAATGGACTGAGTGAGTATGCAAGTGACCCCCCTCACACCCGACGGCACTCCCCAGTCACCATCACTGAGTCCCGGGGCATTCCCGATACCCGTGGAGGGTTCTAACACCTGGCTGCCCCATTCCATCACCCCCAGGTACTCCCAGCAGCAGCGGTGGTACTCCAAATTACCACATACCACGGGTGTCGTCACGAACTATAACACAATCCCCTGTAAATACCCCCATCATTTGAGTGGCCGCATGACCCCCGGGTCAGGAGACCCCTCAAGCCACCGCGGATCCGGATCCGAGCAGCTTGGCTGGTGGCACGGGGGGGGGCACATAATGTATAATGTGCATGTGAATTGTATAAAAAGCCACCAGGTGGCAGTGTTGTAGCACGGCTGTCCTGGCACCTGGGTGGGCAGGGAGAGAGAAATGGGAGGAGAGTAGCTGAGATATAAGGAAGTGATACAGGGAAGGAAAGAGAGGAGAGTCCCCAGGAAGATGTAGAGGAATGAGCCCCCAAGTAAAGAGTCCTGACCTTATGGGTCACCCCCATGGCTGCGACATGTGGGATCCTGTACTGATGATGGATCCGCGTCCCCCAGGAAGAGTGGTTTAGTCAGACGATTGGGGCTTGGCGTCGGTGTCTGCTGGCAGGAACCAAAAGATGCCCTCACTCATGGAAAAGGTCAGGGCGCCCCTGATGGTGGGGGTATGTCTGGATGGCATGGCACAAAGGGGAGACCCCTGGATGGATCCGGGCCCCTGTGCGGTACATGAAGTGAAGTGAGGGAAAGAAAGACCTATACAATATATATGGTGCCTGGGTGCCAGAGAACCGATTGCTGCAAAACTGTAGGAAGTGTGAACCCCCATTAGACGGATACCAGGGCCGGCAGGATGCGGACCAAAGTTGTATGAAGATCCCTGGAATATAGTTGGAATGTTTTGTTTAAGAAAGACCCAAGTCGGAACTTTATTGCCGGATGAAGAGAAATGAATGTGTGATGCCTGAGCCTCTTACGGAGTCCTCCTATGTGTGTTGCGGCGACGGGGAGTTGAGGGTGTAATAACAGGTTGTGCTGTGATCTGTTGTTCCCCTGCAGGCATGACTACAAGCACTGCCTGCCCCGTGCCCCCACTCCATATACCGAGGATCAGAAGAAACATGTACTCAGACAAAACAGCTGTCGCTCGTGTGTTAATGTCTTTACTCTTCATCTGATGACCGCACAAAGTTGCCTTTTTCCTCTACGCCACTCGTGCCGCTTTTTGTAACCTATTGGCTGTATATGTGAGTTTATTGTTGGACAGAAGATTTTTGGTTATCAAATGAAAATAACCTTTCTATTATAACACAATGTGTATAGAGTTCCTTTTTTGTTTTAATTGACCATAATATGGACATACTGTATGTTAGAGTTAGAGATGAACAAATAAATTCTCAGGACTGGGCCAGTATTCAATGGGTTTTCATCATCTGTGTTAATGATGCTATATTTACAATATTTTGGTCATTTTCCTTTATACTGTATGGATCACACATCCGCAATTATTCAATTTCGCATTTATATTTATCTTCTGATTTTTCACATTATTTCTACTGTAATTTACATGTGACTGTTACGTCCAGTTGGTGGAAGCACTGGACCGTACACCGATGTCCCCTGAGAAGGCAGCCAAGCTGGTCACCCCGCCAGAGGGTCTTGATGCACGGCAGCCGGAGCACTATAGGTAGCTGGACAGTCCGTAGAGAAGCAGGAAAGGTGGATGATGCTGAACCCACGGAGTTCTGGACGGTAGTCCGGGTGACGAGGCTCAGTGTCCGAGGCCGGGTGATAGGGTCAGGCGGGATCCGGAACCTGCTGAGCGATGGAACGGGTCACCGAGCGGAGCCAGAGACTGGAGACTGGCGGAGCTGCAGAGGTGGTGGAACATCCGCCGAAGTCACCGTCAGGGTCCAGGGATGGAGTCGGTTCGGAGCAACTGGCATGGCAGGATAGGCTCTACGAGACAGGACAGGGTTAATACACGGCAAAGCACAGAGCAAAGCAATACGGGGACCTGAACACTAGCTTGCTAAACACGTAGAACAGGCCCGGCCCACCAGGAAAGAGAAACCTTATATACCCTGTACCTGTCTATGCAATATCCTGTTTCTGGGTGCTGGCCCTTTAAGAAAGGGTCAATGACCGCGCGCGCGCCCTAATGCGCATGCGCGAGGCCCATGTGCCAGAAGCCAGTCCAGGAAGCGGTGAGGAGGAAGCAGGAGCGCCCGGCTGGGAGTCCCTTGTCACAGAGGAGCGCCGGGAGCGGGGAGCCGGACGCATGGAGGTTGCAGGAGGGGAAGAGGAGACCGGGACCGGAGTGGTAAGTAGGGAACGCCGCCGGGGAGCGGGGAGCGGGCCACGGGAACCGGAGAACGGGGCCAGGGGACCGGGAAGCGTGACAGTGACCTATAAGTAAATTACAGACATTATTTTTATTATGATTATTTGTTTTGTCATTAATACTTTTTAATCATTTTTACGATATTTGGCTATTTCTGCCTTTACCCTTAGTCATGGGCTATAAGGAGTTTGTCTTAATCTCCAAATATATTATGATATGGAAGATGTGAGTTTGTGCAAAAATGTATTTTATTCCCCCTGTTTTTGCCTTTTTATGTTCTTGATGTGCTGTTATTCACCATGATTATTGAATAAGATTTATCTTTCATTTTTGCTTGCAGGTTGTTTCATGTTCTCATTCATTTTTGGGTTACTAGTGCATATTGTAAACCATTTCTTTCTTTGTTACATTATATATCTTATGAAAGTACAACACAGAGTCTACCTTATTAATAGTACCGTTGCTCTTCTTATCTTTTACTTACATTCACCAATTATAAGCAGTATCATGCAGGGAAAAACAAGAACATGCTTTCTGAAAAGCTTATAGCAGCTCTTGATATGTAATGAATTAGTGATGAGCGGACCCGGACTGTAAAAGTCTGGATCCGCATGGTTTCAAAGATTCCAGGTGTTTGATCCCAATCCGGCACTTGAGAAATTTAAAGAAATAAAGGGAAAATAAGAATGAAGCAAGTGCTTCATACTTATCGAGGCTCCGTGTGGCCTCTTCTTCACTTCCAGGGCTGGTCATCATTGCTCATCCATATGCACTGATTTCCCTGCCCACCAGCCATCCTGGCATCTGTGATTGGTTGCAGTCAGATACAGACACGCCCCCAGCCTGTGTGACAGCGTCTGCCTGCAATCAATCACAGCTGCTGTCTGTGGATCAGTATCATGGTATAAATATTAATAAAGAAAATAAACAATTGGGTCCCCCCATATTATAATACCCAGCACAGATAAAGCATATCGCATATGTTGCAGCCCCCAGCCCTGCGCTTATCTAGGCTGTGTATCAATATAAGAGGTACCGCATGCTGCTTTTATTTTAACTGGTTAAATAAATAATTTAAAAAAATTTGATACCCAGTCATAATAAAGCCCGACAGCTGGGGGCTGGTATTCTCAGCCTGGGGAATCCCATGGTTATTATGCCCCACAGCCTAAAAATAGCTACCTGTAGCTGCCCAAGATTGTTGCATTCATTAGATGCGACAAGCTCGGCGCTTTACCCCTCTCTTCCCGATTGCCCTAATGCGGTGGCAGTCGGGGTAATGAGGAGTTAATAACAGCACACAATTAACATCAAGCCCAAGATTAGTGATGGGAACTAATCCTATAAGTAAAAAGAAATACACAAACACTGAGAAAAAAACCTATATTTGGAATAAAATACAAAAAACACCTTCTTTCACCATTTTATTATCCCCCTTTTAAAACACTTCTGCAGGTCCAACGTAATCCACACAAGGTCCCACGATGCTCCTGGCTCTGCTACCTCTGAGCCTGGAGAGACCAAAAACATGCCCGATCTCTCTAGGATCCGGGAAACACTGACAAGAAGGACTCGACTGGCAGCAGTGACGTCACTCAGTTCACCGGAGGTCATGCCCAGGTTCCCACAGTATGACCACTGGTGACCAGAAGTACTCTGGCTTAAAGTACGGGGCTGTGCCCCACACCCCGATAGCCCTTTAACACTGACAGTGCTGACCATGGGTTAGGGAGTGCAGCCCGCACCTCTGCTGGCACTATCACTGTTAAAGTGCTGCATATATTTTCATGAACCAGGAGGCTCAGGATGGGCAGCACTTTGCTCCCGCTCACAGAGGAGTGCTGCACGTCTCATGAACCAGGAGGCTCAGGATGAGCAGAGGAGGAAGTATCGCGGATGCAGATATCTGCTCATCCTGAGCCTCCTGGTTCATGAATGGTTCATACATCTCATGGCAGTCAGTGTGGGGTAGGATTAGAATAGCAAAGCTATATCCCATTGCAAACAATCTCAATTCCCTCAAAGCATTTTACTGTTTAATTAAGAATACATATATATTGACATGAAAAAGTATTTATACTCTATAAAATTTTCCATATTTTTTCACATTACGCAAACTTAAATGTATTTTTGAGGGATTTTATGTGATATACTAGCACAAAGAAGCAAGTATTTGTGAAGTGTATAGGAGAAGATTCATGGATTTATAAGTATTTTAAAAATATAAATCTGAAAATAGTAATTTGCATTTGTATTAGTTAATACATTTTAGGATTACCTATCACATGCAATTCTTTTGGGGTATGTCTTTACTACCATGTTTTTCCAAAAATAAGATATTGTCTTATATTTTTTTTTTGCCCCGAAAAAAGCGATAGGGTTTATTTTCAGGGTAGGTCTTATTCTCGTGGAAACATGGTTGGGGTAAATTTACGCCCCCAAAAAAAGCAGACCACCCCTTGCCAATAGAATCATATTTACCAGATCCTGAACGTCTGCGTGACTCCCAGGTCCTCCTGCAATCTTCGGCAAGTGCTCCCACCAGGTGTGCTCCACGCTGTCCTCCCCTGCTTCTGGATGACACTCACATACATCAGATCACACGCACACATTCATACTCACACACACACACACACACACACATAAGATCACACACACGCACTCATACTCATATACACACACACATCAGATCGCACACCCACACAATCACACATCAGATTGCACACCCACACAATCACACATCAGATTGCACACACACACTCATCACATGTGGCGATATCAATTTCTTCTGGCCATGTGATTGAGTGTGTGTTCTGATTGTGTGTGTGAACTGATGTGTATGTGCGATCTGATGTTTGTGTGTGTGCATGATTTGATGTGTGTGGGTGTGCGGTCTGATTGTGGGTGCGATCTGATGTATGTGGGTGTGCGTTCCACTGCAGGTCCTCCCATTCGGCATCTGGTGAGTATGATTGCGGGGTCTTCTGTCTTCTATCTTCTTTCTTTTAGGGGTGTCTGCTTTCTATAATGAAGTGTCCTGCAGTATTCTTTAACTTTTTTTTTAGCTGCATGGACTCTTCATTATTGAACCACGATTAGGGCTTATTTTTGAGGTAGGGCAATGGAATGGTTTAGATCAAAGCATATTAATGTGTTTGAATGTTTAAATATAATTAAGCCTTACACCGAAAATGCTGAAAATTCCTGCTGGGGCTTATTTTTGGGAGAGTGCTTAATTTTGAAAAAACATGGTAGCTTTACACATCTAGAAACTGACAGTTTTTCACCTTCTACAACAATTTTCAAGTTTTGCTTCAGATGGGATTTAGGTCTCAACTTTAGGCCATTCAAACACATTAATATGCTTTGATCTAAAGCATTCCATTGTAGATCTGGCAGTATGTTTAGGGTAATTGTCCTGCTGGAACATGAACCTATGCACCCCTCTCAAATCTTTTGCAGCCTTTAACAGTGTTTCCTTCTCTATTGTTCAGTATTTAGCTCCATTAATCTTCCAATCATCTCTGACCAGCTTTTCTGTCACTACTAAAGAAAAGCATCTCCAGGCGATGCTGCCACCACCAAATTTGACGGTGGGGTGTTGTTTTTAGGGCAATGTGCAATGTTAGTTGTGTGCCACAAATAACATTTTTCATTTAGCCCAAAAAGTTCTACTGTTCACCTTTTTGACTAAAGCACTTTCTTCCACATGCTAGCTATGTCCCATACATGACTTTTTGAAAATATCTTTCCTCTTGCTATTCTTCCATAAAAGCCAGAATCTTGGAGTGCATGATTAATATTGGTCCTGTGGACAGATTCTGCTACCTGAGGTGTGGATCTCTGAAGCTCCTCCAGAGTGACCATGAGCTTCTTGGCTTCTTTGCTAATTAGTGCTCTCCTTGATTGAGGTGTCAATTTAGGTAGATGACCATGTCTTTGAAGGTTTGTAGTTGTGCCATACTCCTTCCCTTTTTGGATGATGGATTGAACATTGCTTTGTTAGATGTCCAGAGCTTGGACTACATTTTATAACCTAACCCTGCTTTACACTTGTCCACAACTTTATCCCTGGCCTATCTGGTGTGTTCTTTGTTTTTTAACGCTGTTTGATCCCGAATGTTCTCAAACAAACCTCTGAGGCCTTAACAGAACAGCTATAGTTATACTGAAAATAACATTACACATCGGTGCCCTCAGTTTACTAATTAGGTGACTTCTGGAAACTATTGTCACTCAGAGTTTAATTTAGGTGTATTAGATTACATGGGGCTGAATACAAATGCATGTCACAATTTTCAGATATATATTTTTAAAATATTTAGAAAACCATGTATCATTGCCTTTACACTTGATAAATACTTGCCACTTTGTGTTGGTATATAAAAATAATAATAATAATAATATTTATTAACTTTTATAGCGCCATTAATTCCACAGCGCTTTACATACATCAGAAATACTGTCACCATTGGTGCTCACTATCTAAATTCCCTATCATTGTGTTTTTGAAGTGGTATATCATAAAATCCCAATAAAACACATTTACATTTGTGGGTATAATGTAAAAAAAAATGTTCAAAATTTCACGGGTGTATGAATTATCTTACAAGGCAATGTATAGCATGACACTTTTTAAAGCAGTTATACCTCTATAGCAGGTGCTTATGGTGTTTTTAGTAAAAGCAGATGATGCCAGTGATTACTCAGGAAAAAAAATCACTGCAGATTGTCAGCATTATTAATACTAATATAACCATATGGCAAATAATTTGTTCAAGAGCACATGAATGAGTCAAAAACACAGTATTAGAGACAGTAATGTCATGTCTACGGTCTCCTCAAACAAACTAAAAAAAAGCTGAGATTGTACTTGCAATACATAAGACATAACATTACTTCTTGCACAGTTAACAATTTCATTCAGTTCTTAGATGTTGTATAAAGACTGTCATATGAACCTTCTCCCTCCAAAATGACATGGTCACCACTTATGACATATCTAATATTGTTTTTTTTCTGCTATACATTTTAAATAACGAACCAATTGTTACTTGTTTACCTTTCCTCATTGATGAACTCCTCTGTGAGGTGCCATCAATTTACTGCCATAGATGCAAGTTACACCAGAAGAGGCACATAACGCTGCTAAATGTTTCTCCATTGCATATTTTTCAATGGTGTCCAGAAGTTTCAAGTTTCAATAGACTGCAAGTGGAAGAAAAGCGATTCCGGCACCTAAATAGGAAAGGGTTCTTTACAGTTACAGCAGTCAGACTGTGGAATGCCCCACCACAAGAGGTAGTAATGGCAGACACTATAACAGCTTTTAAAAACGGGCTGGATGATTTCCTCAGTACACACAACATTGTTGGTTATAAATGACTTAGTGACCAAATGTAGAACTAGTGGAGGAAGTTTGCAGGAGGTGGTAATAAAGACGACTGAAGAGTGGTAGATATAGCTTATATAGGAAAACCTGGTGATAAACTATACAATCACATATATATGAGCAGGGCAACCATCAGGGCATCACAACAGTGACTGATGTATGGAGCCTAGGGAAGAGTGGGGCCTGGTCGGGCCCTGGGTAATTTCATACCTTTATTAAGCCCCGGGATGGGCCCAGTCACAGAAACAGCAGAGGGCCCTGACAATGTCGCTTCTGCAACTACACATCGCTAATTTGCATTGCATGCAAATTAGTTATGTGTGCTGGAGGCAGAGTCACTGGGTGTATTATGGAGAGGGGCGGTGTAGAGGGTGTATTATGGAGAGAGGTGGTGTAAAAGATGTATTATGGAGAGGGGCGGTGTAGAGGGTATATTATGGAGACAGGCGGTGTAGAGGGTGTATTATGGAGAAGGGCGGTGTAGAAGGTGTATTATGGAGAAGGGAGGTGTAGAGGGTGTGTTATGGAGAGGGGCGGTGTAGAGGGTGTATTATGGAGAGGGGCGGTGTAGAGGGTGTATTATGGAGAGGGGTGGTATAGAGGGTGTATTATGGAGAGAGACGGTGTAAAAGATGTATTATGGAGAGGGGCAGTGTAGAGTGTGTATTACGGAGAAGGGCGGTGTAGAGGCTGTATTATGGAGAGGGGTGGTGTAGAGGGTGTGTTATGGAGAAGGGTGGTGTAGAGGGTGTATTATGGAGAGGAGAGATGTAGAGGGTATATTAAGGAGACAGGCGGTGTAGAGGGTGTATTATGGAGAGGGACAGTGTAGAGGGAGTACTATAGAAAGAGGCAGTGTAGAAGGTGTATTATGGAGAGAAGCGGTGTAGAGTGTGTATTATGCAGAGGAGTGGTGTAGAGGGTGTATTATGGAGAGAAGCGGTGTAGAAAGTGTATTATGGAGAGACGCGGTGTTGAGGGTGTATTAGGGAGTGGGGCGGTGTAGAGGGTGTATTAGAGAGAGGGGCGGTGTAGAGGGTGTATTAGGGAGAGAAGTGGTGTAGAGGGTGTATTATGGAGAGAGGCAGGGTCAAAGGTGTATTATGGAGAGGGGCAGTGTAAAGGGTCTATTATGGAGATGGGTGGTGAAGAAGGTGTGTTATTAATTTTCTGAGGGAAATACTTCATTTTCTATAAGAACTTCAAGGGTAACACTTTTGGCCATGACTGTAAGTGTATATACACTATATATGTTTTTCCAAGAATGGCAGCGGGACTGTGGAAGGTTTGAGGGATGAAGGCGGAGCTCGGGTGCAGCCTAGGCAGAGTTCAAGAGGCCCCAAAATTTTGCCAGTATGGGGCCCAGAAATTCCTAGTAGCGGCCCTGTATGTTAAAACAATAAACTCATATACTGCACCTCACTGTATGCCAATTCACCTGGACTATTTGGTAAAGTGTTTAGTAAGACTTTTCTGGGTTCAATAGCTGCAGTCACCCCTCTGCCGATGATTAAGAGACCCTATTTAAGTACATCAAATCACAAGTGAAAAGCAGCTCTTTCCAAATCTTCATATTGTAAGCATTACAGAATCCATTCGATAGTCTACATACCACAGTAGTAGCACCTTTGGGTCCTTGGATAGAAGGGACCCAATTATGTTCTGTTTCATCCTAATTACTTTGGTGCAAAAACTCAAACCGGACCTCCCTTTGAAGGAACACTGCATGGCTTGTAAAGACATGGTGTGGATGATTGGCTCAAGGGTTATTAAAAGGATGGGAACAAGCAACAGGCCCTCCTGTGGAGAGTCTCAATTTATTCTTTCGCTATGAGGTCCCTTCTTTTCTATGTACTCTGGTGAAAACTGATTTGTGCCAGGCTGTAAATCCTTCCCAGTCTCATACACTATTTCAGAACCGTAGCTAACGCTTAGGTTTCTTCTCTTCCAGTGATGACATTGTTCCACTCTATAAAAGCTTATTAATGAATTTTACAATTGCTATTAGCATGAACAGTTCTTAAATCAGCGCTACAGTAAATCACTTCATAGCTCCAATATGTGCATATTATATTCAAGCCCACATCTTCCTCTGAATACGCAATCTGTAGGACCTTACGTTTCTACATGTAGAGTACCCGTCCTACTGACTGTGTTGTGAATGTACCAGATTGGCACAGTGGCATGAGTATAACTATCGAGTCGCTCCTTGTCTCTGCTTTTAGTAATAATTCCCCCAGTATTTAATTATTGTTTAGAACCTTTGATGATACTTTTCTTTTCTAATTTTTGCATGACTACCGAGCAACCACAATTCACAAGAACAAACTAATTAATGGATTCCAGTTCTGACAGCTACAAGAAGACAGATGAGAAAGTAACATGCTTCTGGCAGCGTGTTATCAATTGGAAAGCAACAGCGCATCCCCTCTGTGTGGTACAGTGAGCTGGAACAGACAATGACAGATGACACCGCCCTAGACAGTGATGCCTGTACAGTCTGACAGCTCCACTTGCAGTCAGTCAAGACCACAGTTTGAAGTGGAACTTAGCCAACTTGATTTGCAGAATATGCTTCCTTTTGTCAGCTTTAAGGATGTAGGTGAAACGAATAAAACTGTCATGTCATTTACACTATCTGTGAACCTCATGATCCATTATAGTGCAAGAAGAAAGTCAAGAAACATCCGCCACCAAGGGGAAGGCGAGAAACAATGTCCTAAATAATGGAGATTGGCAACAGATTGTTTTCTAAAAATGAGATAGACAGAACATTGTGATTTAGCCAAGGCCAGGCTTTATCATATGAAGTCATGCTTTCTTACTGCTTACTCATGAATATTAACGGCACTGAGAGAAAAAAAACAGTCAAAGAATAAAAGCGGTAATGCCAGAGACAATACATATCTGTGTACAGTGTATTAGAAGAGCATATACACACGATATCTATGGGAAGTGACTGTATACATATAACATGGGATTTAAAGTTACATTAGAAATTATTGGTATAGTTTATAAATCCTTTATCTAATTCAGAACTAGGCTGTGTGCACACAGTGCGGTTTTATCGTGGTTTTCGATGCCTTTTGTTAGTGCAGTTTTGTCACAAAACGGCAATCAAATCTTTATGCCAGCAAAGTCAATGAGAAACCTGACGTGTAGTTCACATGTTGAGTTTTTCCTCCTTGCAGATTTGGTGCAGAAAATAATCTGCAGCATGTCCATTGTTTTCAGCACTTTTGCATGCGTTTTTCACCATTAAAAGCAATGAAAAAAATGGATGCAAAAATTCATCAAAAACACAGCAAAACCACATGTTTTTGTACTGTGTTTGTCCTGGCAAGAGATGCAGATACGGTGCATAAATGTCTGCAACCAAATGCTCAACATGTGCACACTATGTGGCGCCCCATACATGGCTTCACGAATGAGGCGCCCCATATTTGCTGCTGAGGCACAGCTGGGGAGCCAGTTTTATTTTATAGAAGTGATAGAAAGCTCTTTCGCTTTTTTTCTGACAGTAGCAATTCATTGTTTAGCAACCTTAATAAGAAATATTCTCGCTAAGTGCCTTGCAACAATGTTATCAATCTTTTAGAGCTCCTGCTAATTTCTGGCAGGTTTCTTTGCTCTACCTTCCCTTCTATTGGTGTTCAGGCCCCTTCACATGTCAGTGATTCCGGTACGTATGACATCCGGTTTCATAAGTACACGGACATACACAGACCCATTAAAATCAATAGGTCTGCGCACATATCGGTATTTTCACAAGGACCGTGTGTTTGTATGGAGCACTCACGTGTCTGTGTGTTCTGTATAGAGACATGTCCATTTAACTACGGCAGCACTGATGTCACGTGGACTGCACACTGATGTGATCCGTGTGACATCAGTGTGACGTTTACTGGAGAAAACACGTGTCCTTGAAATAAAATGATTTTCTATACTCACCTAGTGGTCCCATCTCCGACGCTGCTGTCACTTCCTTCCAGGCCCGCTCATTTTGCTCATTGCATATTCCCTGCACCGCAGACACAGAAGCAGCAGCAGCGCTGGAGACAGCATTGCCGCAAACAGATAAGTATAAAAGTTCATGCTGTCCATGTGCTACCCAGATGATACACGTATAGCACAGGAATAGCACACGTCTGCCAAAATCACAGCCCACAAATGTTTTTCAAGCAAGTGTGAAGGGGGCCTTAGAGATGGCAGCAGGGAAGGAGTTTTAGATAACTTTCCCCTCACTTCACACTTGAAAGGGATGTATGGTCTCAGAGAAGGTATAGAATATAGAGTACAAATAAGGGGACAACACATAAATGGAAATAAGAGCAGGATAAGAAGATGTGATGGTATATGTGCAAATGAAGGCTGCAACACTCTATACACATACAGAAATCATATCCAGCCTATCGGGAAGGATACTCACGTAAGAGAAAAATCTGAAAATTGGAAAGAATGAAGGAGCATCTTGACCCTGTCGATGAGCTGTTCCCAGTGCTGAACGGATGTACTCAGTTGCGGAGCTGCTCAGCACAGCTGAATGGGGGTGGATGTGTAGTACAATCGTACAATCACATTACAAGAAGGAGAAAAAGAGGGGATTCAGCTCACCCATTCCAAGTCCATTAATAGTGGTCAGTGCATGGGCAAACAAACAGGCCAGCTCCTGAGCAGTGGTCCATCAAATTTCAAAGAGAGTTGTCTTACGTGTTTCAAGCTCCTAAGGGCTCTTACTCATAGCATGTGTTTTTAAGCATGATTTTAAATATGTACAAAAAAAGTTATTTCTTATGATATGAAGAAGTCTGACGTGGATTATAAGTCAAATCGGATGGTGCTGAATAACTCTCTTTAAATTTTGGTGGATGTGTAGTACCCAGATGTGGCCACTCTACATTTGACGGAGCTGTGTTGCACAGCTGTCCAACTGAGCAAATCCGGCGGCCACCAACACCAAGAGCAGCATTGGAGAAGCCGGGTGTTGCACATCCACCAATCAAATATTGATGACCTATGCTAAAAATCGGCCTTCAGAATAAAATAAAAATCCTAGACAATTCCTTTAATAAATAATTGTGTGTTAATGGTTACATTTATAGTTCCAGAGGATATGAAACAATTCTGTTAAAGTATAGAAGAAGAGACAGAGAAAGAATGAGATCTTATGTATAGAGTATAGATTCCGGTGTAGGAAATACCTAGACATTAAAGATCAAATGTCCAGAGGTGTAAGATCAATAGACCTTTTAATTATGTCCTATGTACAATCAGAAAATGATGTAGGTATTGGTAAAAAAAGCACTTCAGCACTTGTGGAATTGAGCTGGGAAATGCTCCAACAAACTGGAGTGAAGAAATACAGTATGTTAAGTGGTAATTCCCACAGAGGAGATTGTTGTAATAGCCAAGCCTGTATATGGCATGTGTTAATATTTTAGCAGTGCTCTGTGTGAGACTATATAATTAATATTAATAATAAATAGATCTTTTTAATTTGAAAAATGAAAGCAGTCAGGAGCAAAACTCAGTATAATGAACCCTAGAGATAGATGGAAGTATAAACAAATCAATGATACTGAAAGACGAAATATGCTGTGGATAGCCACATACTTAGATGTACATGTTACAGAACATTTCTGATCAGCACTACAGAGATGGATGTAGTATACAGTCTGGGGTTGAATTTTGTTTGCTTCAAGGTGTTTGTTTAATATGTGATCAGTGTGCATCAGATCAGATCGTATCTAGAGCCTCAGTGGGTGTAGAAATAGGTGTAGAATTGTATTTACTATGATAATTTCACACTTGCGATCTATAAATGTAACTAAGTTCTCCAGTATTGTAGACAAGGGAATGCTGAATTGTTTGTAACGTTACTGAAACATGGAGGACATAAATCTTCATATGCATCTCTCGCTATATTGTGCAAGAAATATATTCAAGATACCAGACTGATCCCATAATCAATCCTTTATTCCAACAATAGCACAGTAATGCTAAAAAAATATATTTCACCCAAAATACCACCTTTATCAAGCCAGATAAAGATAACAACAAAGAGAGGGAACCACCAGGCTACTTTTTCTTCCTCCTCCTACTTATTTACCCTCTATAGCAGGGTTCCCCAACTCCAGTCCTCAAGGGCCGCCAACAGTGCATGTTTTCAGGATTTCCTTAGCATTGCCCAGGTGCTGGAATCATCACGAATCATCACCTGTGCAGGTGATTAAATTATCACATGTGCAATACTAAGGAAATCCTGAAAACATACAGTGCCTACAAGTAGTATTCAACCCCCTGCAGATTTAGCAGGTTTGATAAGATGCAAATAAGTTAGAGCCTGCAAACTTCAAACAAGAGCAGGATTTATTAACAGATGCATAAATCTTACAAACCAATAAGTTATGTTGCTCAGTTAAATTTTAATAAATTTTCAACATAAAAGTGTGGGTCAATTATTATTCAACCCCTAGGTTTAATATTTTGTGGAATAACCCTTGTTTGCAATTACAGCTAATAATCGTCTTTTATAAGACCTGATCAGGCCGGCACAGGTCTCTGGAGTTATCTTGGCCCACTCCTCCATGCAGATCTTCTCCAAGTTATCTAGGTTCTTTGGGTGTCTCATGTGGACTTTAATCTTGAGCTCCTTCCACAAGTTTTCAATTGGGTTAAGGTCAGGAGACTGACTAGGCCACTGCAACACCTTGAATTTTTCCCTCTTGAACCAGGCCTTGGTTTTCTTGGCTGTGTGCTTTGGGTCGTTGTCTTGTTGGAAGATGAAATGACGACCCATCTTAAGATCCTTGATGGAGGAGCGGAGGTTCTTGGCCAAAATCTCCAGGTAGGCCATGCTATCCATCTTCCCATGGATGCGGACCAGATGGCCAGGCCCCTTGGCTGAGAAACATCCCCACAGCATGATGCTGCCACCACCATGCTTGACTTTAGGGATGGTATTCTTGGGGTCGTATGCAGTGCCATCCATTCTCCAAACGTCACGTGTGTGGTTGGCACCAAAGATCTCGATCTTGGTCTCATCAGACCAGAGAACGTTGAACCAGTCTGTCTCAGAGTCCTCCAAGTGATCATGAGCAAACTGTAGACGAGCCTTGACATGACGCTTTGAAAGTAAAGGTACCTTACGGGCTCGTCTGGAACGGAGACCATTGCGGTGGAGTACGTTACTTATGGTATTGACTGAAACCAATGTCCCCACTGCCATGAGATCTTCCCGGAGCTCCTTCCTTGTTGTCCTTGGGTTAGCCTTGACTCTTCGGACAAGCATGGCCTCGGCACGGGTGGAAACTTTCAAAGGCTGTCCAGGCCATGGAAGGCTACCAGTAGTTCCATAAGCCTTCCTCTTCCGGATGATGCTCCCAACAGTGGAGACAGGTAGGCCCAACTCCTTGGAAAGGGTTTTGTACCCCTTGCCAGCCTTGTGACCCTCCACGATCTTGTCTCTGATGGCCTTGGAATGCTCCTTTGTCTTTCCCATGTTGACCAAGTATGAGTGCTGTTCACAAGTTTGGGGAGGGTCTTAATTAGTCAGAAAAGGCTGGAAAAAGAGATAATTAATCCAAACATGTGAAGCTCATTGTTCTTTGTGCCTGAAATACTTCTTAATACTTTAGGGGAACCAAACAGAATTCTTGTGGTTTGAGGGGTTGAATAATAAATGACTCTCTGAATAAACTTTTCACAATTTAAAAAAAAATTAAAAAAAGAAATAACATTCTTTTTTGCTGCAGTGCATTTCACACTTCCAGGCTGATCTACAGTCCAAATGTCACAATGCTAAGTTAATTCCGAATGTGTAAACCTGTTAAATCTGCAGCGGGTTGAATACTACTTGTAGGCACTGTACACTGTTGGCGGCCCTTGAGGACTGGAATTGGGGACCCATGCTCTATAGTCATGAAAAGACTAGATATTAAAATTATGACAATTAAAAACTATATTATAATTATCAGTTAGTGTACAGAGAGTTAATAGGATATACAGTGTAAAACATACACAATATATAGGTAACCAAATAAATATAGCAAACAATGGTATCTAAACGTTTGGATATAAAACTATGCTGATTTATTAATACAGCTTAAAAGATTTCAATTACATTAAAAATAAGGCATCAAGGCAAAAACCTATACATTTCTGTCACCGAGATGTTTTTAATCATAGTATAGTAATTCTGTACTATGTGCTTAAAGGGGTTTTCCACTTATAAGACAACTCCTTCTGAATCCACGTTTCCCCCAGGTAAAATAATAAAGCCTATACTCACCTCCCATATTGGTGCCATTCCAGTGGTGCCGTAATTTGCGTTCCCATTGCTCAAGTGACATTGTGATATGATGCGAGACCTGCGCCCAATCAGTGACAGCTTCTGTCTCCCGGCCTTTGGACAAATTAGTTAATCAACAGAAAGTGAGAGCCGCAGCTGCTGATCACTTCCTGTTGATTGCTCATTTGGTCTGAAGATCGGGAGACAGAAGTCAGCACTGAATGGACATGGGGCTCGTGTGAAATCACAAGGTCACATGAGCCCTGGGAACGCAAATTACGGCACCACTGGAATGGCATCGGTACTGGAGATGAGTATAAGGTTTATTATTTTTCCTGGGGGAAATGTGGAATCAGAAGGTTTTGTCCTAAAAGTGGACAACCCCTTTAACCAATTAGATATACCTGACATAAGGACCTGTCTCAGTATTAAAAAAGCCGTAATTAAACACTCCAAATGTCCCATACTTAGAGTTCAAAAATACTCCCATAGATAGCCATGGGAGCATGTCAAAGTGCCGCACAACCTCCGTGCACTAGCACAGTTCAGCCCAGTATGGAAAACAATTTGTTACCTTTTGTCTGTTCGTGTGCTTTACACATTTCTTCTAGGTGGAACTGCTGCTATGACTTGTTTGTATGATGTTATTCTATAATTGGCTTGAAAAGGATTTATGATGGGATCACTATAGTCTAGTGCCTTGGTTACATTTTTGTGGACTTTTTGGCAACCAGTTGGGAAGTTGGGAAGTTTCATTGAGCCAGTAGCGTAGTCTATGGGAGAACATTATTATCATATATTTATTATGGTGTTAACAAAGCGAATCCAGTAATTAGAATTAATGCAAATCTCACAATTTGGACCTGATCCAGTGGCTACATTAGAAATCTGTGGTTGCTGGAATCAATTCGCACCGGCTCTGCTAATAATATTCATTCTTTCTTTCTGGAATATTTCGCATTTTGTGAAAATTCTTTTAAAAAATATAAGAAAAGTAAAATGTAGTGCTGAAAGCGTTCAAGCTTTCTTATGTCCTGCTTTGCATATGTATCATTTACAGTGCAAATAATGGGTGTAACGACAATAACAGGCATAGTAGCTACTATGAAAGACTTCAGACAGGAGTCTCTCTCAATTAAGTGGTGTGCAGGTATTGATTACTCTGCACAGAGGGAGGAATAGGTAGAGAAAAATCAAATGACAATCATTGGAAAATCAAGTAACATCTGTTAGGGACAGACAAAGTATCCGTAATCTTTCCGTGTTCTAAACTCTTGATACTAACGGTGGTCCCATAGAGTGGAACTCCAATAAAGGTCTTACTATGGAGCCCAGTGGTTGCCTGTTACACTGCTGCTTCTAGTATAATATGTTTTCATGTAAGGAAAGATACAAACTCAACGTAAAAAAAAGGAAAAAATACTATACTAATCACAAAAAGTTAATGATATTTGGCTTTCAAGTGAAATTTCAGGATGATCCTAAAATACACTATAACCTTTTCAGGTGAACTTGATGTGACTTTCTCTAAACTTTTGAATGCTCATGTACAGCTGTTCAATGTTTCTGTACTTTTTAAACAACTTGCTGTTCTCTAACAAGGAGCTTAATGGTAAAATTTACAACAGGTGTTTGATCCATGAATCGTCCAATAAATTGTGGGGTTTAATTAGAATTGGTAATTAAACAGTCCACCTCATCATCCTGTTCACATTTTGACATCATGAGACCACGACGACACCTGACAATTGATTAACAGTACCTCACCATTGTGAGATATCAAGTAGGATGTTCTCTGAAGGAAGTGGCCACTAAGGGGGTCACAGAGTGTCATCAGCAGGTTGCAACAGAGATACAGAGAGACTGGAAGAGTCACTGAAAGGCATAGCAGTGGACTTAATTTGACCACATCCCACACTGATGACTGTTTATTTGTGAACAATGCCCTTCGGAACAGGTTGATGAATGCCACACAATTCTATGCACATTTAAGGGAGGTGAGAGGCTCCCAAGTGACACATTAGACCATTTGAAACCACTTACATCAATGTGGTCTGTGTACTGAATAACCTGCAAGGGTACTTGACCACACCAGCAGACACAGGCGTCATTGTCTTTCTGGATAAGTGACCAGTATGCCTCAGTGATGTTCACTGATGAAAGTTGATTACTGCTGAGAAGAAAAGATGGCCACTAACAAGGTTGGAGACGTCAAGGGGAGCACTGTGCATCAACCACTGTGGTCACCAGATGAGCCTTTTGTGGTGGTAGTGTTACTGTGTGTCTAGTAAATACAGACCTGCCCTACACTTTGTGAATGGTACAGTGATAAGTCCCTACTATTTGAATAACATCATCATTATCCAGTCATTGCTTTTGCATCAACAACACAGGCCTAATGTCATCATCCTGAACTACAATGCTCCAGGTCATCAAGGTTGCATCATTAGGGAATAGCTGCTGGAGACTGGGGTACCTCAAATGGAGTGGCTTGCACTTTCTCCAGACCTGAATCCCATGGAAAATCTATGGGAGCATCTGAGTCGCTGTGTAGAGGCTTGTAACTCTTATCACAGAACCTCAAGAAGTGTGGGATGCCATGCCTCAGCAAACAATAACTCCTCCTGTAAACAGCATGAGACATTGTTTTCAAGCTGTAATTGATGCTCAAGGTCATGTAGCTGCTATGTAGCTGTTCTTAGCTCTGTACCCCAGAATCTTAATGACATAAGGGCCACCCTTGAAGAAGAGTAGGATGCCATGCCTCAGCAGACAATTATTCCACTTGTGAACAGCATGACACGTCGTCGTTATGATGTAATTGATGCTCAAGGCCACATGACAAGTTATTAAGACATTGACATTTTTGGGGACTATATCCACCACGCCCTACTTTCATGATAAAATATCACTATAGCATGAATTTTTTACGTTTTACATACATTTCAACCGAAAGTGAAATATCCCTAACTTTTTAGGGATATTTGTAGTGTAGTGTATCTATTGTTTGAAATTTCGGTGCAAATGAAAAACATCTTGCTTCAAAAAGTAAAACTGCAAAAATTCTGTGAATTTGAATTAGAAATAAAAATAGCAAATATGTAGCAAGCAATAATAGTTGTTTTAAAGCAAACGTGTGTGTACATAAAAATTTGGACATAACATTATTTTAGAAGTTTTACTTTTGAAAGCATAGAAATGAAGGATTGATCTGTTTTTTCTGTTTACTGCGCCATGCTTCATTTTCATCCCAAGGTTAGAACATTCATTCTCTGCATACTTAAAAAAAGGCCACCCCAGGATTTGAGGCTCCAGTCAGAGACAGAAAATCAAAATCACAGCGTGGGACAAATGTATGAAAAAGAACACAAGCAATAATAATAACAAAAATATATTGCACCACTTTGAGAAAGCTACTTAAAAGGCATTAAGAAAAAAGAAACATGGAGTAGTTGACAGTGATTTTACTCCAGGTATTTTTGGAATCTAGGAACTTGGTAGAAACTCTCGCTTTTTCTATACTTATAAAGGAGATTTACAGAACTGTGGTATGTATAATGAATTTAACACACTTATGCAAAAATGACTCTTTCAAAGGACAATGAATCCTGATGAGACATCAATGAATGCAGAATACATATCAGTTACAGACATTGAAAGGTAGAATATATCACTTATGAAGTGCAAGAGACTGCAAACATAAAAGTTTAAGATGGAGGTAAGTATGTGTAATATATTGTGTAATGTGTAATTTTTGCTTGTTGCTTAGTCCCACTCCTAAGCACAGTGTCTGCCACAGACCTCAGAAACATATCTCACCATTATCCTACTCTTTTTGCCCTCTATTATTAATGTCTCTCTTATTCATTCTCCTCTTGACTATTGCAGCTCTCTACTAATCAGTCTCCCTCTTACTAATCTCTCCCCTCTTCAATCCATCCTGAATGTAGCAGCCAGGATCATATTCCTCTCCAACCACTACATTGATGCTTCTACCCTGTGCCAGTCATTGCACTGGCTGACCATCTACTACAGAGTACCATATAAACTTATCGCTCTCACCCACAAAGCCCTTCACAGTTCTGCAGCGCCCTACATCTCCTCCTTCATCTCTGTCTATCAGTCTATCTGTGCCCTCTGTTCCGCTAGTGACCTAAGACTGGACATCCTCTATAATCTGAACCTCCCACTCCCATCTCCAAGACTTCTCGCAAGCTGCACCATTTCTCTGGAATACACTACCCATAACAATTCAAATAATTCTCAATATCCACAGTTTTAAGCATGCCCTAAAAATTCATTTCCTTAGACTAGCATATCACCATATATCACTTATCTAACTTCCCATTTTGAACTTTCAAAATTTTTGGCCAAATGTGGTCCCTTTTATCATCTGTTTACACACTCTATATGCACGTCATAGCACTCCGTATCTGTACTTGTACATATACTGACTAGTGAGGGGTTTATGCAGCATTATTTCAATAAGCTATTTATTATATTTATGGCTGGACCATGTTTCCCTGGAAATAAGACCTACTATGAAAATAAGCCGTAGTAGAATTTTCCGGCCTTTTTGGAGTATGGGTATAATATAAACACTACCCCAAAAATAAGCCCTAGTTGCGTACCATACTATAAGAGTGGGCAACCCTTTCAGTACATGTAACTTTTATATATGTGTAGTGGGTGGGCAGACCCCTACAAAGGAAACATAGTCACCCGGAAATGTTAATGATGTTTTAATAAAAGTGTTTTACTGATGTTGTATTGTGTTAGGGCCCCCCCTAGTGGCCGGGTGGGACGGCTGTCGCCACAGGGAACGAGGAGGAGCCGGCAGAAACCAGGGGAAGATAAAAAGTGTGTGTGGGGTTGAAAGTGGGAGTTGGGCCTGGGAGGAGCGAGTGAACAACAAGGGGGCAGAGTGTGGGAGCTGATTTGATAGGGGACGCCGGAGAAGACAGGAAGAGACGGAACCTCAGCGAGTGAAGCAGCCGGTGTGGGTCCGGCCTGTGGGTAGCTGTTAGTGGGAGCCCGGCGAAGTGGAGTAACCGGTCACACCCCACTGGAGGGTACGTCAGGGCAGGTGGTCCCCCAGCTCAAGCAAGTGTACCCGGTATTCGTAACTGCACTGTTTGTTTTCTGGAGAAGAAGTGTGAAAATAAAACATGTCGTTTATTTGCATTGAACCCTGCCTGGAGCGTGTTTATGCGCCGGATGATCGTTACACCACCACACTCTGCCCCACTGAGTCATCTCCCGGTCTTGAAGTAGTGATGGAGCCAGGGGTGAGCCTTGAACCAACAAAGGCCACGACTACAAGGCCGGAGGCGCCCCTGGCGCCTCATTACATATGTTCATTGCCCTGTTGTGTAGTTGTAAGCCCCGGAAGTTTATATTCACATGCCAGTTAGTTAATGGAAAATGATTATTCACCCCTTCCTTCCCCCTCCAACCCCTCTGTGTCGGCAACATTCACCCCCTTCCCCTGCCCATTATCCCGCCCATTATCCCCTCTGTGTCGGCATCAGTGATTCAGTCAGATTGCCACTTTACTGCCCGAGGATCCCATTGCAATGCTTGGACTTGGTGGCTCTCTCCTCACCTGAGCGTGACAGCTGCATAGAAATACATAAGGACATGTTTAGGTAAGAAGAATCATCGGAGAGTCCGAGGATTGCCATGCAGTCAGACTGAATCACTGATGCTGCCACAAAGGTGTAAGCAGGATTATGGCTGGGGAAAGGAGGTGAACATTAATTTGCAATTAACACACATCGCAATCACTGAGGACAGCACAGAGGGGTGGGTGGAGGCCCATTTCCATTAATGGGCAACAAAATCACTGACGCTAAGACAAATTATAAAACATCACCTGAAAATAAGCCCTAGCGCATCTTTTCGAGCCAAATATAATATATGATAATATATGATCCTGTCTTATTTTCGGGGAAACACAGTACAAGCACTTTTTACCATTTTTGAAATGATATATGTTGAATTGTGTTACTTTGTAATGTCTCATATTGTCTGTATATTTCCCCTCTGAATTGTAAACCGCTGCGGAACATGTTGCCACTATATAAAAATTATTATTATTATTATTATTATTATGGCAAAACTAGACCAACATGAACAATGCCAATCCCATTGAGGAGAATTGCTGAGTCAGACGCTTGTGACTCATTAAGAGACATGTTAACGAATCATCAACTAATCTTATTGCAGTTGGGAACTGAACACATTTCTCACCCATCAGCCAAGATGAAGGCTGAATATTACTAAGTGAAAAAGTCAATGAATATTAAAATTATTTTTTATTTTTAAATATTAAAAAATAGATACAGAAAGTGCTTATTTTCATTGCATTTATATATAGAGACATAGACAATGAGAAAAAATCCTAGGCTCACAAGACTCAGCACGAGGCGGGGTGCAGAACCCAGGACAGTGGGACACTTTATGGTCAACTGTTAATTCTTCCAGGTGAGGGGATCTCCAGGGTCCCTCACCACCCAAAGAGTCTGAAGCATCAGTAGCAAAGAGGAGGCCAGGGATTGAACCCCTTAAATAGTCCAGGCTGTCTGCAATATGACCAAGACTGAAACAGAGGTGCACACCCAGAAACTGTAAGCCACGGGAGCCCAATACAAATGAGAGTGCACAGAGGACAGCTACCCCAGGTCACAACTGGCACGAAGAACAAGGGGAGTGGAAACACCTGAAACCGGCACCAGCGGGTCTAGGTACAAAGCCCAAAGTAAAAGGCAAGTTGAAACTGCAATACCGGTGTGGACTGTTTCCTTCTCGCCGCCGTACACGTACACTGACTGTCCCCTACCATTGCCCCCTCGTCATCCACTGTTGGGGCCTGGCCCTGCTTGCGGAGGGCCCAAAACACCTAAGTTGCACCACTCCATCAGCCCCAGCAGGACCCTGCAGCGGCGGCTTCAATAAACTGGCTGCACACCGCAAGTGGCGTAGTCGAAAAACTCTTTACTTTTATTTTATTTTTATTTTTCACCCCTTTTTCATCGGACTGACCCCCAGGGTCACGGAACTGGGCCTCAGCCGCGACCACGACTGTTTCCCGCTGCGCACCGCATGCCCATGACCAAGTACCCCACTGCCCCGGGGCGTCACATTTTTTATAAAGAAATACACCATGTACATAACTAGCATACATCAATATTAGCTCTAGGGGGAAATTTGTATGACCTAAACTCTATTCAAACTACTAAAATTTGCATGTACCTTTTATATGCCTTGTGGCTAAATATAATGCACAGCAAAGCTATACAAGAAAAAGTTTTAAATCCACAACCTTTCCTTTACCTTAGAGCAGGATGATGAAGATGGTAGTACAGCCAGTTTGCGTCCCCTCACCCCAACATGTTTCGCCCTAGCTTCCTCACTGTTCATTCCATCTAAATTTTTATATATAATGTACACATTATAATACAAATAAATAAACTACACCAATAATCTGTCAATCCATTACTTGATGCTTAATTTGAAATAGTACTACTGCCCTAGTAGTAAACTCTGAACTTAATCAATGTGTGGTGATGTATTGGTTAAAACACTTAAACTCTACATACAGTAATATACAGTATCATTTAACGTGACACCCACATTGTTTAAATATTTCAATTGTTCTTGTCTGGGAAATGATGCGTGAAGGTGTCTAGATTTATTTAGGTATCATTGTTTAACAAAAGCATTCTCACTTCTATAAAGAAATTATTTGTGTTAATTAGTTCTGTAAACACCATTACAGTCTGTGAAAGCACACTTCACACTGAGTTGACTTGTGCATGCCTTAGATACCCAAAGTTTTATTTATGCTCTGTATTTCTGGTGGTTCAAAGCAAATCTGTACATAATTATATTACTGGTTAGACATACCTTTTAGAACTAGATATTCATCTTCTTAAAATGTAAACATGTTATGACCGAAAATATATGTATGTAACTTGGATAAGGTATTTGAGTTGTCTACTTTTTTCCATCCTCCTCCAGTGCCCTACAGATTCACAGTTCCTTTCACCCAAACGTGGCAGTTAGCATCAATTGCCACTTTTTTCCTCCTCCTCTTATTTAACTATTTTTGGACCATTCATAGACTTTAAATTCTGGGAGGTCCGAAATTTACTTTGCATTGACATTCTAAAATGCCAGTGTAAAGTAAGCAGCTTCCAGAACACTGTGCAGCTATGAGGGTAGAGTGCTTGCTGTCAGACACAGCCAGACTCTACAGTGAAGGCAGATGTTATTTATTATTATGTTTGCCTTCCTGATCACTGTGTAGACAGTGCTGAACATGCTCCTACATTTGATTGCTAGGTTTAGGTAGGAAATAAAAGCCCCAAAGACCCAATTAGCTCTACAATGCATCCATAAGGCTGAATTTTCATTATAACTAGGGTTAATAAAAGAGACCCAGTTTTAGGATACGTCAGCAATAAAAAAAAGTCTTAATATGTTTATATGCAACCCAAAAGTCTTTTAATATTGTAAAATAAATGAAAAAATAAATAAAAATGTCAAATGAAAAATCCTAAATAACTAAAACAAAAATAAACTAAACACTGCTAGTTTGAATTGCTGTTTATACCCTCACACCTGTCAAAAATAAATATGTCCAACATATAAAAATCTAAAATATTTTTTAAGAAAAGGGAACAAAATGTAAAATGTTATTTAAGTGGCCATCAAAAGAAAATTGAAGTAGAATTATAGAGACAGATTTCTTAATTTTCTTCAAATTTTGCCCCGATATCAGCAAAAGAAAAATGGAATGCAAAAATTATATAAAAATTAAGCCTCATATATCGTAGAAAAAGAGGCAAAATGGTTTAAATATCTGAACAAGAACATTTCCTTTTAGATCTATTAAAGCGTATATATATAAACACCAGAAAATGTGCATAGTCAGTAATGGGGATAATGATTCTGGTCTTGAACTGGTTAGTGTGTGGTGGTTGGGAAGGAATGCCTAGTAGAGATGAGCGAACCGGCCATGGTTCGGCTCGAGTTCGGTTGGCCGAACCGGTTCGGCGAACCACTCGAACCGCATAGGAAACAATGGGAGGCAATCACAAACACATAAAAACACCTAGAAAACACCCTCAAAGGTGTCCAAAAGGTGACAAACAACTCACAACACAACACAAACACATGGGAAAGTGACAAGGACATATACTCATGCGAAAACAAAAGAGCTGGACAAGGAAAAAGAGGAGGAGACACGGATATAGGCATGGCACGCCCTTCCAAAATCTTGTAAAACACCGCAAGGAGACTCCAAGCGGAGTCTCCCTTTTTTTCCAAAAATTGGGCCACACAGACACCCCTTCAGTGGCAGCACTTGTGCCCCAGTTGTACACTTCACAGCTAGATTTGCATCAAGCACATACAAAAATATGCCATCCTTAACTGTCCCCAGGATGACACCGGGGTAGGTAGCAAAGTCTTTGCTGATCCCAGATCTGTTCATCTTGGCTCCTTTTAAAAAACACAGCAAGCAAGGGTTACTCAAGCGGAGTCTCCCTTTTTTCCAAAAATTGGGCCACACAGACACCCCATCAGTGGCAGCACTTGTGCCCTAGTTGTACACTTCACAGGTAGATTTGCATCAACAAGCACATTCAAAAATACGCCATCCTTAACCGTCCCCAGGATGACACTGGGGTAGGTAGCTAAGTCTTTCCTGATCCCAGATCTGTTCATCTTGGATCATTTTTACAAACACTGTAAGCAAGGGTTACTCCAAGCAGAGTCTCCCTTTTTTCCAAAAATTGGGCCACACAGACACCCACCCCTTCAGTGGCAGCACTTGTGCCCCAGTTGTACACTTCACAGGTACATTTGCATCAAGCACATTCAAAAATACGCCATCCTCAACCATCCCCAGAATGACACAGGGGTAGGTAGCTAAGTCTTTGCTGATCCCAGATCTATTCATCTTGGCTTCTTTTTAAAAACACAGCAAGCAAGGGTTACTCCAAGCGGAGTCTCCCTTTTTTCAAAAAAATGGGGCACACAGACACCCCACCCCTTCAGTGGCAGCACTTGTGCCCCAGTTCTACACTTCACAGCTAGATTTGCATCAAGCACATTCAAAAATACGCCATCCTTAACCGTCCCCAGGATGACACTGGGGTAGGTAGCTAAGTCTTTTCTGATCCCAGCTCTGTTCATCTTGGCTCCTTTTAAAAAACACAGCAAGCAAGAGTTACTCCAAGTGGATTCTCCCTTTTTTCCAAAAATTGGGCCACACACACACCCACCCCTTCAGTGGCAGCACTTGTGCCCCAGTTGTACACTTCACAGCTAGATTTGCATCAAGCATATTCAAAAATACACCATCCTTAACCGTCCCCAGGATGACCTTGGGGTAGGTAGCAAAGTCTTTGCTGAACCATAACTTGTTCATCTTGGCTCCTTTTACAAAAACACAGCAAGCAAGGGTTACTCCAAGCGGAGTCTCCCTTTTTTCCAAAAATTGGGCCACACACACACCCACCCTTTCAGTGGCAGCACTTGTGCCCCAGTTGTACACTTCACAGCTAGATTTGCATCAAGCACATTCAAAAATACACCATCCTTAACCGTCCCCAGGATGACCCCGGGGAAGGTAGCAAAGTCTTTGCTGAACCATGACTTGTTCATCTTGGCTCCTTTTACAAAAACACAGCAAGCAAGGGTTACTCCAAGCGGAGTCTCCCTTTTTTCCAAAAATTGGGCCACACACACCCATCCCTTCAGTGGCAGCACTTGTGCCCCAGTTATACACTTCACAGCTAGATTTGCATCAAGCATATTCAAAAATACCACATCCTTAACCGTCCCCAGGATGACCCCGGGGTAGGTAGCAAAGTCTTTGCTGAACCATGACTTGTTCATCTTGGCTCCTTTTAAAAAACACAGCAAGCAAGGGTTACTCCAAGCGGAGTCTCCCTTTTTTCCAAAAATTGGGCCACACACACACACCCACCCCTTCAGTGGCAGCACTTGGGCCCCAGTTGTACACTTCACAGCTAGATTTGCATCAAGCACATTCCAAATCCACAAGCATTTACTCTCCCCAGGATGACACAGGGGTAGTAAATTCCTTGTGGATCCATGACTTGTTCATTTTGATGAACGTTAGTCTGTCCACATTGTCACTGGACAGACGCGTGCGCTTATCTGTCAGCACACACCCAGCAGCACTGAAGACACGTTCAGAGACAACGCTGGCAGCTGGACACGACAAAATCTCCAAGGCGTAAGTGGAGAACTCTTGCCATTTTTCAAGATTTGAAGCCCAAAATGAGCAAGGCTCCATTTGCAAAGTAATGGCATCGATGTTCATTTGGAGATACTCCTGTATCATCCTCTCCAGCCGTTGACTATTTGTCAGACTTGTTGTCTCTGGTGGCCTTGCAAAGGACGGTCTAAAAAAATTATGAAAAGATTCAATAAAATTGCTGTTACCAGCACCAGATACAGTCCTACTGGTACGGGTAGACTGTTGAAGATGACGAGACCATCCCATGTTTGTCAAGTTACAACTGGGAGATTCACTCCATGCACCTGCACGGTTGTTTGGTGGAAAAGCCAAGCTAAGATCGAGTAACAGCTTATGCTGATACTCCTGCATACGTGCGTCCCTTTCTATGGCTGGAATTATGTCACAAAATTTGGACTTGTACCGGGGATCTAATAGTGTGGCAAGCCAGTAGTCATCATCACTTCTAATTTTGACAATACGAGGGTCATGTTGGAGGTAGTGCAGCAAGAAGGCACTCATGTGTCTTGCGCAGCCATGCGGACCAAGTCCACGCTGTGTTTGTGGCATAGAGGTGCTAACCGTTCTTTCTTCCTCTGACATCTCCCCCCAACCTCTTTCAACTGAAATTTGACCAAGGTCTCCCTCATCCGCTGAGTCTTCCATGTCCATGGACAGTTCGTCCTCCATTTCTGCATGTTCTCCTGCACCTTCCTCAACATTTCGCCTGCTACCATGCGCCCTTGTTGATCCCTGTCCCCCATGTTCCCATGCCTGCCGCGTTGGTGATGATGAACGTCTGGACCTTGGTGATGTTGTTGTCTCTTGCGCATATGAATCCTCCTGTAGTTCTTCCCCTTCCTGTTGTCCCACCCCCTGACTCCGAATAGTGTTTAGCGTGTGCTCCAGCATGTAAATGACTGAATTGTCATGCTGATAATGGCATTGTCAGCGCTAAACATATTCGTCGCCATGTCGAAACTGTGCAGAAGGGTGCATAGGTCCTTGATCTGAGACCACTCCATCAGGATGATCTGCCCCACCTCTGCATCTCGTTGGCCCAGGCTATACGTCATGACGTATTGCACCAGGGCTCGGCGGTGCTGCCACAGTCGCTGTAACATGTGGAGAGTCAAATTCCTGCGTGTCGGGACATCGCATTTCAGGCGATGAACTAGCAGGCCGAAAGACTTCTGGAGCGATGCAAGTCGCTCAGCAGCAGTGGTTGAACGGCGGAAGTGAGCAGACAGTTTTCGTGCCCTGTTTAGAAGGCCATCTAGGCCGGGATAGTGTGTTAAAAATTGCTGGACAACAAGGTTCAACACGTGAGCCATACAAGGCACGTGTGTCACCTTGCCCAGGCGAAGAGCTGCACCCAGGTTTGCAGCATTGTCGCACACGGCCTTACCAGGCTGCAGGTTGAGTGGAGACAACCATTTATTAAACTCAGTCTCCAGACCTGCCCACAACTCAGCCGCTGTGTGACTCTTATTTCCAAGACATTTCAAGCCAAAGACCGCCTGAAGCCATTGCGCTCTGCTGCCAGCATAGTAATGAGGGGTGCGTGATTCCTTCTGCGCAGTTAGAACGCTGGTGGCCTGACCAGGCAGGCTTTGGGCGGAGGTGGAGGACCCAGACGAGGTGGAGGAGGCAGGAGCAGTGGCGGAACTTGGACAGACAGAGGACAAGTCGTGGTGACGGCAAGACTTGTGCAGCAGACCCTTCACCATCTATCACCATTGTTACCCAGTGCCCAGTCAGCGACATGTAACGTCCCTGTCCATGCTTACTGGTCCAAGTATCGGTGGTGAAATGCACCCGTTGACACACAGAGTTTCTCAAGGAAGCGGTGATGTTGTGTGCGACATGCTGGTGTAGCTCAGGCACACCTTTCTTAGAGAAGTAGTGGCGACTGGGCATCTGGTACTGGGGCACAGCGACAGACATAAGGTCTCTAAAATCCTGTGTGTCCACCAGGCGGAAAGGCAGCATTTCTGTAGCCAAGAGCTTACAGAGGGATAAAGTCAACCTCTTAGCTTTGTCATGGGTCGCAGGAAATGGCCTTTTATTTGTCCACATCTGAGGGACAGAGATCTGGCTGCTGTGTGTAGACGGTGTTGAGTAGGGTGTCCCTGGAAAAATGCAGGTTTGTGAGGAAAGTTCAGGCGTAGACATGATGTTGCCTTCATCCAACGTTGGTGCTATCGATGTCTGAGAGAGCTGTACACACGCACTTGTTTCCCCTTCCAAACCAACTGACGATCTACCAAGCAAACTGCCAGTTGCGCTTACAATAATGGAAAACCAGGTGTGACAGCTGTCCCTACAGTCCTAGAAGATGAAGAGCGCGCGGATGCACTGGAAGGGGCAGGCGGTGGATGGTTCGCTCTGCTAGGCCGCATTGCAGCACGGTGAGCTTCCCACTGGGACATATGATATTTATTCATGTGACGATTCATGGAAGAAGTTGTCAAACTGCTGAGGTTTTGCCCTCTACTAACAGAATCACGACAAATTTTACAGATCACATAATTTGGGAGATCTTTTGCTATGTCAAAAAAGGACCAGGCAAGGCTTAGAGGGCATGCGACCTGCTGATCCACCCCGACTAGTGCTCAGAGGCAGAGTGGTGGCTGAGGATGCAGTTGTAGACGTGCTACCAGTGCTCCTCCTCTGTCCAGGAAGGCGCAAGGTAACTTCGTCGTCACTTGCATCCTCCTCCACCGCCTATGTTGACCTCCTCGAGTGCCTGACTGTGGGTTGACAGTAGGTTGGATCTAGAACTTCCTCATCAATTGTTGTGTTTGCACTCCCCTCACCCTCAGACTGAGCCTCTTCTTGCCCTGACCGAATATTTAAGTTGTCCTCCCAATCTGGCATCTGCGTCTCATCGTCATCAGTATGTTCCTCATTGTCTATAACAACAGGTGTTACAGTTTGTGAAAAAGGGTCAACATTATGCTCAGGATCTTGGTCCTCACGGCCTGAATCAGAGTCACAAAGGTTCTGGGCATCACTGCAGACCATTTCCTGGTCTGCAGTGTCACTGTAGCTTGGGAGCAGACCTCTGATTCCCAGGCTATAGTGTGACTGAACAGCTCTGCAGACTCAGCCATCTCAGTTCCACCATACTGTGCAGGGCAGATGGAGACTTCAGAGCTGGGAGAAAGCAAGTGTGATTGGGATGACAACTCAGAGGACTGGTGTTTTTTGGATGCGGTAGTTGAGGTGGCGGAGAGGTCACTTTTTGGACCACTTGAGATCCATTCATGCATTTTCCCTTTTTAGCCATCATCTACCTTTGTTCCAGTTGTTCGTGTCCGTAAAAAAGGGAGCACATCGGATTGTCCACGGTAAGTAGTAGACATCTTACTTTTGCTGGAAGATGGTCTATCTTCAGCAGACGTTAATGGAGCTTTGCCACCTTCCCCACGGACAAACCCTTTTTTTCCTTTTCCAACACGCCTCTTCCCCTTTCCACCAGCATCTGTCATTTTGCCACTCATTTTGATTTAGACAAGATTGTGCACTTAAAATGCGGTAGTAAAAATTGAGAGGTGGTGTAGATTGCAGCGGTGGTCTACCTTTATTGGCAGCAGAATAAACAACAATAACTATCCCGGACAATGAAACAATGGCCCATAAAATGGCAGCACAGTTTGCTAGTATAATAGCTTAGTAAAAATGAGTTTGAGTGTGCAATGCAGAGGTGCTGCAAATAGATTTGCACTAGTGGGACACTAATGGAAGTCCAACAGCCACTTTTAGGATGCCACTAAGTTTCCTCAGTGTTTGCTAGTATAATGGCTTAGTAACAATGAGCTTGAGTGTGCAAAGGGCAGGAGGGTACAGTGGCAGGGTTGTGGGTCTGGGTAGAGGAAAGGAAGCCTGACTTTATATCCCTCCTAATGGGGAAATGCAGCGAGGAAGTCCCTGACCTTAGCTACACAGACGCTGTTATCTTGTGTAGCTGTTAAAATCTGTTTCCACGGACCTGACTGTCACCTATGGCTCTGAGCCTGCTGTAATTAGCCCTTACAAGAGCTGAAAGAAACTTCTATCCCTATTCTATATAGCGCTGTGTATAGAGCGTACACAGCAGTATCAGAGACAGGAGCTACGCCAGCGGTGACTGACACCCAGACGCAGAAGGCAGATAATGACGTCCACACGGGCAGATGCCCGTATTTATAATGCAGGGACATGTGACATGGACGTCCTATCACACATGCCGTTGCTTCTCTGGCTAAAAGTCCACTTAGCTGTGTGTGTGTGTCTGGGATTGGCTGGCATGCTGGCCCACCCCACTACACGCGCGTGCTTAGGGAAGGAAGACAAGGGAAAAAAAAAAAAAGGCGATCGCCATTATCCCAGCAGCAGTGATCTGAATGCGCTGTTCCCCCACACTATACGCTGAAATTTCATAATAGTGTGAGTCACAGAGTGACTTACACTATTACAGCGGAAAGCCAGCTAGTAATTAGCTTGGCTTTTTGCTGCTAGAACCGTTCTCGAACGTAACTAAAATTATCGAGCTTTAGCAAAAAACTCGAGTTCTAGTTCGATCTAGAACAGCCCCCAAAATCACTCGAACCGCGAACTGGAGAACCACGAACCGCGAACCGTGCTCAACTCTAATGCCTAGCAATAAAGCAGGTTGCACATTTGTCTGTACTGAACTCTTGTGTGCTCTCCTCACCTCCAGGCTCTATTGCCTACCCCTCTGCAATAGGGTGCTGCCTGGAGACAATTCAGAATTTAATTCAAAATCTAGAGAGCAGGTATAAAAATACACTCTATTAACTGCCTAAGTAAAAAATTTAGCATGGGCTCAGAGGAGGCATCAAACCTCCAGAATTAAAAACTTCAAAATCAAGTCCTTAAACAGATGCCCTAAACTAGTACATACCTTAGAACAGACTCCAAAATAAATTTGGATCCCAAATTAGACACTAAAATATATTCAGATGCTAAACTTAAAAAAACAAAATGAGTACACTCTAATTTTAGACCATAGCACAAACCCGTAGCCCCAAACACCAACATGAATAGAGCCACATAACAAGAATAAAAAGAGTTAAGACTAGTGATGGGCAAATCCAAACTTTAAAGTTCAGGGTCCATACCGCACCCCTAGTGTGCACACACGGATCCCGAACATGGACTTCTCAGGGAAGTCTTTATTACTTTTTGGACTTAGCTGCCCAGATAAAGGGCTACAGGGCCTGCAAAAGGAAGCAAAATGGGAATTAAAGCACAAAAATTATACTTACTGAGTTTTCGCACAGCTGTTACACAACGTCTGGGTCCGCTCTAATGAATAATCACTGCTTTTCCCGCCCACACTCCGTGACAGTATCTGTGATTGGCTGCAGTCAGACTACGCCCCCACTCTCTGTGCTACCATTTGTGATTGGTTGAGCTCACACTTGCTGTCTGGGTCCCCGAAGTGGAGTGCAAAAATGTATTTATACATTTTTTATAAATAATTGGAAAAAATGGCATAGGGTCCCCTGTATTTTGATACCCAGTGCAGAAAAAGCAGACAGTTGAGGGCTGGTTACTTTTAGATGTGCCAATCTTGGCACTTAACTGGCTCATTCTGATTGCCTTAGAGCAGTAGCAATTGAGGTAGTATAAGGGTAAATGACAGCTGTGATTTGTCAAAAAAATTACAGCAGCCACAAAGCCCTGGATATAGTAGTGGGTAGGGGTCTATGAGACCACCCTTTACAAATCATATAAGTAAAAGATATAAACATAAAACAAAGACAAAAATCCTTTATTTGAAAAAAAACCCTCTCTCTTCAATTTATTAACCCCCAAAACACCCCTGCAAGTCTGACATACTCCACACCATGATGTCCCATGGTGAACCTGGTGAACCTGCCTCTTCTATATCCTGACTGATCACTGTGGCCCACGGGACACACTGACAAAGCCGCAGCTGTTCCCATGGTACCCCAGCTATGACTTCAGGTGAACTCACCTGAGAGGAACTTATCGAATTCAATTCCAGTAACTCGGCATTGAGTTTAGTGGTCCTGGATTACTGGATTATTGACTTAAATGGTGTCATATTACCTGATTAACCAGCACCATTAAACTCAATGCTGGATTAACAGAATTTGTACCCATTCCAGTTATCCGGGATTGAGTTCAATGAGTTCACCTCAGGTAAGTTCATCTGAGGTCACAGCTGTTGGTTCCCACGGTACCCTAGCTGTGACCTCAGGTGAATTCAGTGAACTCACCTCAGGTGAACTCATTGAACTTAATGCCTGATTACCAGATTTGTGCGCATATTGAGTATTTGGTTACAGATATTTCTGCACCAAATCTGCATCTCCTGGCAGAAAAACACAACGTGTTTTTGATGTGGTTTTGACTTTTTGTTGCCTGGAGATGTAGATTTGATCCAGAAATGACTGCAACCAAATGCTCAACGCACGCACATAACCTTATCTGGTAATCTAGGATTGACTTCAATGAGTTCACTTCAGGTGAGTTCAAAGAGTTCACACAGACAGGTGAGTTCACCTGAAGTCTCAGCTGTCGGTTCCCACAGTATCCAAGTACTCATGGACCTCAATGCTGGATTAGGTTATGTGAACACAGTAAATATTTGGTTACAGATATTCCTGTACCAAATGTGCATTTCCTGGCAGAAAAAAATATCATAAAAAATGCTATGCATGTTTTTACGTGACTTGTGTGAATTGTTTTTCTGCCAGGAGATGCAGATTTGGTGCAGAAATGTCTGCAACCAAATACTCAACATGCGCACATAGCCTATTTCGGTGATCTAGCATTAAGTTCAATGAGTTCACTTGAGGTGAGTTCACCTGAAGTCACAACTGGTGGTTCCCACAGTACCCCAGCTGTGACCTCAGGTGAACTCACCTCAGTTAAACTCAATGAATTCAACTCAGTTGAACTCATTGAACTCAGTGCCAGATTATCGGATTAGGCTATGTGCACATGTTAAGTATTTGGTTGCAGACATTTCTGTACAAAAATCTTCATCTCCTGGCAGAAAAATGCATAAAAAACAAGACTGCATTTTTTATGCGTTTTTCTGGCAGGAAATGAACATTTAGTGCAGAAATGTCTGCAACCAAATATATGATGTGTGCACATAGCCTAATCAGGTAATCTGGCATTGAGTTCAATGAGTTCACCTGAGGTAAATTTACTGAGTTCAATGAGTTCCCCTCAGGTGAGTTCACCCGAGCTCACAACTGACAGTTCCCATGATACCTCAAATGTGACCTTAGGTGAACTCACTGAAATCACCACTCTCACAGCTGCTGCTCCTTGTGTCCCACGGGCTGCAGTGATCGGTCATGTTTTTTAATGTGTCCTCGCACTGCGACATCAGGATGTAGCAGACTGGGATCATCATGGGACATTGTTTTATGGATTATGTTGGACCTGCAGAGGTGTTTTGGGGGTTAATAAATTGGAGAAAGACAAAGTTTTTTTTTCTTAAATAATTTTTTTCTGTTTTATGTTTATTTCTTTTCACTTACACAATTAGTAAATGGGGGTCTCATAGACCCCTACACATTACTAATCCAGAGCTTCGTGGCAGTTGTGAGTTTTTGATAAATCATAGCTCTCATAAATCCCTTCTATTATTGCTGATAGTGTAATACTATAGCGGGCTTTACACGCTGCGATCTCGCTAGCGAGATCGCAAGCGATCGTACCTGCCCCCATCGGATGTGCGACACAGGCAAATTGCTGCCCGTGGCGCACAACCTCGCTTACCCCCGTCACACGGACTTACCTGCCCTGCGACGTCGCTCTGGCCGGCAAACCGCCCCCTTTTTAAGGGGGTGGTTCGTGCGACGTCACAGTGACGTCACACGGCAGGCGTCCAATAGAAGCGGAGGGGCGGAGATGAGCGGGACGTAACATCCCGCCCACCTCCTTCCTTCCGCATTGCTGGTGGAGGCAGGTAAGGTGAGGTTCGTCGCTCCTGCGGTGTCACACACAGCGATGTGTGGTGCCGCAGGAACGAGGAACAACATCGCTAATAAGCAGAAAACGATTTTTTGTTTCAGGACGACCTTTCCGCGGCAAACGATTTTGTCCACTTTTGCGATCGTTTAAGGTCGCTCATAAGTGTCACACACTGCGATCTCGTTAATGACGCCGGATGTGCGTAACAAACACCGTGACCCCGATAATAAATCATTAACGATATCGTAGCATGTAAAGCCCGCTTATGTATGGACACATCCTCTTGATAAGAGGTATCGTGGTCACAATTGTTAATGTTAACCTCAACTGCACATAAAGCAAATTTGGTGCTGAAATGTCTACACTAGACTTCTGTACCACACTTACATCTACTAGCAGAAAACCGTGCCAAAATGGAGTCAAAACAGTTTTTGTGCTTTTTTTGCCAGGAGATGCAGCTTTAGCACTGAAATTTATACATCAAAATCCTGCACCAAATCTGCATCTTGTGGCAAAAAACACACATCAATATTGCATCAAAACCGCATCGCGTTAAGATGCATTTTTTTTTTTTTTGCCAGAAGATGCAGATTTGGTGCAGGAATTTGGTGTATAAATTTCAGCAGCAAATCTGCATCTCCTGACTAAATATCGCATCAACAATGCATCACATTTTAATGTGTTTTTTTTGCACGGAGATGCAGTATTGGTGTAGCCACTTGGTGTATAAATTCCAGCACTAAATCTGCAGCTTTAGGCAAAAAAAACTGAAGTTTTCTGCCAGGAGATGCAGGTCTCATTGAACTGAATAAGTTTTCCTGAGGTGAGGTCACTGAGTTCAATGAGGTCACCTGAGGTTAGTTTGCCTGTGGTCACAGGTGGGGTACGATGGGGACCTCCAGCTGTGAACACAGATAAACAGAGTGACATCAATGCTTACAGCAACAGCTCAGTCAGTCTCTGCCTGAAGCCACAGCAGTGCATGTTCAGTATACAGCGTAGTCGGGATCATCTTGGGACCTCATGAGGATTTCATCAGAACTGAGTGTTTGGTGGGTTAATAAATTGGAGATTTTTTGTATTTTATTTCAAATAAAGGATATTTATGGTGATTATGTTTATTTCTTTTCACTTACAATATTAGTAATAGGGAGGTAGGTCTCATAGATGCCTTTCATTACTAGTCTAGGGTTTAGTGGCAGCTGTGAGCTGTCATTAACCCTTTATATTACTCTGATTGCCACCGCACCAGGGCAATTGGGATGAGTCGGTTAAAGTGCTTGTCACATCTAATGGATACAACAAATTTAGGTGGCTGCAGACTGCTATTTTTAGTGTGGGGCTCAAAAAATGGTCCTCTGCAGCCTGAGAATACAAGCTCTTATCTGTCAGCTTTATCATGTCTGAGTATCAAAATGGGGAGGGACCACAATCTGTTTTTTAAAATGATTTTTTAAATATTTTAAAAAAAAATGCCACATAGGGTCCCTTTTATTTTGATACACAGCCAAGATAAGCACATGGCTGGAGTAGCCTGTAGCTGTATGCTCTATATGCGCTTAGCATACAATATTAGGGGACTCTGTGCCAAATTATTTATTTTTACACTATAGTGATGCAGACAGCATGTTTGATTCCAACCAATCACAGACACACTTAAACAGGGAGGGGGTGTGGTCTGACTCCAACAAATCACACGCCGGGACTGACAGAGGGCGGGGGAAGCACTGAATATGTATGAGGGTTAATGAGCGCACCCGGAAGTAGTGTTACAGCCATGCTAGACTCTGTAAGTATAATGCGCCTGCTCTAATCCCCCTAGCCTTTTCTCCCACTATTTTACAGCACAATTTTAGGGTCCCCATAGACTTATAGGGGGTGTGGCATCTGGGCAGATGTTCAGGTTCAGGTCAGGTCCCAAATCTGATTTTTTTTTTTTAAATCCGGCTGGACCCCCTGCATCTGAACATCTATGGGTTCACCCATCTCTATTTGGAACCCTACTTGTGTTCCCACGAAGCAGCATTTCCCTGCATCTTTTTGCTCATATGCCTATTCATATATCTTTTAGCTATTTATTTATCTTCTCCAGAAGAACATCTTCCACAATAGACATGTAATATACATTTTATTTCTGTTTTTCCCCCTGCACCCATAAATTTGAGAATTATTTAATGCTGGGAAATACTTTTGCTATTGATCTTAGAAATGTTCACTTAATTTCTTAAGCACCAAGCCCTTTAAATGCATTAAAGCGATGTGCAAAGGTTGCATAATTTCATTTAGGAGAACAAAGAACTATTCTGTTAATTAATGTGCTTACTTACTTAGTCACACGTTCAGTAGTGTATGCAAAAGACAAAAGTTGTCATTTCCTTCACCGGTAATTATGTCAGTTTATTGCTGCGGACCTCCAACATGCTAACAAGCTAGGACGCTGTTTTATTAGAATTCACTCTGCTCTGCCGTCCTATGCATATTTATTATGTGAGAGAATGGAATTCTCTTCTTCTTCCCTTCACTAATTTAAAAGAAGATATCCTCGATGAAATGTATTCAAATATTTTGACATTTTGCTTCACCTCACTTACAGAGCAGAAATTGTTTCTGACAGTTATTATACAGTATGGAATCCTGCTGCTTCTTTCTGCTGTAGCACAGGTTCAAAAGACACAGAGATTGCGTTTTGTTCAAAGAGAGAATATCTTGGCCCAGAAATAAGAACACTGTCAGCTGTGATTCACAAAAAGTTTAGATATGATCAGCTTTCAAACTTAACATGGATTTGGTCCTTCAAGCTGAGCAAGAAGCTGAGTTGTTGGAAGGCTTGTCATTCTTTTGCTTTTTTAATGTAAAACGATGCTAAGCACAAAAGCTTTATTGGGAGAAGGAGGCGCTCAGTCATCACATATATTATTGCAAACATATCAGAAAGGGTTAATATCAAACTTTCTTCCATTCCATGAAAATGGAATTATGCGTATGTTACTTAACCGGACTTGTGTTTATCAGATGCGAACAATCTGCTTTTAAAGCTACTTAAAAGGAAATTTAGCACCATGCTTTTTTTCTTTCTTGAAAAGTCTAAATTACTCCACGCAGCTATACAAGAGCTACAGTTCTGCCCAAGGGCTTGACACCTAACATGGGACTTATAACCAAGTAAAACATCACTGGCGAGAGATAAAAAAAAATCAGACATCCTTTTCATCTTATTGTAGCTCCAATTGTTCTCACTGCATTGATTCATCAGGCTCATTTTTATTCTCTTTTGAGTTTAAAGCTGTGGAGCTGAGTGTCAGCAGGACTGGGTATAAATATATTTACCTTCCTGATTTTAATTTCTGGCTTGATATTTTTACATCAAATTGTACAGCAGGCTGTCCCTAATGTAGTGATGGACCATTAATTAGAAAATGTATATATATATATATATATATATATATATATATATATATATATATATAGGGAGAGAGAGAGTGAGAGTGCTCTGCATAAATGAGAACACCCCTTTGAAAAGTAAGATTTTAATCAATATCCTGCCGAATGCAAGAACAATTTCCAACATTTTTACAATACTGAGTTTCATAGAACATTTTTTTAACCCATACCATGAAATCAATGTTAATAATATAACATACAAAGTCTTCAGATTTACTCAAATTAATTTATGCAAAAGATGGGGTATTTAATCAATGTCATGTTGGAAAAGTGTACGTCTACCAAGAGCGGAGTGATGGTAGCATATTTTCTTTCACTATAGAGCAATACATCTGTGAATTCATGATACCATGAATGAAATGTAGTTCTCTGACATCAGCAGCACTTATGCAGCCATATATAAGGACACTGCTACCAGCAATTTTTCACTGTAGATACCATGCATTTAGAAAAAAAATGCACATTTACCAAAGACTCAAACTCTTTTTCAATATAGAGCAGTACATCTATGAATTCATGATATTAGCAATTAATTTATGATATCATCAATGAATGTAGCTCCCTGACACCAGACGCCCTCATGCAGCCTCACATCAGGACACTGCTACCAGCATGTTTCATTGTAGGCACCATTCATTTTTCTAAATTTATTTTCCTAAATGGATGGTATGTACAGTAAAGCATTGTGATGGCAGTGACCTTATGTGGGGCTGCATGTGAGTGTGAAGCCCTGACAAAATCAGGGTGTCAGAGATGACTGCACCCCTCTTCCAGGTGCAGGATTCCCTCCTCTTTGGCCCTCCATCACAAACCCCACATTTATGATACACAACATCAGCCAGCAAAGCCTAGTCACCCCCCATGACAATAGGAACACACCAGTGGGCGGGGCCAAGCGGATGGTGACGCCCACCTAGGGGTTCTGAGGTGTTATTGGAGAGAACAGAGTCAGTTCAGTGGTAGAGGAGGAGAGAGACGGTCGGAACAGTGAGCGAGGAGTGTAAAGTGACAGGGCAGTCAGGGGTTGGAGCTCCTGGACTACCGAACTACTGACAAGTGGCTAGGTGGCAGTCGGCAGACAAGGCCACAGGCGACAGAGATCCGGTCGCGGGAGACCTTAAGTAGACTGGGGTAGGGTTGTAGTCCGCCGCTATCGACAGCAAGAATCTGGTCCGGAGGCCGTGCACGACAGGGTACCTGGACCCAAGGGCAAGGACAGCTTCACGCACCTTACCAATTGACCAGCCAGGGACAAGATTTCAAGTCTTGTTCCACAGGAGGCCCAGATAGAGCGAGACGGAAGCCCAATGAGGGGGATAGGGCTCCGCAATTGCCTGGTAAGATCCCACAGGTCAGTTCTCACAGGCCACAGCTCCCAACACACAGAATCACCGGGAGTAGACTTTCCCATTTCATGCGGAGTAGTCAACAACAAGGACACAACACTAAGTGCAGGAGGAAGGGACCAGGAAGTTGGACCAGAACACACCCGCCGGAGGTCACCGGTCACTGGCAAGTTGGTTTACCCTTTGGACTCTGTGTGGATTATACAGAACTGTGAGTACACCAATACCATCGAGTCCAGCCCTGCATATTTTTCTCCGCAGCACCATCCCACCTATATTGGAGCCCCGGGACTACAACCCCCCTACCCGTGGAGATGATAACATCCAGCCGCCCCACTCCATCAGCCCCGGGCATTGCCTCCAGCGGCAGCGGCGGTGTCACCAACAATCACTGCACACCACGGGTGGCGTCACTGACAAAACCTCCCATATATAATAATCCCCCTTTTCACTTGCGAGCAACAGACGGGTGCTCAGGCCTGGGTCCGGCTTCCCCTCGAGCCATCGCCACGACTCCGGATCCGAGCGTCTCAAGCAGTTCCCCCTGCTGTGGTCTGTCCCCTGCCTGCAACATGTGCTCCTGGTGTCAGGGAGCTACATTTCATTGATGGTATAATTAGTTCACATACATACTGTTCTATATTGAAAAAGAAGATGCTACTGTCACTCAATGACTTTAGCAGACGTGCACTATTCCAAAATGACAATGATCCAAAATACACATCTGTTGCATTTCTGAAGAAGAACAGGGTAAAAGTGATTTAGTGGCCAAGTATGTCTCCTGATCTGAACCCAATTGAACAGGTAAGTTGAGCATCACTCTCTATCTAGCAACCAGGCTGTTAAAGAGGTCATTTTTGAAGAATGGAAAATGATAAATGTTGTCAACTTGTTAATTCTATGCCTAGAAGATTTAGTTCTGTGCTTAAAAATCATGGTGATCACTCAAAATACTTGCTATAGTAGTTTTTGATGGGAGGTATATTCAATTTTGGATCTTGCATGTTATATATGTCTTGCTATATTTGGGTTTTTTTTCACTTTTCTGTTTGTGCCAACCACATAACAAAGAATGCATGTTATACACTTCATGCAATATATAATTAAACAACATAATATGTGTCACAGTTAATAAAGATTTTTATGAAGTATTTATCTCTGTTATCTGGCAGAACTACAGATTTTCTCTTTTTACTTAAAGGACATATGCTGCATTCTTTACCACACTTAAACTTTTTTGTGATTGCCAAGTAATTGTTTCATTTATAGATTCAATGTATAAACTAGGGGAAAATATATTTCCAAATGTACTACTATTAGTGATGGGCGAACTCGCAGATATCTGGGATCGACGGGACTAACCAAATTAAAAAAAAAAAAAGGATCCAGGATGGGATTTATCCTGGATATCTGGCTGGATACTGGACCCCATATAAGTCTATGGGGACCTGAATACAATAGAAAATTTATTGAAGGACGTAAAGCTCAGAGTTCATAAAAGGAGCCCATGGAATCTTCAGAATTTGAAGCGTGTGAAAGAATTGGCCAAAATCATACCTGGTCAATGCATGCCACTAGTTTCTCCATACAGGAGGCATCTTGAAGCTGTCGTCACTAACAAAGGCTTTTGTATGAAATATTAAATACATTTCACTAAGCTTGTTCAAAACTTTTTCTGTTTGTCTTTCTTCATTATTACATATCACTAAATTCATTGACATCTATGGTTTGATTTCTTTTCCCATATGGATTGGATGGGTTGTTACTAGTGATCGGCGGACTCAGACTTAAAAGGTTGGCAAGTACCCATGCACTAACCCCGAGGCCCAGAGTTCTCAAGAAATTCTGGGTACCTATCCAGATGCGGCAACTTAGGAAAGTGAAAAGCTAAAGGAAAAAAAAAGAAAATAGGAAGAGCCAGCACATTATACTTATCAGTTTCCCAACACTGCTTCCATGGCCATTCACACTACTTCTGGAGCACTAATTAACCTCATGTATATTCACTGCTTCCCCCACCTACACGCAATCCTGGCATCTGTGACTGGTTGCAGTCAGACAGCGTCCCCACTCAGTGTGACAGCTTGGAATCACATACACTGTCTGCTTGTCTATATTGGTATAATATGGTCTCCCCATATTGTGATATCCTATAGGAAACTGTGGAAAAACAAAGCGCAATAGGGTCTTACCCCAACAATGGAAGGGGGTAAAAAGGAGTATCACACTCACCTCTGATGGTTGTGCCAGTCACAACCACTATATAAGCATGTAAGAATCCGGGTCCAGGCAGCAGCCCCAAGGAAAGCTGATAACAGAGAGTAATAGAGGAAGGGTCTAAAATCCGCGCCAAGGACTCAATGGATCCAATGAAAAGATTAATGCTTCTTTTAATATCATGCACAGGTCTACGCGTTTCAGGAGTCGCAGCTTCCTTCTTCAGGACAACAGGCAGAAAAACAAAAGAATATTGTGATATCCAGCACAGATAAAGCATATGGCTACAGGCTGCAGCCCTCAGTCGTGTGCTTATCTTGGCTGTGTATCAAAATAAGAGGGACTCCATGCAGCTTTTTTTTTATTATTTAAATAAATTATTTGAAAAACTGCATGCAGTGCCCCAATTTCGATTCGCAGCCATAAAGCTGACAGCTAGGGGCTGGTATTCTTAGATGGGGAGAATCATGATTATTGACAACCTGAGCCTAAAAATAGCAACCTGCAGCAGCCCACAAATGTCACATCCATGAAGAATGGGTTTAAAAGCAGAAAGAAATTTCATGAAGGGAAGGAAGATATCATGCTATTTGAGATTTTGGAAATAATTTATTGCCAAATTTGGTTCATTTTTTCCTGTAAAGCAAGTGACCAGATCATTAACGTTGAGGTTGGTAAAGGGGCCTGAAATTTAGAACTGAAAAGGGAGTAAAACATGACAGAGTAATTTTAGATTATCCGGTAGTGGAATGATGAGGGTGATAATGTAGGCTTGTTTGGCAAGATGTAGGGCAAAGTTATATGTTTTGAGCATAAACTTATAGTGAATGAAGTTTTCTGCAGAATATCATTCTGCCTTGACATGGCTAGTAGGCAGATTTAGAAATGGCCATTTTTGTATGCTAAATAGCTCAATTTTTCGTACATTTTCTTAAGCAGTAATGCATGTCTATATTCTTAAATTCATGAATTGCATGCTTTAGCATTTCAGAGTGCAACTGTTTTTTTTTGCTGTTTCATATTTTGGTCAGACTGTATGAAGCCAACAACCACTACCACTGCCACCGCAACAGCACCACAGCAATAATGGCCACCACAAACACCAAGTGAAAAGATCTAAAACTCACCTTCCAAATGGTCTCAGTCTAAAATCTGAGACGTAAAATAGGTGTGAATTCTCCTGCAGTCTCCTGTTAATTAAAAACAGCTGGTCCAAATGGGAGAAATGCTGGTGCCAAGTAAAACAAAAAATAGGGGTGAGACCATGCAATATACTATAGCTGTAGAGAAAAAACACGTCTATGGAAATAGTGCCTAAGCAGAGCACATTCATTAATGTGATTGCTCTGAGGACTGTTAGCACAAAAGGACTGTTTAAACCAAAAACGGGAACTTGGTGCACGACTGACATAGCCAAATGGTTCAGTACACCATTCCAGAAACTTTGCATTTATCTTCGTCCAACTTTTCCATAATTGACAACTCTAGCTTTGCAGGAGTGGAGAATGTGGAGCTGAATGTAGATGAAAACAAGTAGGTGGTAAATTGCATTAAACTGTGCAGCCACACTAACGGTGCACCAAGCGCCTGTGCTTGGTATAAACAGCCATTTTGTGCTGATTGACTAAATTTAAAGGGAACCAATTACCAGGATTTTTGCATATAACCTAAAGCCTGTGCTATACTGGCACTATCAGGCTAATCCTATACATACCTTTAGTGGTCAGCTCGGATGTTTAGGTTTTGAAATCCAAGAAAGTGAAGTTTGTAAAATAAGCAGCTTCTTGAGTGACAGCTGCAGTGGAGAAGATCATATATTCATAGTTATCCCCTCCCTCTGTTAGAATTAGCATAAGCATTATACAAACGACTCACTTTGCCTAGCAGGACCTGTGGTGAGGTCATACCCATGTGACCAGAAGAGGTGGTGCCTCAGCCACCAAAGCTGGATACAGGTCACATGGGTATGACCTCACACAGGTCCTGCAAGAGACAAAGTGAGTCGTTTGTATAATGCTTATGCTAATTCTAACAGAGGGAGGTGACAACTATGAATATAAGATCTGCTCCACTGCTGCTGTCACTCAAGAAGCTGCTCATTTTACAAACTTCCCTTTCTTGGATTTCAAAACCTGAACATCGGAGCTGACCACTAAAGGTATCTATAGAATCAGCCTGATAGTGCCATTATAGCACTGGATTTAGGGTATATATGAAAATCCTGGTGATTGGTTCCCTTTAAGGGTTTTATCAGTTAAAGAAATCTTAGAAGAAAACCATGAGAAAAAAACTGCAGATTTCATTTCTCAGAGGAAGGTTGTTTTATTTTCCCTCACTGTTAATCATATCTTTTGAGAGAGATGCATTATTTAGTGTATACAACAATGCAAGACTATTATTTTCAGGAATAATTAATACTAAACAGTAGTAGATGGGAATTTTCTTCAGAAAACTTGACTTCTCACTATACAGTATATATATATATATATATATATATATATATATATATATATATACAGTACAGACCACACATTTATACACACCTTCTCATTCAAAGAATTTTCTTTATTTTCATGACTCTGAAAATTGTAGTGAAAATTGTAGATTCACATTGAAGGCATCAAAACTATGAATTAACACATGTGGAGTGCAATACTTAATAAAAAAGTGTAAAACAACTGAAAATATATCTTATATTCTCGGTTCTTCAAGGTAGCCATCTTTTGCTTTGATTACTGCTTTGCACACTCTTGGAATTCTCTTGATGAGCTTCAGGAGGTAGTCACCGGAAATGGTCTTCCAACAGTCTTGAAGGAGTTCCCAGAGTTGCTTAGCACTTGTTGACCCTTTTGCCTTCACTCTGCGGACCAGCTCATCCCAAACCATCTCAATTGGGTTCAGGTCTGGTGACTGTGGACGCCATCTCATCTTGCGTAGCACCCCATCACTCTCCTTCTTAGTCAAATAGCCCTTACACAGCCTGGAGGTGTGTTTGGGATCATTGTCTTGTTGAAAAATAAATGATGATCCCACTAAACGCAAACCGGATGGAATAGCATGCCACTGCAAGATGCTGTGGTAGCCATGCTGGTTCTGTATGCCTTCAATTTTGAATAAATCCCCAACAGTGTCACCAGCAAAGCACCCCCACACCATCACACCTCCTCCTCCATGCTTCATGGTGGGAACCAGGCATGTAGAGTCCATCCGTTCACCTTTTCTGCGTCGCACAAAGACACGGTGATTGGATCCAAAGATCACAAATTGGACTCATCAGACCAAAGCACAGATTTCCACTGGTCTAATGTCCATTCCTTGTGTTCTTTAGCCCAAACAAGTCTCTTCTGCTTGTTGCCTGTCCTTAACAGTGGTTTCCTAGCAGCTATTTTACCATGAAGGCCTGCTGCACAAAGTCTCCTCTTAACAGTTGTTCTAGAGATGTGTCTGCTGCTAGAACTCTGTGTGGCATTGAGCTGGTCTCTAATCTGAGCTGCTGTCAACCTGCGATTTCTGAGGCTGGTGACTCAGATAAACTTATCCTCCGCTGCAGAGATGACTCTTGGTCTTCCTTTCCTGGGGCGGTCCTCATGTGAGCCAGTTTCTTTGTAGCATTTGATGGTTTTTGCCACTGCACTTGGGGACACTTTCAAAGTTTTCCCAATTTTTTGGACTGACTGACCTTCATTTCTTAAAGTAATGATGGCGACTAGTTTTTCTTTACTTAGCTGCATTTTTCTTGCCATAATACAAATTCTAAGTCTATTCAATAGGACTATCAGCTGTGTATCCACAAGACTTCTGCACAACACAATTGATGGTCCCAACCCCATTTATAAGGCAAGAAATCCAACTTATTAAACCTGACAGGGCACACCTATGAAGTGAAAACCATTTCCGGTGACTACCTCTTGAAGCTCATCAAGAGAATGCCAAGAATGTGCAAGCAAAGCAGTAATCAAAGCAAAAGGTGGCTACTTTGAAGACCCTAGAATATAAGACATATTTTCAGTTGTTTCACAATTTTGTGTTAAGTATTTCATTCCACATGTGTTAATTCATAGTTTTGATGTCTTCAATGTGAATCTACAATTTTCAGAGTCATGAAAATAAAGAAAACTCTTTGAATGAGAAGGTGTGTCCAAACTTTTGGTCTGTACTGTATATACTGTATGTGTATATATATATATATATATATATATATATATTTACTAGCTGTACTACCTGGCTTCGCCCAGGTTAATAACTGCTGTTAACAAAATAAAATGTATTATCAAAAATGTATTCTGCACACAAAAACCACAAAACAAATAGATATAAATGTAATTATAATGTCTGTCTCCCCCTCTGTATATATCTCTCTGTCTCTCTCTCTATCTCTTTGTCTGTCTGTCTCTTTCCCTGTCTGTCTCTGACTGTCTCTGTCTCTTTCTCCGTCTGTCTCAATCTCTTTCCCTGTCTGTCTATCTCTGTCACTTTCCCTGTCTGTCTATCTATCTCTGTCACTTTCCCTGTCTGTCTCTTTCCCTCTCTTTCCCTCTCTTTCCCTGTCTGTCTCTTTCCCTCTGTCTCTTTCCCTGTGTCTGTCTCTTTGTCTGTCTCTTACCCTGTCTGTCTCTTTCCTTCTCTTTCCCTGTCTGTCTGTTTCCCTGTGTCTGTCTCTTTACCTGTCTGTGTCTGTCTCTTAACCTGTCTCTCTCTTTCCCTGTCTGTCTCTCCCTGTCAGTCTGTCTCTTTGTTTGCGTCTGTCTCTTTGTGTCTGTCTCTTACCCTGTCTGTGTCTGCCTCTTTCCCTCTCTGTGTCTGTCTCTTTCCCTGGCTGCATTGTGACACGCCAACATTCCATTTAAGGGCGTGGCTGCGCATTCTTCTGAAGTTCTGGCTGCACTGTGGCTCCCAGCTCCATTCGCTTTAATGGAGGCAGGTTTTTTGGTGAATAACTGTAAAGCGCAGGGTTAAAATTTCCCCTCAAAACATAGCCTATGATGCTCTCGGGGTCCAGAAGTGTGAGTGTGCAAAATTTTGTGGCTGTAGATGCGACGGTGCAGATGCCAATCCCGGACATACACACACACACACACACACATACATACACACATTCAGCTTTATATATTATATATATATATATATATATATATATATATATATATATATATATATTTCTGAAGACTTGCTGCTTGTGGTGTTTCTCTGTTTTGGAGAAAAAATATTTACCTATAAAAAGCTCCTAGGTGAAAGAGCATAAAGGTGATCAGTGGTTTAACACGATTCAACCATGGCGATAAATATATGTAGAAAATAATTATACCTAGAAAATAATGTTTAAATTGAACATGAAATAAAGTTGCCCTTGCTAATTTTTAACTTGTCTAACTTTCCCACATGGTCCTGAAACTGGACCTGTATAGTACAGAAAACCTCTTAAATGTATAAATTGATCAGTTTCATTTTAATGGGGTATTACACGCAGCGATATCGCTAGTGATATCGCTGGTGAAAGCACCTGCCCCCATCGTTTGTGCGTCACGGGCAAAATCGCTGCCCGTGGTGCACAAATCGGTTGGAGCTGTCACACGTACTTAACTGCCTAGCGACGCCGTTGTTTCCGGCGAACCGCCTCCTTTCTAAGGGGGCGGTTTGTTCGGCGTCAGAGCGGCGTCACTAAGCAGCCGCCCAATAGAAGCAGATGGGCGGAGATGAGCGGGACGTAACATCCCGCCCACCTCCTTCGTTCCGCATTGCCGGCGGCCGCAGGAAGCTGTAGTTCGTCGTTCCCGAGGTGTCACATGTAGCGATGTGTGCTGCCTTGGGAACGATGAACAACCTGCGTCTTCCACAATAAACGATTTTTTAAAAAGGAACGACGTGTCAACGATGGACGATAAGGTGAGTATTTTCCATCGTTAATGGCCGTTCCTTGCTGTCACACGCAATGACGTTGCTAACGATGCCGGATGTGCGTCATGGAATCCATGACCCCGGCGATATATTGTTAGATACGTCGCTGCGTGTGACGGGGCCTTTAGGCTTGTGACTACACTATCCTACCTTACCCAAGTGTTGGGGGCTTTAGTGATCTTTTTTCCTAATGCAGTAGAGCAACACAGTAATCTTAAAGAAAAATAGAAGACAGTGAAGAAGAGAAGGAGGAACATGACTGAGCTCCCGAAACACATAGAGAAGATCTCTTTATTCATTTCTCAATTTTAATTGACAGAATAGGATCAAATAAACTGAAATTAAGGGAGGAATTGCATGTTTTTTGTTGTGTTGGCTTGTTTTTCAGTTTTTGTGCATTTTCAGTACTTATTTTTTCTTAACATTAATTTTTGTCTAAATTTAATGCCCACAACTTGTTAACTAGATTCATTGGTCATTAAGACAGGAAGTAATGCCATTTGTTTGACAGATGAAGACAAGAGGATGTCATGTAGAGCAAAAAGAAGAATTACAAGAAAATGACTGTGATTATTTAGCTATTTTACCATTAAGGAACATAGGTAGTATTTCACTGTCAGTTATAGTACATTTATCTATCGTGATATAAAATAAATACTTTAAAGAGGAAAAAGATAGTACCCCAAATTAATCTAAATGGTACACGCTATTCAAAAATGTATGTTCTCAAATAAGATTTACTTGATATATTTACAATCTATCAATATGTACATATACTCTGTATTGCATTCTGCCAAAAAATGCACCAATTCTAAACACTACTCACAAAAAGATAGAAATATTTGGCTTTCTGTTGAAATTTCAAGATGATCCTAAAATGTATTCCTTTTCTGGTGAACTTCATGTGACTTTCTGTAAAATTTTGAATACACATGGTTAATGTTTCAGTACATCAGTCTGTTTTCAGTACAGACTAAAACGACACCTAACTATTGGTCAACAGTATCTTGCCATCGCAATGCTTCAAGCAGGATGTGGCCACTGAGCTTAGAGTGTCACAGTGTCATCAGCAGTTTGCAACAGAGATACAGAGAGACTGCAAAGCCACAGAAAGGCATAGTGGACATCTTTTAGCCACATCCCACACTGATGACCACTTCTTTGTGAACAATACCCATCAGGACTGGATGATGAGTGCCACACAATTACAGACACATTTAAAGGAGGTGAGAGGCACCAAAGTGTCACATCAGGCCATTTGAAACTGTTTACATCAGTGTGGCCTGTGTGCTAGATGACCTGAAAGGGTGCCTTACTACACCAACAGGCACAGGCGTCATTGTCTTGCTGGACAAGGGACCAGTGGGCTTCAGTGCTGTTCACTAATGAAAGTCAATTCACGCTGAGCAGAAATGATGGCCACCATCAATTTTGGAAACAGCAAGGAGGAGCATTATGCATCAACTACTGTTGTCACCAGATGAGCCTTTGTTGGGGTGTTACAGTATGGGCAGGTGTGGCTAGACAGTACAAAACTGCCCTACACTTTGTGAATTGTAGAGTGACAAGCCCCTACTACTTGAATAACATAATTTATCCAGTCAATGTGCCTCTGCATAAACAACACAGGCCCAGTTTCTTCTTAGTGGAAGATAATGCTACAGCTCATCGAGGTCACGTCATTGGGGAATGGCTGCTGGAGACTACAAAACCTCAAATGACATGGCTTGTCCTTTCTCCAGACTTGACTTCCATAGAAAACCTATGGGGAGATCTGAATTGCTGTGTAAAGGCTCGTAAGTCTTATCACAGAACCTCAATGATCTGAGGGCAGCCCTTCAATAAGTGTGGGATGCCTTGCCTCAGTAGACAATAACTCCACCTGTGAACAGCATGAGACATTGTTGTCAAGCTGGAATTGATACTCAAGGTCCTATGATAAGTTTTTGAGACATTAACATTTTTTGGGGGGTGTATCCACCACTAATGTTTGCTTTTGTTTCAATAAATTGATTGAAATGAGGAAATGACCATTGCATGCATCTACTTAAATGCCATACTTTCATGAACTTTCTTATGTTTTACATATGTTTCACTCGAAAACCAAATAACCCTAATTTTTTGTGAGTAGTTTATTTGGTGTGAGTATTTTGAGATTTTTATTTGTTCCGCTTTACAAAGGTTGTTCGGAATTTAAAAGATGCAGGTGTCAAATTCACAGGTTGTATGTACTTTTGCTACGAAGCCCCATTCTTTACAATAGACTTGAGCTACAAAAACCGGGTACAATCTATGGACAAATATGTTGCTATTTCTGAACAAAAAGACAGCCATATTTTTTTTCCTGTTGGAACACTTTCAAGCATATTTTTTCATGTCAGTCATACATGCCACAAAATTAAAAATTTAATTTGTAAATATAAAGTATGTTACATGCACCCATTCTTCAAACTCAAATTATGTTATCATGGTAGTCTGGCCTGTTTCGTTCGATAAGATTGCCATATCATTTGAAACCTTATCTTCTGTGTTCTATTAGAATCACCAAAATTGTAGAGAAAGAGGGGCTAAAAATGAAAGTGCTGCTTTTTATTGTTACATAATGAAATTGCTGTATTTTACTGAACTAATGCATATGTCAAAATGTTATCATTTTTTGTCTCCATTCTCTAAAATGATTGTGCTATAAAGAAGCTCTCCCAAGATACTTTCACTTGCCAAATTACATTAACAGAATGCTTGCCCCAAATCTGAATCTTAAACATCAGGAAATTGCTAAAAGCGAACATTAAGGCACATATGATCATTTGGTAAGTTTGATCATTTCTTTTGGGTCCACATTTCTATAGAAGAGAAGAAAAATAAAAGGATGTGTGCTTTTATACATTGTTAGTTTAGCCGTTCCCAGACTATGTATTCAGATGCATCCTGTGGTGAGATTAGAGAATCAATTTGAGTTGGCCTTAGATTGAGCTACCAAGTGATTTGTCATTTGTGAAATCTCTTTTTACATTTCAGAAATTACATTTAACATAACTTTCAGAAAAGCCTTGAAAATGTATTTTAACTTCAAACTGTCCTTTTCTAAAAGTTGGTATATTTCAACAAAAGATAGTTTGAGGATGTGTGGAATAATTTGCAAAGCCAAATACGGCCAACTATATTGTTCGCGTTTCTCTTTTAGAAGTTGTACTAAAAAATGTAAGATGGAGAACTAACAGAATTTAAATGACCCGTCTTTCAATTTGAAAAGCTATAAAGATGCTAGTTCTTCACCCCAGTAAGAAGATTCAATTACGAAGCTCTTTATATTCATGCTCCTTCACACAAGTGGATACTTTTTTCCCTTGGTATCATTTTCTCAGCAGGAGTTCTACCTTGACAGAAGTGCTGTGTTTCAGTGCCTTTCTCATTAAAAAGAAGCTAGATAGTAGGATTTTAGATATAGGTACTAAGTCAGGACCTAGATATGCCTCTTCCATGTAGGGAGGATTGCAGACATCCAAAAGTCAAATTCAAAGCGCCATTTAGCATCAAACAAGGTCACTTCATGATTACTGTACTTCGAAACTTGGCAAAAACTGTCTGACCTGACCCGCCGGCACCCAGCAGAAAGTCACCCAAACAATCATCAGAAGGTTAATAGTACAAATGATTATCTACTGGGAGGTCTAGTGGATCCATATTTTGCTCCACTATATGTATAGCTGGAGCAAACATCAAGAACATAGTTGACTACATTAGATATTGATATTGCAAGAGCTTTTCCAAATTATTTTTTTTCTAATTTGATGGCAAAATAGGACTCAGTTCAAAACATGGCACTAAATATATGGCCATGTATAAACTGAAGTATAAAAAATATTGCTAAAGAAACACCACTTAAACTGAGCATACAATATTCAGATGATATTGCCTAACATTTAAAAGTTACTTTTCAATGTCTACAATTTTTCTCAAGAGTGAAACCTACAGAGAGAAAACCTATAATGGAAACATTCACACCTTTTTTGTATTTTGGCTTCCAAATACTGATGAAATACTAACCCAAATTTTTGCCATGTGACTAAGGCATTAGTTGTAATATATGTTTTAACTATTGCTAAGTGTTTGTATCAATAAATATTGTGTTGAATTTCAGATCAAGCGTTATAAGTGTTGGTAATTGCCAAGTAGGTACCTAATACCTAATTTATTTTATAATAAGAGATTCAAAGATATCAGTAACAATGACAGTGGTGAGCCTCTCTTGTCCTACTTTATTCATACTCATCAATGTCAACAGAAGTTATAATTGAATACTAGTTGTGGTTTAAAAATTATTTACTCATCTCTCTGAATTCAATATCTTTCTAACTCTTTGATCCTAGTTCACACCTGTCTATATTTGGTCCATCTTACGTGTTTAGCTTTCTTGCTGTGAAGCAGGCCAAATGCTTCTCTTAATTTCTACCTACTAATTCACCCCTGCTATGATTTTGTGACCTGTCTTCCTGCAACCCCTCGCTCCTGTTCACACCTGAGGCATCTTCGGTGCCTTTAGAGATGTAGAAATCTGATGGTCCAGGTCTGTTATGACTTTGGTCTGGTGTGATTCTTTCAAGTGGGAATTTTTAAGTTGGCTATCAAAAATATACCAGAAATGTTCCAGAAGTGACCAAAAGGTGAGAGTTACCTCTCTTTAACTGTGTTTGCTGCTTGCATTCCCCCCTTCCTTTTCAAACCTTAATCTCACCATGCTTACCTTTACTCTTAGGGGTGCTTCACACACAGCGAGCTCGCTGCCGAGATCACTGCTGAGTCACGCTTTTTGTGACGCAGCAGTGACCTCATTAGCGATCTCGCTGTGTGTGACACTGAGCAGCGATCTGGCCCCTGCTGCGAGATCGCTGCTCGTTACACACAGCCCTGGTTCGTTTTCTTCAAAGCCGCTCTCCCGCTGTGACACACAGATCGCTGTGTGTGACAGTGAGAGAGCGACAAATCAAGCGAGCAGGGAGCAGGAGCCGGCGTCTGACAGCTGAGGTAAGCTTGTAACCAAGATAAACATCGGGTAACCAAGGTGGTTACCCGATATTTACCTTAGTTACCAGCCTCCGCAGCTCTCACGCTGCCTGTGCTGCCGGCTCCGGCTCTCTGCACATGTAGCTGCTGTACACATCGGGTTAATTAACCCGATGTGTACAGCAGCTAGGAGAGCAAGGAGCCAGCGCTAAGCAGTGTGCGCGGCTCCCTGCACATGTAGCTGCATTACACATCGGGTTAATTAACCCGATGTGTACAGCAGCTAGGAGAGCAAGGAGCCAGCGCTCAGTGTGCGCGGCTCCCTGCTCTCTGCACACACAGCTAAGCGGTGTGCGCTGGTAACTAATGTAAACATCGGGTAACCATACCCGATGTTTACCTTAGTTACCAGTCTCCGCAGCTTCCAGACGGCGGCTCCGTGCAAGCGCAGCGTCGCTTGCACGTCGCTGCTGGCTGGGGGCTGTTCACTGGTCGCTAGTGAGATCTGCCTGTTTGACAGCTCACCAGCGACCATGTAGCGATGCAGCAGCGATCCTGACCAGGTCAGATCGCTGGTCGGATCGCTGCTGCATCGCTAAGTGTGAAGGTACCCTTAGTCTTTGCTCCACTCATCTTCACTCTCCTTTGCTATCCCCAAACCCCCAACACTCTCCAATCAAATAATTATCTCCCCTTCCCTCCTAACTTCTCATCTGTCCTCATCTGCTGACCTGCTCCTAAATCTCAAATCTCTTCTAATAGAATGCAGAACATGCCGTCCTCTATCCTTCTCCCACTTGCTCTCCCTTTCTCTACTTCTCCTCACTGCTGGTGACATATCTCCCAATCCTGGACCCCCACAGACTCACCCCTCTTTATCACCCTCTTATTACTCCCCACCTACTAGTAACTACCATAACCTCTCCAATTTAAAATCCATTCCTCTCTCACCCACTCCACTGCTCCATTTCTCTGGAGCTCTCTGGAACGCCCTTTCTGTCTGTAATAAACTGCACGTCATTCACAAACTCTTTACCTCTAGCAATCTATCCTTTCTAGGCATCACCGAAACATGGCTGACATGCTCCAACACTGCCTCTACTGCTGCGCTGTGCTATGGCGGCCTTCACTTCACCCACACTCCTCGCCCTGGCAATAAACAGGGTGGAGGAGTGGGTTTTCTTCTTTCTAACAACTGAAGCTTTAACCCAATCCCACCTCTACCCTCACTTCTTTTGAAGTGCACTCTGTCCGAATCTATTCTCTCTCCAACCTCCAAGTGACCATCATATACAGATTCCCGGACCCTACCACTGCCTTCATCGACCAGTTCTCTGTCTGGCTTCTACACTTTCTCTCTGCTGACATTCCCACTATCATCACGGGTGACTTCAACATCCCCACTGACACCCACCAGTCGGCAGCCTCTGAACCCCTGTCCCTCACGTCATCTTTTGGTCTATCTCAGTGGTCCACTTCTGCCACCCATAAATTTGTACTACATTAGACCTTATCTTCACCCACCTCTCCTCCCTATCTGACCTCACAACCTCCCCTCTCCCCCTATCTGACCACCACCCAATGACGTTTTCAGCCCAGTCCTCCTCACCTGCCCTCCCTGTCCAGCACCTAGCACACCCCGCAGAAACCTTGTACATCTGAACATGCACACCCTCTCTGACTGTATCCTATCACTGTCCTCCATTCCACGACACAGTGCCATCATTTTCTACAATACCACTCTCACATCTGCTATTGATTCAGTCGCCCCTCTCGTGCATGGCAGAGTGAAACAAATCAATAGACAACCCTGGCACAACAACCTAACTAAAAATCTTCGACAAGTGTCTAGAGCTGCTGAGCGGCTGTGAAAGAAAACGCACTCCCAGGAAGATTTCACCACACTGAAAAATGCAATTCACACATTTCGTTCAGCCCTCGCCTCTGCCTAACAGGATTACTTTAGAACCCTCATATCCTCTTTAATACACAACCCCAAACAGTTATTCAATAGTTTCAACTCCCTCCTTCACCCACCACTGCCCCCTCCAACCTCCCTTATTTCCGCAGAAGATTTTGCCACATATTTCAAAGAAAAGATCGACCAAACCAGGCAAGTCTTTTCTGCTCAACCACTACATCCCCTTCATATAACAGACCACTGCCCCTCCCCATTAAACTTCCTCCCCACCATCACTGAAGGAGAGCTCACACGTCTTCTCTCAAGAGCGTACCTCACCACCTGTGCACTTGACCCGATCCCATCCCACCTCCTCCCCAACCTCACCACTATCCTTATTCCAGCCTTAACCCATCTTTTCAGCTTATTTTTAACAACTGGTACCTTCCCTTCTGCCTTTAAACACGCAATAGTCACACCCATCCTAAAGAAACCTTCCCTCGATCCAACCTCTACTACCAGCTATCGCCCTATATCACTATTTCCATTTGCTTCAAAACTCCTCGAAAGTCCATGCTGAACTTTCCTCCCAACTCTTATCTAACTCTCTCTTTGACAACCTACAGTCCGGCTTCTGTCCACATCATTCTACTGAAACTGTCCTGAATAAAATCACAAATGACTTACTACCAAAGCTAACAATCACTTCTCTATACTCCTCCTTCTGATCCTGTCCTCAGCCTTTGACACAGTCGACCAATGCCTCCTATTACAGATCCTCTCTTCCCTTGGTGTCGGAAACGTTGCCCTCTCTTGGATCTCTTCATACCTTTCCAACCGCACTTTTAGTGTCTCCCACTCCCACACCACCTCTTCATCCCGCCCTCTCTCTGTTGGCATCCCTCTAGGCTCTGTCCTGGGACCCTTAGTTTTTTACATCTATACATTTGGTCTTAGATAACTCATAAAGTCCCATGGCTTTCAGTACTACCTATATGATGATGACACTCAGATCTACCTCTCTGGTCTACATGTCACATCTCTGCTGTCCAGAATCCCAGAGTGTCTATTGGCCATATCCTCCTTCTTCTCTTGCTTCCTAAAGCTCAATGTGGCCAAAACTGAACTAATCATATTTCCTCCATCTCACCTACACTCTCAACCTGATTATCTATTACAATAAATAACATCACGCTCTCCCTAGTACCCAAAGTTCAGTGCCTCGGAGTGACCTTAGACTCTGCCTTGTCCTTCATACCATGCATCCAATCCCTCACCACCTCCTTCCATCTTCTGCCCGACTGATCCACCTCTCTCCTCAATACCACCCCACTTCTCCTCTATGCAAATCCCTCCATAGGCTCCCAATTCTGTCTCATCCGTATATCTCTGAACTAATCTCCCGCTACGCTTCAAAACGTAATCTCCGGTCCTCCCAAGATCTCCTTCTCTCCTCTCTCATTCACTCCTCATGCAACCGCCTCCAAAACTTATCCCAAGCATCCCCTGTCAATGGAATTTGCTGCCTCAACACATCAGACTATCTGCTATACTTGCAAGCTTCGAACGGAACTTGAAAACTCATCTGTTCAGAAATGCCTATAATCTTCAATGACCCGACTGCTACACCAGCATCACAGCTACTGCCTCACCACTATGCGGAGCTGTTGCCTCACCACCATGCGGAACTGAAAACCGATCTACACCCCACATACTGTCTCCTCCCCAAAATCCTATAGAATATAAGCCCGCAAGGGCAGGGTCCTCTTCCCTCTGTACTAGTCTGTCTATTGTAACTTGTGTATGTATTCTGTATGTAACCCCTTCTCTTGTACAGTACCATGGAATTAATGGTGCTCTATAAATAAATATTATTCTTATTAATTATAATAATATTAATAATGTGTATCGCAAGAAGTCGGTGAAATAAGAACACAAAGAGTTGTCTTCCTTCAAAGAATGATGGGAGCTGGCACGCTAGTACAACCCATTTGCAGTGTCTGAATGGCTCACTTGGGGGGTAAAAAGAACATGTTTGGATGTAGTGTGTCAGGTAAAAAAAAAGAAAAAACCCTGCCCTCCTCCCCCTCCCCCCACGGAAATGTTCTGTATATGGCTGCCTGTATGTTGGCGACAAGCTGAACTGCCCAATCATTGACTTCTATAATACTCTTTACTTGAGTTGAGCCCTTTCAGAGCGTCTGACCCGCTCGACTCAAGTAATGAGAATTCCAGTATTTTAGTGCTCGCCCATCTCTAATGACAATGTAATTGGTTCCACTACATGCAGTCTCCAGGTTACAAACAAGATATGTTCTGTAGACATGTTCTTAAATTACATCTGTATGTAAGTTGGACCGGATACATTTTTAAGATCCAATCATCTGCTAACATACTCGTATGCCTGAAGTACCAAGGTAAGACAAAGTAGGTGAAAATAAAATACACACATACTGTATGTGTAATAAATAAAATAGCATCATTAATTAATAGAATGAGATTAAAGAAGGACCTAATGAAGTGCATAGTGAATACATCAACAAAAACATTACCTTGTATATACAAGAACAACTGTCAGATAATAAGTATCAAGTAAAAGGAATCCATTAACAACATTTTTACAAAGAAAACCTTCCCTTCCTTTTTTATATCTGTGTCTGAGTCTTCTGGAGTGGAGCTGCATCACAAAATCCCAAGTAAAACAGGAGAAGGGGAGAAAAACAGACCGTAAAATCCATAGTCAAAAAGGCTGTTCCTAGAATATACCAGCCATATTAACCTAATACACATAGTTATATTTTGTGTGTGTATATATATATATATATATATATATATATATATATTGTGATAGCCTGCGCCCTGAGTGTATTGGGGACACACGTCTGGCAGCGGGATTGAGGCACACCGGAACACTTTATCACATTAATAGTCCAGGCACTTTATTAACAAACAGGCACTGCACCTCAAAGTAACACACAAAGCCTCTCCTGGCTTAAGGCAAAAACATAGCACGTCCACATACCGTGGCCTTCCAGTCCAATACAGTCTCTATTGGAGGTGTGGCACCTGTACACACTGGCTCCTGCCAGCAAACACCAATTGCTGTGGTTCCTTCCCAGCACCCAGAGACACTCTGCAGACCCCTGTCTGTCTCTCCTCCAGGAGAGGTTCAGCCCTGCAGCCTCAGCCTTAGCCTGGCTGCACTCACCTTCCAGTCTCCACTCAGACTGACAGCCTAGAGCCAGCCTCCCCTGGACTGCCCTAGATACTCTGCTCCAGGTTCAGAACCACAGGATTGTTTTAACCCTTGGAGCCACACTCACAGGTAGTAAGGAGTGTTTAATCAGCCTCACACACCCTTCCATGACTCTGCATGTAATGCAATCCTGTGGAACCACAGGTCCCAGCCAACTTCACATTGCAGAGCACCAATGCTTCTCAGGCAATTTTTCCCAACTCTGAGGACTGTTTTTTCCAGTAGGTCAACCAATGTGTGGATGTAGGACCACCGCATCAAAACCCTATCATGGCTAGCCCAATCTCCAGACCTGAACCTTATTGAAAACCTCTGGAATGTAATAAAGAGGAAATTGGATAGTTACAAGACATCAAACAAAGAAGAACTGCTTACATTTTTGCCCCAGGAGTGGCATAAGGTCATCCAAAAGCAGTATGAAAGACTGGTGGAACAAGTGAAAAGGTTTTGGTACCGTGTTTGCAAGTTGAAAAATGATTGTATGTTCTCAGTGAGAGGAACAAATTTAAATCTTTTGATACCTGACTGGTGGAAAGCATGCCAAGACGCTTGAAAGCTGTGATTAAAAATCACAGTTATTCCACAAAATATTGATTTTTGAACTCTTCCTGAGATAAAACATTAGTATTGTCGTTTCTAAATGATTATGAACTTGTTCTCTTTGCATTATTTGAGGTCTGAAAGCAATGCATTTTTTTTGTTATTTTGACTATTTCTCATTTTCAAAAAATAAATACAAAATGTATTGCTTGGAAATTCGGAGACATGTTGTAGTTTATAGAATAAGAGAACAATTTACATTTTACTCAAAAATATACCTATAAAGAGAAAAATCAGAAAAACTGAAAATTTTGCAGCGGTCTCTTAATTTTTGCCATACGATTCTCTATTAAAGCACCACTCCAGGTTTTTTTTTTAGCACTGGAGTGGAACTTTAAATGTAAAATCCCTGCCCCCTATCATATATTTACTTTCCAACGGCTTCATCATTTTTCAACGCAGCTTCTGTGCTGCGGTGCCATCTTGTGCCTGTAACTTCGGACTGGTCAGAAGTTACATCACAAGGTTACAATGCATCTTTTTGAGAGCCAGGACGAAGCCAGAAAGAGGCTCTTGTACAGTCATATTGAGTTGCGACCTCCAGCAAGGTCCAGGAAAAAACTAGAGCTGCCAGCTAGTCTCAAATAGACAGCCAACAAGAGCAGTTATGATAGAATATGAAGATGGTGGCAGTGGAGTATATGACGGGGACAGGGGACTTAGATTTATAGCACCACTCCAGCAGGGCAATAAAAAAAACCAGTAGTGGTGCTATAAATAATTTCCAATTGTAATCTCCCCCTCCTATCTATGTTTAAGAACCTATACATTCTCGCAGAGTGTGAATGAGCTCAGATTACCATCGTGTGCTTGAAAAAAGTTTTGAAACTGTAGATGCTCCTGGAGCATTGTAGTTTATGTAGCCATATTAATGATGTCAAATCCTGCCTTTAGACTCCCCGTCGCACAGTAGACGTATTGTACATTACTAGTGATAGGAAAGTACTAAAATGCTCAGGTGGTTAGTACTTGAATCGAGCAAATCAGAATGCTTGAGTGCTCGTCTTGGGTAATGAGTATAATAAAAGTCAATGGGAAACTCAAGCATTTTTTGAGCAGACTCGCCCAGGAGATCTGGGGGGGGGCAGAAAAATTGCTGAAATGGATGGAAACAATCCTCAAATGGACTTGGAACAACATGATGAAGATGCCTGGGTACTTCTCTGACTTCCAGGTCACTGCTGGGAACAATGTTGTCGTATTACGCCACTTTTACAGACTGACTATAAAACATGCCAAACCAGAGATAACATGGATTTTACAGGAAACAATGTTAGGAAACTTTCTTTCCTGTATAATTACTAGTGTGACGCTCCTGGACTATCAGGTCATCACAGGGTACTGCACAAACTGCCCTTGTATGCGGTATTCTACCTCCCTCTTGGTTCTGGTACCCTATCTTAACAGTGTTGACTCCAACAGTAAATGAAATGCTAGATACACCCTGCATCACACCCACCAGGCACACCAGTGGACGGCTTGAGTGGAAGAGAGTCGTCCACATGGGGGGTCAGGGAGAAGAGGTGAGGAGTGTAGAGAGGAGAGAGGAGAGGAGAGGAGAGGAGAGAGAGGAAGTCAGGAGCGGTGGCTCCTGGAGAAACTATCTAGGTTGCAGACGGTGGTCTAGGCCTAAAGGAGTCAGACCCCCAGTCGCAGGGGATTGTGGCAAGGTGCCTGGACCTATCGAGGAGGACAGCTGGCAGCCAAGCACTATCACCGGTCTGGGACCGAAGGCACGACGGGTACACGGACCCTAGGTCGGGGAGTAGCTTCAGGCAACCGGACAATTCACCTGAGGAGAACGGAGCCTTTATGATCTGTTCCCACCCGCTCCAGAATCGGGGCATTAGCACAACGAGGGGGATAGGCCTTTCTAAATCCAAAACGGTCCAGAAAATCCCAAGCGTGAGCCCTGAGAGCAAGCTCCCATACTTAGCCATAGTGGGGAGCGGGGCCCGGCAAGTTCCGTAATACTGGGCCACCATGTTGAAGTTAAACTTAGTGCCAGGAGGCAGGTCACGGATCACCAGGCAACACTGTAAGGGATGGGACCCAGAAGAGCTCCCCTCAGTGGCAGCGGCATCCCGAGAATTAGTTTACCCGGTTGTCAGCGCCTGCATTCCACGGCACCCCACACCGAGTCCCGGGGCAGCCCCCCTACCAGTGAAGGGCTACGAAACCTTGCTGCCCCACTTCATCACCCCGAGTACTCCCAACGACAGCGGCGGTACTCCCAAATTACTGTACACCACGGATGTCGTCACGAACTATACATCAACTCCCCTGTAAATACCCCCTTTCATTTGAGTTGCCGCACGACCCCAGGTTCGCGAGACCCTCAAGCCACAGCGGACCTGGATCCGAGCAGCTCGGCTGCTTCTACGGGGACGGCACACTAGTACATAAGGAAAGTTTAAAAAGAGAGAAAAAACGCCTTTTTGCTCTCTTATTGCTTTCAATGGTGGAAAAAAATGCTGCAAAAATGCTGAAAGCATTGACATGCTCCTTTCAAAAATGCAGCATTTTTCCATTTCAGTCAGGAAAAAAAAGAAATCAAGTGCATGAGTTTACTCAAAATTTTTTACCATTTGTAAGAAGGCTGACAACTAAATTGGTGAAGAATCTATGAACTAAGGGGTACTTTGCACGTTGCGACATCGCTACTGCGATATCGTCGGGGTCAAATCAAAAGTGACGCACATCCGACGTCGGTAACAACGTCGCAACGTGTAAAGCCTAGATGCGCCGATAAACGATCGCAAAAGCGTCGTAAATCGGTGATCTGTGTAGTGTCGGACATTTTCATAATGTCGCACCAATAGGAGATACGATGTTGTTCCTCGTTCCTGCGGCAGCACACATCACTGTGTGTGAATCCGCAGGAGCGAGGAACTTCTCCTTACCTGCCTGCACCGCCAATGCGGAAGGAAGGAGGTGGGCGGGATGTTTACGTCCCGGTCATCTCCACCCCTCCGCTTCTATTGGACGGCTGCCGTGTGACGTCGTTGTGACGCCGCACGACCCGCCCCCTTAGGAAGGAGGCAGGTCGCCGGCCAGAGCGACGTCGCAGGGCAGGTAAGTGCTTGTGAAGCTGCCGTAGCGATAATGTTTGCTATGGCAGCTATCACAAGATATCGCATGTGCGACGGGGGTGGGTACTATCGCGCTCGGCATCGCTATTATCGGCTAGCGATGTCGCATCGTGCAAAGTACCCCTAAGTGTAAAGGGCCATTTACATGCTGCAACATCACTAACGATATTTCGTCGGGGTCACAGTGTTTGTGACGCACATCCGGCGTCGTTAGAGACATCGCAGCGCGTGACACGTACGAGCGACCTTCAACGATCACAAAAGAGGTAAAAATCGTTGGTTTTGGAGTGTTCGTTTATTTACCAAAAATCGTTGCTCCTCGTTCCTGCGGCAGCACACATCGCTATGTGTGACACCGCAGGAGCGAGGAACATCTCCTTACCTGCGGCCGCCGACAATGAGGAAGGAAGGAGGTGGGCGGATGTTACGTCCCGCTCATCTCCGCCCCTCCGCTTCTATTGGGCGGCCGCTAAGTGACGTCACTATGACGCTGAACGAACCACCCCCTTAGAAAGGAGGCGGTTCGCCGGTCACAGTGATGTCGCTAGGCAGGTAAGTATGTGTGACTGTTCCTAGCGATATTGTGCGCCGCGGGCAGCGATGTGCCCGTGACACACAACCGACGGGGGCGGGTATGCTCGCTAACGATCTCGCTAGTGAGATCGCAGCGTGTAAAGTACCCTTAAGGCCTATGAAGAATTGAAAGGAGGGATTGCAATACACCCAGAAATACACATAGAGCAGGGGTCTCAAACTCGGCTGGGTGTATAGGCCGCACACAGGAAAAAAATAATTTGAGGGGCCGCATTCCTTTCAGGACAAAGTGACATTGGTAGTGGTACCATTTTTTCTTTCTATACACCCTTGAATCACTGTTTTTGAACATTTTTCATTTGTCCATTATAACAAATGTGTAGTGTGTGTGTGTGTGTATGTGTGTGTAATATATATATACACATATATATACATTATATATATATACATATATATCTACATACATACACACTCTTTTTTTAAATTTTTTCCCCTTTTTGTAAGTAATACAGTTTTACAATAACCACCGCATAGTAATTTTGGCCAACATCTTGTAATAATGTGTCCCATCTTGTTTCCCATTCTGTAAAAATGTGTGCATCCTTGTCCCCTTGTAGCAATGTGCCCCAGCCTCAGCTAACACACATACACACACACCCCCACCCTGTGCAGCCTCAGCTAACACACACCACTCCACCCTGTGCAGCCTCAGCTAACACCCCCCCACCCTGTGCAGCCTCAGCTAACACACACACCCCCACCCTGTGCAGCCTCAGCTAACACACACCCCCCCACCCTGTGCAGCCTCAGCTAACACACACCCCCCACCCTGTGCAGCCTCAGCTAACACACACCCCCCCACCCTGTGCAGCCTCAGCTAACACACACACACACACCCTGTGCAGCCTCAGCTAACACACCCCCCCCTGTGCAGCCTCAGCTAACACACACACACACACACACGCTCTGTGCAGCCTCAGCCAGCAACAGTAACACACACACCACACACACACGAAAACATTCTTCTCACCTGCTGTCAGCGGCATGCAGGCACATGGACTCGGTGAAGCCTCAGCTACCACACACACACACACTCGGCATGCCACACACACACAGTGCAGCCTCAGCCAGCAACACAGAACCCCACACACATGAAAACATTCTTCTCACCTGCTGTCAGCGGCACGCAGGCACGTGGACCCGGTAATGATCACAGCTGCTGTCATCGCTGAACTTTCGGCCGGCGCATTCAGAGCAGTACTCACTGCACAACAGCCACTGGCCAATCACAGGCAATCATCTGAGGTCATATGCAGCAGGTGCTTGCCTCTGATTGGCAGGTGGCTGTTATTGCGTTCTGCAGCGAGAACTTCATTGTGCGCGGCAAAGACAAAACTGTAGGCTGAAATAAATAACTGGCAGCTGCGGCCCCTGCACCGGTTGCCATCTTTACTAGGTCCACGGGCCTGCGGGCCGCAAGAAGCCACCTGAAGGGCCGCATGCGGCCCGCGTGTTTGAGACCCCTGACATAGAGGATGGCCCAGAAAACATTTTTTTCCGCATTTTGAAGGAGTGAGTCTCCTAGATTGGTAAAGTGTATGCACTATCTGCAAGGGCTACAAAAAATTCTAAGGATGCACTCTAGTACACCCTAGAACACAAGTATGGTAGTGCTTCAGAAAATATTTACATTTAACAGGTGCAGCACATCTTTGACCACAAAAAAAGAGTCCCAGAATCCACTACTCTGATACTCTGTGTATACGTAGCATAACAACGACCTTTAGACATTCGACTCCAATTTTGATCTAGCTAAAGTGGGCAGTTGTTCCTCCTGTGCAGGGTCAGGCCATCAGGCAGCCCCGTGGCTTTAAAAAGATTGAAGCAGGGCTTTCCAAACTTTCTTTTTTTCATCTCCTTGGAGACCTTTGTGTCACTCACAAAGAGATTTTTACAAACATCGCTGACTGTCATGGTGGCATCAGGATCTGTGGAGACAATAGATTCTAGCAGTCTGCCTGAAAACTTCCTTGACATCTATGATCAGCACAGGCAGACTCAGGTGTTGCCCTGCAGACTTGTAGTTCATAGGCAAGCAGGCAAAAGTTAATCTCTGTTGGGCTTCTTGTTAGTCTCCATAGATCACATGCTATGGGAAAGTCAGTCACATTTTCTCCCATCCTATATATGCTGGCTGGACTATTCTATTAATGCCAGCTATAGCTTCTCATTTGTCTCTTACAGTTTGTTTCTGTTTGCAGTGTGAGTTTTGGTTTTTCAATGTCTTTGTTTATTTTTTGTTTTTTTTCTTTGTGATTGCTATCTGTTTGTGATTGCTATCTCACTCCTGCCCCTTCCCTGGGGGACGGAACAGTTTAGTTCTGGACTGGAGAATAGTAAGGTACGGGGCTCCAGTATCTCCACCATCAGGGGTAATCCTGAGGTTAGGCATAGTCTAGGGTCTCCTGGCATGAGGAACAAAATAGGAACCCCTCTTCTTCACTAACCTTCAGTCACATTTGACACTTTGCTAATGAGAATTTATGAACCATGTGGGAGCACTTCTCAAACCCATCCTGGTGAAAGAACACCATAAGTCCTTTGTCCATTTTTATCACACAAGAGGTGCATTTGGGCCTTTCTCCCATAGTATGAATGCATCTTTATTTTTTTTACACAGTTCAAGCAAATCTGGCCTCATTCACAGTTTCCTGCATCCTTAAGCTAATTACGTGGGTTTTTAGTGCCACCGTGGGCATAGCAACTAATAGGCGCCTCCGATTGTCATCTGAATATGCTCACAGGCTGTTTTCAAAATTTACAAGCCCTAGATTCGCCCTGATGTCTCAAACCCAGAGGATATTAGCAGCAGAACATAAAGTGAATTCAAATGTTCTTTTTTTTCTGGTGTATTCCCATGCACCCCTTCAAACTCAAAAGGGTATATGTCATGGTTTATTATTTTCTTGTTCTCCTCCACCATATTCACAGTCATTATGTGGCCCTCACTCAATTTTTAGAGGGCTAGCAGCCAACCCTCACTCATAATATTTAGAAGGCAAGCAGCCGGCCTTCACTTATAATTTTTAGAGAGCCAGCAGCCAGCCCTCACTCACTTTTTAGAGGACCACCAGCCGGCTCTCACTATATGTTTTAAGAAGGTCAGCAGCTAGACTGTACTCAATTTTTAGAGGGTCAGCAGGTGTCCCTCACTCAATTTTTAGAGGGCCAGCAGTTGGCCCTTACTTTTTTTTAACTCGCTTTATTGAAGGTTAAGTAAATCATTACATTGAGGGATAAATCAGCAAAATGTACAGTAAAAAAAAATACCTGTAAACTGGTTGATAATCAGAGTAATAAAGCATCAATAATCAAGTCAACATCTGTTACTTTCAGCATGGCCTTAGTACATTAAACATACCAAAGGTGTCAGCTCGCGAGGCATATCCATCCTGAGGCAAAAAGCCCATGTTAACAAGGAAAGTGCAACCCAGGTTTCAGGGATCTCATCATAATCCTGATACAGTATATCTTGGATCACATGTTTCTCCTTTCCTCTCACCGGAGCATTATTGATTATTATTGCAAAAATTCCGACTGTAGGTTATCAGCTAGGGAACCGGGTGATCCTCCGGTCAAGGGCGATCCCAGCCATCTACCCCATATTTTGTCGAATTTATGTAATGAACCTCTTGTCTTATAAACAAATTGTTCTGACGGGATTATAGCATTTACCAATGCAATCCAAGAGGCTCTAGTTGGGGGATGAGTGCTCATCCAATTTAATATAATGCCCTTCCGGGCCAGAAACAATACCTTTTTTATTAATAAATTTTCATCTTGGGACCAGGAGTGTACATCCACCACTCCAAATAGACATAGAATTGGGCACAGAGCAACCCCTTTTTGAAGTATGGTGGAAAGAGTCGTTACAACCTCACTCCAATAGGAGAGAATGGCCCGGCAATCCCATATCATGTGCCAGAAATCAGCACCGTCTCTCCCGCATCTCGGACAACCCACCCCTACCAAATTATTCGCCTTTTTCATCTTGTTTAGTCTCTGGGGAGTGATATAACTCTGGTGTATGATATATAACTGAATCAGTCTATTATTAATTGCGGGAGAGACCAGCGTGTGGGATTCGACAATGTCGTCCCTTACTACATCATCAATTTCAGGAATCCTGGCACTCCACCTCTCCCGGTTAGAAAGGGGACTGTTCATGGCCTTGGCCCGAATAAGGGAGGAGTATAATTTGGAAATAAGGCCGCCAGGGCCCTGTGATCTAATAATTCCAATGATTGGAAAGGAAGACAATCTAACCCAACGACCAGAGAACTGAGCCCGAAAGGCGTGCCTAATCTGGAGATACTGAAACCCATGAGATTCCGGCAGATCGAATTCCGTACGCAGTTGTGCAAAGGGGCGGAGTTCACCATCCCGGACCAGTGATCCCAGGGAGACTATTCCTCGATTCCTCCATTCGCCAAACCCCGGCAGCCCACAAAAATGTGGAAGGTCCAGGTTATCCCATATGGGTGTCTCAGTTGGTATATCCTGAAATCCGAATATGGCTTTAGCCTCTTTCCAGATCCTGGCCCCTAGTTTGTGTATCGGGAGGATGCGGCCCTCAGGGGCCCTCTTGTGATCTGTCAATAGTGGCCATAGGAGATCCACCCCTGTGAACTCTGCCAGGAGTCCCTCTGGAGAACCCCTTACCCCAGGAAGTGTCCACTGACCCAGATATTTCAATTGTCCGGCCAGGTAGTATATGTACAGATCAGGAAGGGCCATACCCCCCATGTCCTTGGGTCTCTGTAATTTGGCCAACTGGACCCTCGATCTGGACGTGCCCCAGACAAAGGTGATCATTAAGGATTCCAGGGACCGAAAGAAAGAGCGAGGAATCTGTACAAATACATGCTGGGTAATATAAAGACACTTTGGTTTCACTATCATTTTAAGGAGGTTAATCCTTCCCGCCACTGAGAGTGGGAGTTGGCTCCATCTATTAAATTTCTCCCTGAGGTGTGATAACAGGGGGGCAATATTTCTTGCTATCATCTCTGAAGGGCTTCCCGCCAGTATAATCCCAAGGTATTTAAAATGATCCACTACTGGAACCCTACATATGCGGGTGTTCGCCATTTCCTCTCTGTCCCGGGACAGAAAGAGGAGGTACGACTTTGACCAGTTTATTGACAGACCCGAGAACTCCCCGAATCGGTCAATTAGTTCCACGGCTCTAGGAATGGAGGAATCCAGATCAGATGCGAACAATAGCAAGTCATCTGCATACAGAGACAAGCGTTCATCTCCCCTACGGTGTCTCACTCCCCGGTAAATTGGGTCCGCCCGAATGCGCACCGCCAGCGGTTCCATGGCGAGGGCGAACAGGAGAGGGGATAGGGGGCATCCCTGTCTGGTTCCCCTCCCCAAGGGGAAAGTTTCTGACACCCCGCCGCCCACCTGAATGTTAGCAGATGGGGCTTTATATATAATCTCAATCCATCTAATGAATTTGTTGCCGAAACCAAATGCCCGCAGTACCTCCAACAGGTACGGCCATTCTATAGAATCAAAGGCTTTGGCCGCATCCAGGGAGACCAAAGCCCAATCCTCCTCTAACTTGGTGCCCATCTGTAAGACCACCTGCGCCCTCCTCAGGTTATCCGAGGTACTCCTACCCAGAATGAATCCAGACTGATCCTCATGCACTATGGAGGAGATCACTTTATTGAGTCTAGTTGCTAGAATTTTGGTAAGAATTTTGTAATCAGAGTTTAACAAAGATATCGGTCTGTACGAGCCACAATCCAATGGGTCCTTATCTGGTTTCAATAGTAGAACGATGGTTGCCTCATAGAAAGAATCAGGCAACCGTCCCCTGCGGAACGAAGCCTCAACCGTCTCCAGGAGGGCTGGAGCCAGCTCCCCTTGATATTTGTCAAATATCTCAATCGGGAGTCCGTCTGGCCCAGACACCCTACCCCTATTGAGGGCTCCCATCGCCTCCACTATCTCCTCCATACTAATGGGCTCATCCAAGGCCGATCTCTGGGCCAAAGTCAATCTGGGAAACTCCAGATCTCGTAAGTAATCAGTGATCTCCTCCCTTGACACGGTCAGCCTGGACTCATATAGGTTCTTATAGAAGTCCAGAAACACCTCCAGAATACAATTGACGGAAGTGACTGATTCACCGCTAGGGTCTCTAATCTTAAGGACCGCAGGTGAGCTATTGGATTGGTGCACCAAGAACGCTAGTAAACTGCTAGATTGGTTCCCTTGCTCAAAATATCTCTGGTTCGTGAAGAAGACATGTCTCTTAGCCTTATCTTGCAAGTACAAAAGATATTTCCTCCCAGCCTGTACCCACTGAGATCTATTTTCCTCAGAAGGGTCCGAGGTGAATCTATGTTCGAGCACTCTATTTTGATTGGCCAATTCCTCCTCCTCCCTGGCCGCCTGTTTTCTTGAGATAGGAGATAGAGGAGTGACAGCATCCCCTCAAATACGCCTTAAGCGCGTCCCAATAAGCCGAATGATTCTCTTCCACGGAGTTCGTCTCAGTGTATGCCCTGAGCTGGTCAGGAATCCTATCATTGGTACCAAAGAGTGAGAGCCACCAAGGGTTAATCTTCTGTGACACTTTATGAGATTTACATCCTTCCCATTTAATGCTTACAAATACCGGGGAGTGATCTGATACTGATCTGGGCAGGTGACATACCGACTGTATATGGGCACAGACTCTTTCGTTTCCACAAATGTAATCAATTCGAGATAATGAGTTTTTCCCTGGAGTATAGCATGTATATTCTCTCAGTACTGGGTTGAAAAACCGCCACATGTCGCACCATCCCACCTCCTGTAGGAATGCACTCAGTCTAGTTTGTATCGTAGGGGAGATCGGGACCTGTCGGGTGTTGAATCTATCCAGTCCTGGGTTATTGATCAAATTGAAGTCCCCCATGCAGAGCACCAAGGCTTGTGGGAATTGTGAGGCAAACTTAGCCGCCTCATACAGAATCGAGATTCCCATCGCAGGAGGGATGTATATAGCTAGGATCACTATCATTACCCCATCAATATGAGCCTGGATAAACACATACCTCCCCTCATTATCCTTTATAATCTTACCCGGGTCCCACCGCAGTGGCCCTTACTCAATTTTTAAAGGGCCAACTGATGGCCCTGACAATTTTTAGTGGGAGGAAATAATCCTTTACGTGACCACAACTGCGGGACCAAGGGCTGCCTGCTGTGCTGATAGAGGGTAGAGTAGAGTGTACACAACCAACTGGTGGACTGTGAGGGAGGTGTAGGCGGAGATGTTTTGGTGGTTTGAGAAAGATTTTAGAAAGATGTGGTTTGGTTTCTGTAATCATTCCAAAACACCAGTCATGTCCACTTCCATAACAACTGGCAGGCTCTCACTCCGACCTTAAGGGGAAACAATTGGAGGTTCTGCGGCAGGAGACCTGTTTGAGAACCCTTGCCACAGTGATGGAGGAGGAAGAAGCAGCAGACATGGTTGTTGTGGCGGCCGGTGATTGAGAAGGCCCACTAGGCAACGTTTTAGCGCAGTAAGATTCCCAGAATAATGCATGTTGGTTGCGAATGCCTCTACTCAGAATTTTTTTACAAAGTTAGCAGATAACATAAGTTGGGTGATCCTTTTCAGTCTCAAAAAAGGCCCAGGCTAGGCAATTTAACTGCAGATCCATGACCACTGCTGGCCACATCCAGAGATGTGGCTGTGGTTGCAGTGCTTCTTGTGCTTGCATCACTACATATTTGTGGGAGAAGCAGCAACGTATCCACCGTGTCTTCCTCCTCCACCACCTTCTTTGCTGAGCTACTCAGCTGCGTGACTCTGGGTTCACAGCAAGTGGGATCTACAAACTCATCATCATCCTCTCTGTTGTCCCACTCCTTGCCCTGAGAGTCACCCTCCAGCTTTGCTCTGACTGCACAGTACAGTATGCTTGCACCTCAGGTATCTGAGTCTCATCATCATCACATCCACCCCCAGAGGCTAACATCTGGTGACGAGGGCCTAGATTCTGCTCAGGCCCTAATTTGTCCGGCCCCGATCCAACTCACAAAGATTATGGGCATCGGTGCAGATGCTTTCCTCCCCTTGAGCCTGTGAATTTTTGGAACAGAACTGTGATGCCCACATAATAGAATGTGTGAAAAGCTCTGCAGACTCACCCATCTGTGGTTCCCCCCTATCAGTTGGGCGGTTGGAGAATTGTGACTCGGGGGGGAAACAAAGGTAATTGAGGTGCCACTTCTGAGGACTGTACGGTGTGTGATGTTGAGATGAGGAAAAGGAGGAGAGGCCACTTGATGCAGCACTTGCAATCCACTGTAGCATATGATCTTTCTGGCCTTCATCTACAAGTCAAACCGCAGTGTGTATGCCAAGGAAAGGGAGTGGAGTAGTTTGTCCAGTAACAGAAGTTGTCAATTGTCTTCAGATAGAATGAGCCGCTGTTTGTTCAGTAAATCTTTTAGTAACATTAACATCTGTAGAGCCCCACGAGACCTGCAGGGCTACTCATCACCAGGCCAATAGTATTTGGGGTTGCTGTGAATGGCCTTACCCGACTCCGTGGCCCCGTCAGCTACATTAAAGAGGGTTCAAGGTGACAGGGGATGGGGGTTTGCTTTGCAGCACCACTCGTGGTGTGTGGCCAGGGATTAGTCGCCGCTGCGAGATGTTGCTATCCTCCGGGGCTGATGGCAACGCAGCTCAGATAGTCCAGCTCCCCACAGATGGAGCGAGCCCCAGGAAGCACGGTGGCAACGGGGGAAGGGCCGTTGGTGTCGAAGCACAGGGCAGCAGCACTGGCAATAAGAGGCTGAGGTAGCAGTTGCAGTTCCAGGAATTTTACTCACAGTTCATGCGCTGCGCCCTCGGAGTACCGGTCATTGCCGTGATGGGCTCCAGCCAATCCCGGATGAATCAGAGGTCACCGTAGGTGTTGTGAAGCGTGTGAGAACTTCCTCCTTGCACCTTGTAGTGTGGATCCTCGTGGCATGAAGCTACTTGGGGACTCCAGTGTCCTTGACTTTAGTTGCCGTCCCGTACGCAAGTAGCGCGAAACTTGTCATGCACCCGACCATGGCTGTGCCTCCTGTCTGTATATGCTGCTGTTGCCCCGGGACTTTTGGTGGTGGGCAATGGGACGTGAAATCCCCTTTCCTTGAAAATTCTGGTAGTCCAACCCTGTGGCGCAGGTCCCAAAGAGGCTGTTGGGGCTCACCCTCTGGCTATCGTGTTGCTCCTCTGTCTCCCAGCTCCACTCGGTAGTCTCCTGCTTCTCTCTCAGTCTGCCCGGTACCCAGTCGGCACCTCTGAGGGGAGCTGTTCGGCATCCCCCAGAGGCCTTGCTCTTCTCTGTCTTAAGCTGTTCTCTCCTCAAACTGTTCTGCAGTTCTGAAGTGAAACTGTGTGTGCTCGCTCACTTCCCCAGGCAGCCCCCACCTTTCTGATGACTCACCAGTGCTGGGGAAAAACCCATTGCTATGGTGCCCACCTGTGTTGTGTAACTACTGACTCATTGTGTTGTGTAAGCTAGAAAACATCAGTGGTTAACCTCCTCTTACAGGATGAGCATTGCACCTTAAGTCAGATGCAATACCCTGTGGTGACTGAGCCCCAGGGCGCCACACATCTACCCCATGTACACCTTGAACACCATGCCTATTCCCCTTTCCACCGTGATCTCGGGATTTCCCACTCATGTTTGATGTACCCTTTCCCTCTTTTAACCAGCTGTTTCACAATCCTAGTCTGACACCTGACAGTCACCTATCACTAAATGAACCATCACTAGTTAGATGCTGAAATAGCAATTTTGAGCTGGACAACATATTTGGCACTATTTAGATGTTGCAATAGCAATTTTGAGCTGGACAACAGATTTGGCACTATTTAGATGTTGAAATAGCAATTTCCAGCTGGAGAACAAATTTTGTGCTATTTAGATGCTGAAATAGCAATTTTTAGTAGGACCACATTATTAGCAATCTCCAGATGATCAAATGCCAATTTGTGGCTCACAATGTTCCCTACACTGCACGCCTCTGCACTTCCCTGTTCTACAATATCGCCCTCCTAACTATCTAAACTACATAAAATTAAACCCACTAGCTAAACTAACTATCTGTCTAGGAGCAGAGGCAGCAGCAGCGGCAGCACCGTCTCTAAGCTATAGCAATCACAAAATGGCGCACATGTCTCATGTCGGCATTTTATATGCAGGGGGACAGGTGACTTAGGTAGCCCTTATGTCTAAACATTTTGGATGTTTTCTGTGCCCTCATTGGATGCCATAATATTTACACATAAAGTTAAGAATTTATTTATTTATTTATTATTTAGTCCGCCGCTCCTCTGACCTCTCCCCACCCCTCCCCTCATAAAACAAGTCCCCACGCTCATTATTAGATAGGAGAGAACCGGCCGTGGTTCGGCTCGAGTTTGGTTCGCCGAACAGAGGTCCCGTTCGAGTTCGGCGAACCGGTTCGGCGAACCGCTCGAACCGCATAGGAAACAATGGGAGGCAATCACAAACACATAAAAACACCTAGAAAACACCCTCAAAGGTGTCCAAAAGGTGACAAACAACTCACAACACAACACAAACACATGGGAAAGTGACAAGGACATATACTCATGCGAAAACAAAAGACCTGGACAAGGAAAAAGAGGAGGAGACACAGATATAGGCATGGCACGCCCTTCTAAAATCATGTAAAACACCGCAAGGTGACTCCAAGCGGAGTCTCCCTTTTTTCCAAAAATTGGGCCCCACACACACCCACCCCTTCAGTGGCAGCACTTGTGCCCCAGTTGTACACTTCACAGCTAGATTTGCATCAAGCACATTCAAAAATACGCCATACTTAACCGTCCCCAGGATGACACCGGGGTAGGTAGCTAAGTCTTTCCTGATCCCAGCTCTGTTCATCTTGGCTCCTTTTAAAAAACACAGCAAGGGTTACTCCAAGAAGAGTCTCCCTTTTTTCCAAAAATTGGGCCACACAGACACCCCATCAGTGGCAGCACTTGTGCCCTAGTTGTACACTTCACAGATAGATTTGCATCAAGCACATTCAAAAATACGCCATCCTTAACTGTCCCCAGGATGACACCAGGGTAGGTAGCTAAGTCTTTCCTGATCCCAGCTCTGTTCATCTTGGATCATTTTTAAAAACAATGTAAGCAAGGGTTACTCCAAGCGGACTCTCCCTTTTTTCCAAAAATTGGGCCACACACACACCCACCCCTTCAGTGGCAGCACTTGTGCCCCAGTTGTACACTTCACAGGTAGATTTGCATCAAGCACATTCAAAAATACGCCATACTTAACCGTCCCCAGGATGACACCGGGGTAGTTAACTAAGTCTTTGCTGAACCATGACTTGTTCATCTTGGCTCCTTTTAAAAAACACAGCAAGTTGTACACTTCACAGGTAGATTTGCATCAAGCACATTCCAAATCCACAAGCATTTACTCTCCCCAGGATGACACAGGGGTAATAAATTCCTTGTGGATCCATGACTTGTTCATTTTGATGAACGTTAGTCTATCCACATTGTCACTGGACAGACGCGTGCGCTTATCTGTCAGCACACACCCAGCAGCACTGAAGACACGTTCAGAGACAACGCTGGCAGCTGGACACGGCAAAATCTCCAAGGCGTAAATGGAGAGCTCTGGCCATTTTTCAAGATTTGAAGCCCAAAATGAGCAAGGCTCCATTTGCAAAGTCATGGCATCGATGTTCATTTGGAGATACTCCTGTATCATTCTCTCCAGCCGTTGACTATGTGTCAGACTTGTTGTCTCCGGTGGCCTTGCAAAGGAGGGTCTAAAAAAATTATGAAAAGATTCAATAAAATTGCTGTTACCAGCACCAGATACGGTGCTACTGGTACGGGTAGACTGTTGAAAATGACGAGACCGTCCCATGTTTGTCAAGTTACAACTGGGAGATTCACTCCCTGCACCTGCATGGTTGTTTAGTGGAAAAGCCGAGCTAAGATCGAGTAACAGCTTCTGCTGATACTCCTGCATACGTGCGTCCCTTTCTATGGCTGGAATTATGTCACAAAATTTGGACTTGTACCAAGGATCTAATAGTGTGGCAAGCCAGTAGTCATCATCACTTCTAATTTTGACAATACGAGGGTCATGTTGGAGGTAGTGCAGCAAGAAGGCACTCATGTGTCTTGCGCAGCCATGCGGACCAAGTCCACACTGTGTTTGTGGCATAGAGGTGCTAACCGTTCTTTCTTCCTCTGACATCTCCCCCCAACCTCTTTCAACTGAAATTTGACCAAGGTCTCCCTCATCCACTGAGTTTTCCATGTCCATGGACAGTTTGTCCTCCATTTCTTCATGTTCTCCTGCACCTTCCTCAACATTTCGCCTGCTACCATGCGCCCTTGTTGATCCCTGTCCCCCATGGTACCATGCCTGCCGCGTTGGTGATGATGAACGTCTGGACCTTGGTGATGTTGTTGTCTCTTGCGCATATGAATCCTCCTGTAGTTCCTCCCCTTCCTGTTGCCCCACCCCCTGACTCCGAATAGTGTTTAGCGTGTGCTCCAGCATGTAAATGACTGGAATTGTCATGCTGATAATGGCATTGTCAGCGCTAAACATATTCGTCGCCATGTCGAAACTGTGCAGAAGGGTGCATAGGTCCTTGATCTGAGACCACTCCATCAGGGTGATCTTCCCCACCTCTGCATCTCGTTGGCCCAGACTATACGTCATGACGTATTGCACCAGGGCTCGACGGTGCTGCCACAGTCGCTGTAACATGTGGAGAGTCGAATTCCAGCGTGTCGGCACATCGCATTTCAGGCGAGGAACCGGCAGGCCAAAAGACTTCTGGAGCGATGCAGGTCGCTCAGCAGCGGTGGTTGAACGGCAGAAGGGAGCAGACAGTTTTCGTGTCCTGTTCAGAAGGCCATCTAGGCCGGGATAGTGTGTTAAAAATTGCTGGACAACAAGGTTCAACACGTGAGCCATACAAGGCACGTGTGTCACCTTGCCCAGGCGAAGGGCCGCACCCAGGTTTGCAGCATTGTCGCACACGGCCTTACCAGGCTGCAGGTTGAGTGGAGACAACCATTTATTAAACTCAGTCTCCAGAGCTGCCCACAACTCAGCCGCTGTGTGACTCTTATTTCCAAGACATTTCAAGCTAAAGACCGCCTGATGCCGTTGCGCTCTGCTGCCAGCATAGTAATGAGGAGTGCGTGATTCCTTCTGCGCAGTTAGAACGCTGGTGGCCTGACCAGGCAGGCTTGGGGCGGAGGTGGAGGACCCAGACGAGATGGAGGAGGCAGAAGCAGTGGCGGAACTTGGACAGACAGAGGATTGACACACAAGTCGTGGGGACGGCAAGACTTGTGCAGCAGACCATTCACCATCTATCACCATAGTTACACAGTGCCCAGTCAGCGACATGTAACGTCCCTGTCCATGCTTACTGGTCCAAGTATTGGTGGTGAAATGCACCTGTTGACACACAGAGTTTCTCAAGGAAGCGGTGATGTTGTGTGCGACATGCTGGTGTAGCGCAGGCACACCTTTCTTAGAGAAGTAGTGGCGACTGGGCATCTGTTACTGGGGCACAGCGACAGACATAAGGTCTCTAAAATCCTGTGTGTCCACCAGGCGGAAAGGCAGCATTTCGGTAGCCAAGAGCTTACAGAGGGATAAAGTCAAACTCTTAGCTTTGTCATGGGTCGCAGGAAATGGCCTTTTATTTGTCCACATCTGAGGGACAGAGATCTGGCTGCTGTGTGTAGACGGTGTTGAGTAGGGTGTCCCTGGAAAAATGCAGGTTTGTGAGGAAAGTGCAGGCGTAGACATGATGTTGCCTTCATCCAACGTTGGTGCTATCGATGTCTGAGAGAGCTGTACACACGCACTTGTTTCCCCTTCCAAACCAACTGACGACCTACCAAGCAAACTGCCTGTTGCGGTTACAGTGGTGGAAGTTGTGCATGGAAAACCAGGTGTGACAGCTGTCCCCATAGTCCTAGAAGATGAAGAGCGCGCGGATGCACTGGAAGGGGCAGGTGGTGGATGGTTCGCTCCGCTAGGCCGCATTGCAGCACGGTGAGCTTCCCACTGGGACATATGATATTTATTCATGTGACAATTCATGGAAGAAGTTGTCAAACTGCTGAGGTTTTGCCCTCTACTAACAGAATCACGACAAATTTTTCAGATCACATAATTTGGGCGATCTTTTGCTATGTCAAAAAAGGACCAGGCTAGGCAAGACTTAGAGGGCATGCAACCTGCTGATCCACCCCGACTAGTGCTCAGAGGCAGAGGGGTGGCTGAGGATGCAGTTGTAGACGTGCTACCAGTGCTCCGACTCTGGCCAGGAAGGCGCAAGGTAATTTCGTCGTCGGTTGCATCCTCCTCCACCGCCTCTGTTGACCTCCTCGAATGCCTGACTGTGGGTTGACAGTAGGTGGGATCTAGAACTTCCTCATCAATTGTTGTGTTTGCACTCCCCTCACCCTCAGACCGAGCCTCTTCTTGCCCTGACAGAATATTTAAGTTGTCATCCCAATCTGGTATCTGCGTCTCATCGTCATCAGTATGTTCCTCATTGTCTATAACAACAGGTGTTACAGTTTGTGAAAAAGGGTCAACATTATGCTCAGAAACTTGGTCCTCACGGCCTGAATCAGAGTCACAAAGGTTCTGGGCATCACTGCAGACCATTTCCTGGTCTGTACTCACTGTAGCTTGGGAGCAGACCTCTGATTCCCAGGCTATAGTGTGACTGAACAGCTCTGCAGACTCAGCCATCTCAGTTCCACCATACTGTGCAGGGTGGATGGAGACTTCAGAGCTGGGAGAAAGCAAGTGTGATTGGGCTGACAACTCAGAAGACTGGTGTTTTTTGGATGCGGTAGTTGAGGTGGCGGAGAGGGCACTTGTTGGACCACTTGAGATCCATTCAAGCATTTTCCTTTTTTGGCCATCATCTACCTTTGTTCCAGTTATTTGTGTCCGTAAAAAAGGGAGCACATCGAATTGTCCACGGTAAGTAGTAGACATCTTACTTTTGCTGGAAGATGGTCTATCTTCAGCAGATGTTAATGGAGCTTTGCCACCTTCCCCACGGACAAACCCTTTTTTTCCTTTTCCAAAACGCCTCTTCCCCTTTCCACCAGCATCTGTCATTTTGCCACTCATTTTGCTTGCGACAAGATTGTGCACTTAAAATGTGGTAGTAAAAATTGAGAGGTGGTGTAGATTGCAGCGATGGTCTAGCTTTATTAACAGCAGAATAAACAACAATAATTATCTCTGACAATGCAACTACGGCCCTTAAACTGGCAGCATAGTTTGCTAGTATAATGGCTTAGTAACAATGAGTTTGAGTGTGCAATGCAGAGGTGCTGCAAATAGCTTTGCACTAGTGGGACACTAATGGAAGTCCAACTGCCACTTTTAGGATGCCACTAAGTTTACTTAGTGTTTGCTAGTATAATGGCTTAGTAACAATGAGTTTGAGTGTGCAATGCAGAGGTGCTGCAAATAGATTTGCACTAGTGGGACACTAATGGAAGTCCAACTGCCACTTTTAGGATGCCACTAAGTTTACTCAGTGTTTGCAGGTATAATGGCTTAGTAACACTGAGTTTGAGTGTGCAATGCAGAAGTTCTGCAAATAGATTTGCACTAGTAGGACACTAATGGAAGTCCAACAGCCACTTTTAGGATGCCACTATGTTTACTCAGTGTTTGCTAGTATACTGGCTTAGTAACAATGAGTTTGAGTGTGCAATGCAGAGGTTCTGCAAATAGATTTGCACTAGTGGGACACTAATGGAAGTCCAACAGCCAATTTTAGGATGCCACTAAGTTTACTCAGTGTTTGCTAGTATAATGGCTTAGTAACAATGAGCTTGAGTGTGCAAAGGGCAGGAGGGTACAGTGGTAGGGTTGTGGGTCTGGGTAGAGGAATGGAAGCCTCACTTTCTATCCCTCCTAATGGGGAAATGCAGCGAGGAAATCCCTGACCTTAGCTACACAGACGCTGTTATCTTGTGTAGCTGTTAAAATCTGTTTCCACGGACCTGACTGTCACCTATGGCTCTGAGCCTGCTGTAATTAGCCCTTACAAGAGCTGAAAGAAACTGCTATCCCTATTCTGTATAGCGCTGTGTATAGAGCGTACACAGCAGTATCGGAGACAGGAGCTACGCCAGCGGTGACTGACACCCAGACGCAGAAGGCAGATAACGGCGTCCAGACGGGCAGATGCCCGTATTTATAATCCAGGGACATGTGACTTGGACATCCTATCACACATGCCGTTGCTTCTCTGGCTAAAAGTCCACTTAGCTGTGTGTGTGTCTGGGATTGGCTGCCATGCTGGCCCGCCCCACTACACGCGCGCTTAGGGAAGGAAGACAAGGAAAAAAAATCCCAGCAGCAGTGATCTGAATGCGCTGTTCCCGCACACTATACGCTGAAATTTCATAATAGTGTGAGTCACAGAGTGACTTACACTATTACAGCGGAAAGCCAGCTAGTAATTAGCTTGGCTTTTTGCTGCTAGAACCGTTCTCGAACGTAACTAGAACTATCGAGCTTTAGCAAAAAGCTCAAGTTCTAGTTCGATCTAGAACAGCCCCCAAAATCACTCGAACCGCGAACTGGAGAACCACGAACCGCGAACCGCGCTCAACTCCACTCATTACACAGCACCACTATCCTAGCCAAAGTGATAATAAGGCAGAAGAAAAGCATTAGTGCAACTGTGAACAGTTACTGAACAAAACCATTCTTTGCCGATTTTTGAGAAAATTGCTCGTAAATCCGAGCTCAAGCTGAATGAGCAAAGGCTTGTATCGAATTTGAATTGGTGAAGCTATCTCGCACAAGTTCACTCATCTCTAGTTATAGTTCCTTGGGCATCCAAGGAGGACAGAGGAGGGAGGCACACAACAGGTACAACAGAGACAGAGGCACACTATCAAAGATGCGGTAGAATTTCCTTTACTTTTTAGCTGCTAGAATACACTTAGAGCAGTCAGACTTTGGAATGCCCTACCAGAAGAGGTATTAATGGCAGATACTATATCAGTATTTAAAATAGTGCGGGATTTTTGTCACATAAGAAATGGCATTATGCCTTATAAATAATGTATTGATAGAGAATGTACAATTGGTGGTGGAAGGTTAACTTTTATTGATCTGTGTCTTTTTTCACCTTATGTAACAATGTAAGGTAAAAAAAAAACACCATAGCTTTAAATGTAAACAGTCCCTGCTTTTTTTAATTGCCTATGCTTTACTCTGTAGGTTCATTGGTTTACAGCTAATTTCACAATTTAATTTACCAGTAAATATTAAAAATGTTGTTGCTCCTTGCTTGTGATGTAATTCTTAGAACATCTTAACTCAAATACTAAAGGGAGCGGCTACTAATAAGATTGGCAGCTGGTTAACTATTTACATTCTAAAATTTGTGTTTCTTACTACTGGCCACACCACAGTTACAGATAGGCACCAGCATCAAATGTGTTAATGATGAGATGTGCAATCAATGATTAATTGCCTGTCCTCTAAAAATCAATACTTCCCATCTATTTCTCTTTATTGCTGTGATGTAATTTTTATTTTGTCCTAGTTGCCTTCTGTAATCACTTTATCCATATTCTAATAATAGAAAACCTAGGAATTCATTGAGAGCAAATGGCGATGCGTTTTTCAATTCCAGTCACACTGTTATTATTCTCTTCCCCGGACTGTGATGCATCACTGCCATTTTAACCACTTGCTCGGTGATCCCATTAACTTTGCCACTTGACAGGAAAGGTTATGAGGTCAGTGTAAGAAGTGAATTTAAGGAACATGGATCAAATGAATTATCTATAAATAAAAACAGGACAAAAGGACGGTTTTATTCCTTTTTCCTAACAAAATTACATTTCTGTAGACAACAAATCTGATTGCTCAGCTACATAAAAAGGCATGTGAATTATAGATACAACTTGATAATTATCCATTTGTAAAATGCTCTAAATGTTAACTCTTCTCATAGTATTTCCCACCACATATCTATTTATGCCCAATCCTAATATCTGAAATATGTAGAAGTATCACTTTGCTGCCGGATAACAAATTCTCGTAAACAAAAACCTAACTGGTTGTATTTGTCTTGTGCGATTAATATTTATGACTCACATCATCAGAAAATTACAAATGTGAGATATATTAAAATGGCTGTCCACTGCTTAGACAAGATCTTCTCAATCAGTATGCTTTCCCCAAGTAAAATATTAGCAACTATACTCACCTCCGATACCGGCACCGTACTGCGACATTAGCTCTACCAGGGCTCACGCTCACATAGCAATTGTGATCTACCAGCGCTGCACATCTAGAGCTGAAATGTTTGCCCATTTTTCTTTGCAAAATAGCTCTAGCTCAGTGATATTGGATGGAGAGCATCTGTGAACATCACTTTTCATGTCTTCCCACAGATTCTCAATTGGATTTACCGTAGTTCTTGTCTTTGGGCTAATCAAACACATGAATATGTTTTCATCTAAACCATTCCATTGTAGGTTTAGCTAGACTCATTGTCCTGCTGGAAGGTGAATCTACTCCCCAGTCTCAAGTCTTTTGCAGCCTCCAACAGGTTTAGCTCCATCCATCTTCCCATCAACTCTGACAAGCTTCTCTGTCCCTGCTGAAGAAAACCATGCATGAGGCAGCCACCACAATGTTTGACGGTGGGGATGGTGTTTTCAGCGTGATAGGCAGTCTTAGTTTTCAGCCACATATAGTGGTTTACATTAAGATTAAAAGGTTTTACTTTTGTGGAAGAACATTCTTCCACATGCCTTGTTGCTACACAGCTAGACTTGAAAATTATTTATAAACCAATCTCACTGTGCTAGTTATTTAGCAAAGAACAATGGGCAAAAATATCATCTTCTACATGTGAAAAGCTGTTAGAGATATAGCCCGAAAGATTTGCAGCAGTAATTGCAGTTCTACAAAGAGTTGATCCAGGGGGCCTGAATACACATCCACCTTACAATTTTCAGATGTATATATTTAAAAATATTTAGAAAACCATGAAACATTTCCTTTACACTTAAGAAATACTTGCTACCAGTATATCATATAAAATGCCAATAAAATACATTTATGTTCCTGGGCGTAATCTGAAAAAAATGTGGAAAAGTTTACAGGGTATGAATACTTTTTCTGGGCAATATTTATCTTGATTCCTATACTTTGAATAAGTGTATGTGATTTTATATGTACTCGATTCAACAGAACTGAACTTACTGCAGAGATAAAGGAACAGATCCAAGCTTACTACAGAATTATGGTTGCAGAACCAATCTTACTACAGAAATATGTAAGAAGAACCAAGATTACTAAAGAGATAAGGGAGCAGAACCGAGCTTACTACAGAGATGTGGGAACATAACCGAGCTTACTACAGAGATAAAGGAGCAGAACTGGGCTTACTACAGGGATAAGGGAGCAGAACCGAGCTTACTATAGAGATACGAGATCAAAACTGAGCTTACTACAGAGATGTGGGAACAGAATTGAACTTACTGCAGAGATAAAGGAACAGATCCAAGCTTACTACAGAGTTATGGTTGGCGAATCGATCTTACTACAGAGATATGTTAATAGAACCAAGATTACAAAAGAGATAAGGAAGCAGAACCGAGCTTACTATAGAGATACGAGATCAGAACTGAGCGTACTACAGAGATGTGGGAACAGAACCGAGCTTACTGCAGAGATAAAGGAGCAGAACTGGGCTTACTACAGAGATAAGGTAGCAGAACCGAGCTTACTATAGAGATACAAGATCAGAACTGAGCTTACTACAGAGATGTGGGAGCATAACCAAGCTTACTATATCAATAAACTGAGGTGAGATAGCATTGATGCTATTACAAGTAGATGCCGGCTATGGCTGGTAGCCAACATCTGCTCGGTACAGAGCAGGCTCAGCTCCTGAACCCGTTACACATAAGTGCACCCTTAGGCTCCGTCACACCTCCGTATAAAAACACATACGTGTGGCAGAGTCCGTTTTGACCATTTGTTTTTGTTTTTTTCACCTTTCCATGAAGACATTTTTAAAAACTTGTGTGATCCATATTTTTCCAGCATGGATATTGAAAAATGAATGGCAAAGATTTTTATATTTTCAATATTAAAGACATACAGCACACAGATGGCACACGAACAGTACACTGCTGCCATCCATGTGCTGTATGTGTTTTTGACTGACCCATAGGTGCCAGAAAACACAAACATGTCTCCGTGTGGATCACATGAGAACATGGTCTGTGTAAATACATGGATATGTGAGCAGCACTTCAGATTATAATGGGTACATGTGTTAACCATGAAAATAACGCATGTAACTCATATTAGAAACGGACATGTGAAGGAGGAAGCCTTATGGTGACATAGTTGCGTCACAGTGCAGGAAGGGGTCAGTTTCACTTGTCTTTTCCTAAACATGGAAAAACAAAAGGAATTCCCTAACACATATGTGAATGAGCCAAATGTATAAATATACACATATGCATTTGCCCCCTGCCCCCGACCCAGCCCACCTGTAACTGGAATCATGAGTGATGATAGCTGATGTATTTAATCTCCTAACCACTAAGGATAGTAAATGGCTGCAGGGTCAGGTGACTAGTAGATAGGGCTTTTCTCGTAGAACAACATTTCATTCACCAGTCACCTGATCTTCCAGCTAATCAGACTAAAGAGACTACCCACGTGGTCGTTGTGTAGACACGAGGATTACTCGGTGCTCTCGTCCACTGGCCTGGCTTTCTTCAGAAAGACCGCATAGACCAAAGCACATCCCATGGAACAACTGCACTCCTTCCCCATGGGCAGAAAATTATGGGAACCATACATTAGTAAGACTTTTTGGTTCACCAATAGGCAAATACATATGGGAAAATTCCATCAGGAATTAGAATCTAAGTGAATTTGGGGCTTCCAGGGCCAACTATTATTATTATTTATTTATTTATAGAGCACCATTAATTCCATGGTGCTGTACATGAGAAGGGGGTTACATACAAAATACATATACAAGTTACAGTAGACAGACTAGTACAGAGGGAAGAGGGACCTACCCTTGCGGGCTTACATTCTATAGGATTATGGGGAGAAGACAGTAGGTGGGGTGTAGATTGGGCGGCAGCTCCACACGGTGGTCGGGCGGCAGCTCCGCACGGTGCTCGGGCGGCAGCTCCGCACGGTGGTGGGGCGGCAGCTCCGCACGGTGGTCGGGCGGCAGTGAGTTCATTGTAGATTGTAGGCATTTTTGAACAGGTGGGTTGTCAGGTTCCGTTTGAAGTTTGCAAGGGTAGGGGATAGTCTGACGTGTTGAGGCAGCGAGTTCCAGGAGACTGGGGATGCTCGGGAGAAGTCTTGGAGTCGGTTGCGTGAGGAGCGAATGAGAGAGGAGGAGAGAAGGAGGTCTTGGGAGGACCGGAGGTAACATGTTGGAGTATAGTGGGAGATTAGTTCAGAGATGTAGGGAGAAGACAGATTATGCACAGCTTTGCATGTCAGTGTTAGTAGTTTGAATTGGATACGGTGGAAGATTGGGAACTATCCCAGCTAGCAGCACCTTGCTTTTGGTGGGAACCCAATCAGAGGAGATAGCCACAAACTTAGGAAGCTGACCGAGCAAACAAGATATGTAGCCAGGTGACTAAATTGTCCCAACCTAGATTCTCCAAGCAAATTGTAGGCTCAGCGTTGACCAGTGAACCAATTCTGTGGTCCTCCAGCTGGAACTGTGGATCCTAGGCTAAAGTACTGTTGAATGAATGAATGAATGAATGAATGTTAAAGCAATTCTGTGACCCTCCAGCTGAAATCGTAGATCCCAGGCTTAAGTCCTGTAGAAAATGAATCTGGTGACAGGAGCACCTCATTTCTCATTACAGAGTATTGTGTTTTACAGGATTTGTTGGAGATGGCTTTTCTCAAAGGCCCCTTTACACACTGAGACTTTCTAGCAATCCCACCAGCGATCCCAACCTGGCCGGGATCGCTACAAAGTCTCTGGTGAGTCGCTGGTGAGCTGTCAAACAGGCAGACGCTCCAGCGATCCCACCAGCAACCTGACCTGGCAGGGATCGCTGGAGCATCGCTACACGGGTTGCTGGTTAGCTGTCACCAGCAACCAGTGACCAGCCCCTAGCCAGCAGCGACGCACTGAAGCGATGCTGCGCTTGGTAACTAAGGTAAATATCGGGTAACCAACCCGATATTTACCTTGGTTACCAGCGCACGCAGCTACACGTGCAGAGAGCAGGGAGCAGGGAGCAGCGCACACTGCTTAGCGCTGGCTCCCTGCTCTCCTAGCTACAGTACACATCGAGTTAATTACCCGATGTGTGCTGTAGCTACACGTGCAGAGATCAGGGAGCAGCGCACACTGCTGAGCGCTGGCTCCCTGCTCTCCTAGTTACAGCACACATGGGGTTAATTACCCGATGTGTACTCTGCTACACGTGCAAGGAGCAGGAGCCGGCACTGACAGTGAGAGCGGCGGAGGCTGGTAACGAAGGTAAATATCGGGTAACCAAGGACAGCGCTTCTTGGTTACCCGATGTTTACTGTGGTTACCAGTGTCTGCAGAAGCTGGCTCTTGCTGCCTGCACATTTAAGTCCCCTTTACACACTGAGACTTTCTAGCGATCATGCTGCACAGCGGGAAACAAAGGACCAAAGAATGGTCCTGAACGATTTGTAGCGATCAGCAACTTCACAGCAGGGGCCAGGTCGCTGATGTGTTTCACACACTGCAATGTCACTGGGGAGGTCGCTATTACGTCACAAAACCGGTGACGTTACAGCGATGTCGTTTGCGATGTTGCAGTGTGTAAAGCCACCTTTAAGGCCCAGTCACACACAACGACTTACCAGCGATCCCGAAAACGATGCGACCTGATAGGGATCGCAGGTAAGTTGCTGGGAGGTCGCAGGTGAGATGTCACACAGTCAGATCTTACCAGCGATGCAGGAACAATACAGGTCGCAGTAGCGACCTGTATAACGATCTCAGCAGTCATTGTGACCCTGTCAAACACAGCAATGTGTCCTGCCCAGCAGGACATCGCCTTTGAAGAAAATGGCCTGGACCATTCTGCAACGACTAGAGATCTCACAGCAGGGGCCTGATCGCTGGTAGGTGTCACACATAACAAGATCGCTAACGGGATCGCTACTGCGTCACAGAAATCGTGACTCAGCTGCGATCTCGCTAGAGATCTCATTTTGTGTGACGGTACCTTTAGTCGCTAGTTCAATCTAACAGCATAATTATGCTCTAAGGCTAAGTGCACACACTGCGTTTTTTTGACGCTGCGTTTTTGTGCATTTTTAGCGCTAAAAACGCACAGAAACGCAGCGTCTTTAAAAACGCACTGCGTTTTTCTGCATTTTTTTTATCAATGAACATTGCCATTAACCCCTTCACGACCCTGGACGGATCTATCCGTCCAGGATCGTGTCCCGTTAAGCCCCGCCCCCTGCCGCGGGCAGGCGGCGTGGATCGGCACACATATCAGCTGTTTTCAACAGCTGACATGTGTGCCTGCTAGCCGCGGGTGGAATCGCTTCCACCCGCGGCCATTAACCCCTTAAATCTTGCTGCCAAAGTCTGGCAGCAAGATTTAAATGCGCGCGGCCATGTTTGTTACTCACCGCCGCCCCCACCGGAAGTCACGTGTGTTATCACGTGACTATCGGTGGTTGCCATCGTAGCACAGGGTCATGTGATGACGCCTGCTGCTACGATGTTTCACTTTCATTTTCCCTCGGCCGAGAGCAGAGGGAAAACCAAAGTGACTGAATCTGCTGATTACAGAGGTATAGCTGTGATCAGCAGATAGCGATCAGCAATCGGATTGCTGATCGCTATAGCCCCCTAGGGGGACTAGTAAAATAAAAAAAAAAAGTAAAAAAAAAAGTTTTAAAAAATAAAAAAAAAAACAAAAAACCTAAAAGTTCAAATCACCCCCCTTTCCCCCCATTGAAAATTAAAGGGTTAAAAAATAAATAAATATACACATATTTGGTATCGCCGCGTTCAGAAATGCCCGATCTATCAAAATATAAAATCAATTAATCTGATTGGTAAACGGCGTAGTCGCAAAAAAATTCCAAACGCCAAAATTACGTTTTTTGGTTGCCGCAAGTTTTACGCAAAATGCAATAACAGGCGATCAAAACGTAGCATCTGCGCAAAAATGGTACCATTATAAACGTCAGCTCGAGACGCAAAAAATAAGCCATCACTGAGCCATAGATCCTTAAAAATAAGAACGCTACGTGTTTCGGAAAATGGCGCAAAACGTGCGCCACTTTTATTGGACAAACTTGTGAATTTTTTTTAACCCCTTAGATACAAGTAAACCTATACATGTTTGGTGTCTACAAACTGGCACCGACCTGAGGCATCACATAGATACCTCAGTTTTACCATATAGTGAACACAGTGAATAAAATATCCCAAAAACTATTGTACGATCACACTTTTTTTGCAATTTTTCCGCACTTGGAATTTTTTTGCCGTTTTCCAGTACACTATATGGTAAAACTTATGGTTTCATTTAAAAGTACAACTCGTCCCGCAAAAAACAAGCCCTCATATGGCAAGATTGATGGAAAAATAAAAATATTACGCCTCTCAGAAGAAGGGGAGCAAAAAACAAAAACGCAAAAACGGAAAGTGCCCGGGGGCTGAAGGGGTTAAAGATTGTTGAAAAAAAAAAAAAAGGTCTGATGTCATTATCTTCTTCCATATGCTCTTCATTCTCCACTAGTGTATGCAGGAGAGCAGACAGCTGCAGAACTACAAGGCTCAGCATGCTCCATCCAGGACTGTATGCTGGAGGGAGAGTCAGGGGGAGCAGACCTACAAGGCTCAGCATACTCCATCCACTAGTGGATGCAGGAGAGCAGACAGCAGCTGCAGAACTACAAGGCTCAGCAAGCTGCATCCAATAGTGTATGCAGGAGAGCAGACAGCAGCTGCAGAACTACAAGGCTCAGCATCCTTCATCCAATAGTGTATGCAGGAGAGCAGATAGCAGCTGTTGAACTACAAGGCTCAGCCTCCTCCTTCCAGGACTGTATGCAGGATTTCTTTGCCTCCCCCAAACAAAAAAAATGACGTGGGCTTCGCCATATTTTTGTATGCTAGCCGGGTACAGCAGGCAGGTACGGGCTGCCCCAACCCCCAGCTGCCTATTTGTACCCGGCTGGGAACCAAAAATATAGGGAAGCCCTTTTTTTTTAATTATTTCATGAATTTCATGAAATAATTAAAAAAAAAAATGACGTGAGCCTCGCCTAATTTTTGTGTCCAGCCGGGTACCACTAGGCAGCTGGGGATTGGAATCCACAGTGCAGGGTGACCATGCTTTCTGGGCATCCCCGCTGCAAATTGCAGTCCGCAGCCACCCCAGAAAATGGCGCTTTCATAGAAGCGCCATCTTCTGGCGCTGTATCCCACTCTTCCAGCTGCCCTGGTGACGGTGGCTCGCTGAGTAATAATGGGGTTAGGGCTAGCTTTATATTATCAGCTGGCCCTAAGCCCGAAATTCATGGTGTCATGCCAATATTAGACATGGCCACCATGAATTTCTAGTAAAGATAAAAAAAAACACAACACACAGAAAAATATTTTTATTAGAAATAAAACACAACACAATTAGTGACTCCATCTTTATTGAAATAAAGAACTCCCTCCGCAGTAATCCTGGGTCAAGGGTCCCGCGCCGTCCAATCCGGATCCAATATCATCTGATCAGTTTGCTGAAAGGCAAAGAGATCAGATGATGTGTTAGGATCCAGGATGTGAATCATATCACACATCAGCTGATTGTATAAAAGCCGTTTATACAATCAGATGATGCATCAGTGCAAAAAAAAAAAAAATACTCACTTATGTGCTGATTACCGGCAGCTCCTGGAGCAAGTGTAATCCCGTCCGATCGCTGCAGGAGCTGCCGGTAATCAGGGATGAAGTCTCCTGACGGCATCCGCTGATAGGTTAAACCGTCCGGGCGCCTGCGTCAGCGCGAGACTTACCATCAGCTGACGCGTCAGGTGACTGCATCAGGTGATCCATCGCCAGGTCCTGCAGGCATACGTACCAAGGGAGACTGCACACAGCCGGAGCGGCGGTACTGGGAAGAGGAGGTGGGAGCGGGCATGGCACCGGGAGTCTGCAGACAGGTGAGTATGACATTTTTGTTTTTCTACTGTTCACTTTTGATTTCGCAGCTGCCTCTACCTCCCGCCCAGACATTTCGCCGCACGGCAGCACACATGCACAGGACTGGAGGTGGAAGCAGCAGTGACGGTACCGGGAGGATTCACGCTTCTGTATTTACTGACAGAAGGAATCCTCTTCCTGTACGTGTCACTTTACTACCCACCTCCTGCGTTTATAGCTGCGTTTTTGGTCTTAGAAACGCACCAAAACGCACCAAAACACAGCTATAATAACAATTTGCGTTTCTCATTGCGTTTTTCAACATCCCATTGCACTCAATGGATGAAAAACGCGGTGAAAAACGCGGGAATAATTGACATGCTGTGTTTTTGTGGTCACCACAAAAACGCAGCTGAAAAAAAACGCTGTGTGCAGACAGCAAAAATGAAAACTCATAGACTTTGCTGGGGGAAGCAAAGTCATGCAGTTTTCTGGGCAAAAACGCACCCGAAAAACGCGCAAAAACGCCGCGAAAAATGCACTGTGTGAACTTACCCTAATAGTTGTAGTCAAAGGGGCATGGCAATACACATTTAACAGTGAAAAGGGCTCCGATCAGTCTGACATGAAACAAGTGCTAACTTCTCTTGATTTACCAAACAAAGAAACAATCAGTCATGCCTAATTAAGAACAGTTCATTCCCCCACACAAGTGGCCAAACGCTGAGTCGTCACAGTCATCATTAATTTCTGTCCTGATGGAGACAACTGGAGCAGTGGGTCTGGATCAGAAACAATGGGAGTGACAAGAAAAATTTCTTTTTTTGCATTAGAATTGTTCCTTCTCTCAGATTCTTTATTAAATATCAATGAGAAATACCTGTGTTAACTTGATAAGATTCTAAAAGTAAATTGTGTTTTGTAAATACGTTTCCTGTTTGAACAATTTATACTTTGCCCATATAATTTACATTTGAATGGCTTCAGTTCAATAAATGTGTTCATGGAAGTTTTGTGTCTAGAAACAAGGATAAAGGTCAGAACACATGATAAAAGATTTATACATAGGTAAACATTCAATGACAAAAATAAATCTCCTCTAGATATTCAGCTAAATAGGCCACATATGTCTCTTTAGAAAGTCATACATAATGGAATTTGGACAGGTAAGAAAAATGATCACTAGCTTTGACTGTTTATTGTTTGCTATGGTGTTGATTTATGGGCAATGTAGGCTTAAAATCAGGGATTTCGGGGTTTTTTTACTCTTTAAAGCAGAGTGATATATTTTCAGGTAAGTTTCAAATATATGTAACACTATAAATTGTGCACTTTGTTCATATTTCTTACATGCATTGCATTAACCTAATTCTTAGACCACAGCCTTTTAGAAAGTTGTGTTTTTTTTGTTGCTTGAGATACAATCTGTGTCTTTTCTGGTAACAGTAATAAAATGTCAGTGATCTGAATATGTGGAAATGCAAATAACTCTCTTTATTGAGTTATCTTTCAGCAACATTTTGATGGAGGTTTTTAACAATGTTTACATTTGAAAAATATTTGGTATTTTATTTATCTGGTATGTAGTTGTAACTGAAGAAATATTGCAACTGCCAGGATCTAAAAATAGTAATTGTTAGACGGTTTTTGATATGTAATCTGAAGACAGCATGCTATAGAGGTTAATACACAGACTTCAGCAATAAATCTCTTATCACACTGTGTGCTGTTGTTTAAATACAATTTTTATTTTAGCTTCAGGAAATTATCATTGCTATACCAGGTCAACTAGATATCAACTAGTCCAGCGTGCCCCCTGCTGTGATTAGCAGCTCACTGTCTATAGATATTGTATATAGTGAGCCTGGTGTGGGCTGGGGCTGATTTCTAAGATCTGCTACATTGCTAAATCTAAAAAGTGACTGTGTCAGAGCCGCTGCACCCAGTAATCTAGGTAGAAAAGGCAGAGGCAAATCCAGCGGTGTTCCTCAATGACCAGAAGATGTAAGTAAAAAGGAGGAAGCAATCCAAGAAAGCTTAAAGTAGAAAAAAGCAGAGGCAAATCCAGTGGTGTTCCTCAATGACCAGAAGATCATGAGTGGGTCCCGCCAGTTGAAAACTGAATCCAGCAGCTGATACAAGGGTAAGACAGCTCCTCCATATTATTTGTTTGTTTCAGTAATCTAGGTGATATATCGTTCAATCCAGAGTCACTTTGTCTACATCATGCTGCTCTCAGATGAGGTAGCAAAAACCTGCTGACTGATTCTCTCTGAGGGAATCTGTCAGTAGGATCATCCCTCCTATATGGGCATGCAAAACATAGAAAGTTGAGTAAAATGATAGCTTGATCTCGGATGTCTTATTCAAGACACATCCAAATTTTTATTAACATGTAAATGAGTTGTAACGATCTATGGGCTAGACAAAAAAACCCCAAGAATCTGCCTCTAGAAAATGCATTTTAAATGAAAGGGCGCATTATCAGTGTGAGTCAGGGAGATAAGGAGAGCAGACTGTCAGCCATTACATGTCTCTCACTGGAAACAACCTCTTTAGGTTAGCTATAGCGGAATATTCTCAGAGATTCTATGTCCTGCCTACAGATCTTAGCTCATTCACATAATTAGAAAAATGTGGATTTTTCTGGATTAAGACATCAGATTTCAGATATCAAAGTATCACTTTATTCAGCTTCCTATGACCTACATACCCATATAAACAGCTTACAAGGGTTGATCCTACTGACAGATTGCCTTTAAAGGTCTATATATCTGCATGTTTAGCATTTTTTTCTATATTCTGAGATGTTCATGTACCAGTAAGTACTAATAAATAAACTACTAATACCTCAGATGTAGAGATCCTATTTACTGCTACACTGTTCTTGACCAATCAATCCTTCGTGTGTACAGTAGCTTTGATAAATGATATAAACCTGTCAGACGTCTCGGTGCAGCAGCTGTCAGTAATCTATGTGCACAAACAGGGGAAGTAATGGCTAAAACAAAGACGATAATAAGAGATACAGGTAAAATACACTCAATTACAGTACCCTAGGTGCTAGTGTGGCATGGTACTCTTCAATTGCAATTAGTAAACATTTTCTTTAAATTATCTTGGATACTCATTTAATATTATCAGCTACTTAAAACCAATAGATAATTAGACTTTAATGAAGCATGTAGCTGCTTGCTCAAGTCTAACATTTGTTTCTCTGCTGGGACTCCATTTTACTTTGCACTTATCCTTCAGCAAAGCTTCTCTACAAAGTCACTTTGGCAATAAGAAGTATTTAATTAGATTAATGAATTCTTATCACCTCTCGTAGGGACTAAGCTTGTTAATTCCTGGCGACAACAGAACAACAGATTTATATTACTAAATGTTTAGGGATGCGTGTTGTGTTGTCTAACCGTAGCAGTCCTCATAACTCAGGCAGCTCTGGGCAGATCTACCTCATATCCCAAGATAGGCCGAGAATATTTGGCATGGACAACCTGTGCCTTTAGTTAATTTGCGCAAGTCAAAATGCAAATTATTGGGTTTTCTTTTACGCATACGGTTTTAGTTACAGGGTCTTTTCTTTTAAGTATTTTACAAAATTGGAGCAGGAAAATGATTATTCGCCTACAGTTTATGTAAGAGTTTCTCATGACAAAATTTAGGAACCTAGCAGAAGTGAAAATGTCCTATTATTTTACATTTATGGCGTAACTATATAAGGTAGTAAAATATGGGCATTTTGCTAATCTACAAACCATGCCTTGCTGAAATCATAGAGCCATTGTCTGATATTTGCTGCCGGTGGTTTGGGCATCATGTATCAGATGTCAGGTTATCTATAAACACTAAAACAGGATCACATCCTGCCATGTCTGCCCCTGTGAAATACATTTATTGATCAATGTGTGGCTCAAGAGATGAGTCTATATCATCAGTGGGGTAACTACTGTTATAATATTTAGTGTGAATTGATTTGCAGGTCTAGGTTTATCAGCCAAGTCAGTAATCTGTGGCCGCTGGAAGAGAACCCCGATAAATGCTTCCTACAAAACGGTATCTGCGGCTCTTCTTTTTATTAGTCAGCCTTGTGTTAAAGAGGTTGTCTGACCTAAAAAAAACTGTGACAGCAGAAATATGAATGAATCCTCCCAGTGCACGCATTGCACACTGTGAGGATTTGCCGGATTCTGTGATGGAAATGGTGGTCATGTGACCGCATTTGTGTGCTATGCATGTTCCTGGCCATAACCTGACTATTGGGTGTGGCCTTGCTCAATACAACTATATTGAGCAAGGCCAAGCCCAGTGATCTGCCACACCCAGTAGTCGGACGCACCCACTAAATACAAATGTATTGAGCAAGGCCATGCCCTTGTCGGGTTCTGGCTGGGAACATGCAATTTTCACACTTGCAGTCATGTAACCACCATTCCCGGCTTTGAAATTGGCGAATCATTGCAGCTCACAGTGCGTGTGCTGGTGTAAGAAGTTGGTCGGTGTTCGAAGAAATGCCCCCTGAAGACCCCAACCACAATGTTTATGATATTTAATGCTGGATATGTTACAAATGTGGCCGGCGCCACCTAGCGGTCGATAGGGCATGGTGTTTTATTGAACTCTAAGTTTATTGCTAATGTGTGTTTTAGAGCAATGTATATTGTGTAAAGTGTAAAAACAGTAATAAGAATGTTGTAAGTAAGGTTTAGTGCAATGTAGGGTCAAGTGAGCAGGAAGGAGTTAAAGGGGTGGTTCATCCATTTTTTTTATTCTCTCTATGAGTGTAACTTACCATTTCAGTTGTCTTCTTAATTGCCTTCTATTTTCAGTTCTGCCACTGAGCGGTGCTTTCCTCCTCGCTCAGTGTCAGTCACATGACCAGTAGGTGCTGTGGTCTCTGGTATCCGCTAATGTCATTTTAACTTCCAGGCTCTGAAAGTTGATGGGACATCAGCAGCTGCAGATGCCTCTGATCCTTAGAGACAGGGCTGAGGGTGGTGACTACCGCACATCACAGCCCAGCAAGAGGAGAAGCAACTGTGTGTGAGCGGCAGCAGGAGCGAGAGGAGAGGAGAAGTCATGTCTGTCGGGTCAGTAGGTGCATGAGGGTGGGGGTGGGAGGATGAGCAGAGTGCAGTGTGTGTGTGTGTGCAAAGAATTATGGGATTTATAGGAACTGAACCCAGGAAGTCAGGAGAGAGATTAACCCCATCAGAGCTGCAGCCGGAAATGAGGATGTGCTGCTAGAGCATGATAAAAGGTAGTATTGCTGAAATAACATAATAGATGTGTGGAGAGGCACATAATAGCAAGATTTAGGAGAAAAAAAAATCAGTTTTGGTAACTGTTCAACTTCTTTAGCTGCTGATTAGCATGCAAGAGCTGGGTATCTCAGCTGCATCCCACAGCAAGTACACCAGGGGTTAAGGAAAAGGTTTAGCCCCTGGGAGGAGTTTGGAGGGATGAGTCCCTGGGACAGGAAGAAGCTAGTGGAGAAGAGATGGCTGCCTGTGGAGGAGGGTGTGAGTTGTGCCGGGGATGGACTGGTCCCCCTATTAGCAGGTCCCCATTGTTGGCAGGACTGCTGGGTGAACATAGGGGTACGCGGGACCCTGAGAAATGAAACAGAGCAGAGCTAGGACCCTAGGTAACGGTCAGGGTTGGACCAGTCTCCTGGGAGAGAATGCAGCCTGTAGAAGAAACAGCAGTAGAGTACATAAGAATACAGAAAGAGATGAACAAGAGAAAGGAAGAGAGAGGAAGAATTTAAAACTGCTGTAAGCTTCATGAAGAATAAGTAAAGTTGCATTTAGAAAAGAAACCCTGATTTTGTCGCCTCCTTGCTTGAATCAGATGCCAGAGAAGAGCAGGAACAGAAGTATCCCAAAGTGACAGGTAAGTGGATGAACCCCAGACATCCACCGGCCCTACAACCTGTCTGTAGCAGGGCCAGGATACTGTACTTACACAAGACATAGACCACGACTGCGGCACTCTCTGCCATCCTGTTACACTGGGAGCATTCATAAGTCTGCAGTTACACAAAGTAACTGCAGACTTATCATTTTAGAGCAGACAATCCCTTTAAGCCAGGGGTGGGGAACCTCTGGCCCACGGGCCGCATGCGGCCCGCCATGACCTTTTATGCAGGCCCCGGGTTGATTCCCGGGGGGCTGCAGTGCTGGGGCCGACGGCCCTTTAAATGAGCACATGCACTGTTTGGGCAAACTAATGGGCTGTCCAGTGTTAGCGTGATCAGCAGTGTGTGCCCGCCCCTCTGCCCTCCGGAATGGTGTGCCTGCCCCTCTGCCCTCCAGAGCAGTGTGCCCGCCCCTCTGCCCTCCGGAGCGGTGTGCCAGCCCCTCTGCCCTCCGGCCTGAACTGTCTCCGGCGCTATATGTGCGCACGCCTGCACTCTGTTCCCCGTCCAGTACTTTGTGTACCATCCCCCCAGAGTTGTGTGCAACGATCAGTGCTGTGTCCCTCACCCCATGATTGTGTATCACCTCAGGTTTGTGGCTCCCCAGTAATGTCAGGGCTCTGCAGGGGCTGTGTGCAGCCCCCTCAGTGCTGTGTGCCCTCCCAATGCTGTGTATCACCCCCAGTGTTGTGTTCCCCCAGTGATGTCTGTGCCCCCCTCAGTGATGTCTTTGCCCCCAGCCCCTCTTGTGATGTTTGTGCCCCCAGCCCCTCTTGTGAGGTGTATGCCCCCCAGCCCCTCTTGTGTTGTGTATGCCCCCCCAGCCCCTCTTGTGTTGTGTATGCCCCAGCCCCTCTTGTGCTGTGTATGCCCCCCAGCCCCTCATGCGTTGTGTATGCTCCCAGCCCCTCTTGTGTTGTGTATGCCCCCCAGCACCTCTTGCGTTGTGTATGCCCCCCAGCGTCTCCTGTTATGTGTATGCCCCCCAGCCGCATCTTGTGTTGTTTGCCTCCAACGTCTCCTATGACTTATGCATCACATTGGAGATGCTGGGGGCATATACATCACAGGAGACACTGGGGACATACACAACACAGGAGGGCTGTGGGCATTTATATCACAGGAGGGGCTGTGGGCATTTACATCACAGGAGGGGCTGTGGGCATTTTCATCACAGGAGGGGCTGGGAGCATATATATATGTCCCCAGTTCCTCATGTGATGTATGTGCTTCCAGTGTCTCCTGTGATGTGTATATACAGCAGTCTCAGCATTTCCTTTCTGTTGTGTATACGTCAGTCCCAGCACTTTCTATGTGAAGTATATGCCCCCAGCCCCTCCAGTGATGTATGTGCCTTCAGTGACTCCTGTAATGTATATAGAGCAGTCCCAGTGTCTCCTATGTGTTATATGTGCCTCCAGCATCTCCTGTGATGTATATACAGCGTCTCCTATGTGATGTATATGATTTACCAAATATCATTATGACAAAGAGTTGACTGCTCTCCAGACCGAGACAAACCTGGAAAAGCAGTTGTGAGAAGCAACATGATTAGTATCATCAAACATCACAGCCGCACCAAAGAGAAGCAGCTCCAGCCACCACAGTGTCAGGTTTCCAGGTTTTCCAGTTCTATTTTGAATGAGCTTGCCCTCAGTTAACATAGAGAGAGGGGAGCCAGCACGATCTGAAATTGGCATGCATCATATAAAAAGTGAAAATTCACAGATTTATTCCAACTGTACTACAATAAAAAAATGAGATTTTTAGCAAATAATTGATCAATTTTTTGAGCCACCCCTGCCAACGTCACGGCAAATCTCAATAGGGGGGTCCTACTCTACATTCTGTATTTCATGTGCCATGCGGCCTCCTAGATAAAGTTAAAAGCAGAACCATAATAGAGCACACATACCTGTAACCTGTATATAACCGCTTCTATGTTGCAAAAAAGGCACTTGTGGATAGAGACCAGCCCAGGTCCCAGCATGTGGAGCAAGCTCTGCACCATACCAGGACTATATCAGAACTGATCCTCCCAGTGCCAAACAGCAACCATTGATAAAGGCGGACCAGATCCAAGATAGTGCTTAATTAGCATTGCCTGTGGAAAGGGGTGAGGTAACTGAATCTGAACAGCCACCAACAGGAGGAATACAAAGCAAACCAAAATCAGGCGTGCATGGCATGGTGGTGACCGGCCACCAGAATTTGTAGCATAACTACGACCAAACAGAGAGAGAGGGGAGCCAGCACGATCTGAAATTGGCATGCATCATATAAAAAGTGAAAATTCACAGATTTATTCCAACTGTACTACAATAAAAAAATGAGATTTTTAGCAAATAATTGATCAATTTTTTGAGCCACCCCTGCCAACGTCACGGCAAATCTCAATAGGGGGGTCCTACTCTACATTCTGTATTTCATGTGCCATGCGGCCTCCTAGATAAAGTTAAAAGCAGAACCATAATAGAGCACACATACCTGTAACCTGTATATAACCGCTTCTATGTTGCAAAAAAGGCACTTGTGGATAGAGACCAGCCCAGGTCCCAGCATGTGGAGCAAGCTCTGCACCATACCAGGACTATATCAGAACTGATCCTCCCAGTGCCAAACAGCAACCATTGATAAAGGCGGACCAGATCCAAGATGGTGCTTAATTAGCATTGCCTGTGGAAAGGGGTGAGGTAACTGAATCTGAACAGCCACCAACAGGAGGAATACAAAGCAAACCAAAATCAGGCGTGCATGGCATGGTGGTGACCGGCCACCAGAATTTGTAGCATAACTACGACCAAACAGAGAGAGAGGGGAGCCAGCACGATCTGAAATTGGCATGCATCATATAAAAAGTGAAAATTCACAGATTTATTCCAACTGTACTACAATAAAAAAATGAGATTTTTAGCAAATAATTGATCAATTTTTTGAGCCACCCCTGCCAACGTCACGGCAAATCTCAATAGGGGGGTCCTACTCTACATTCTGTATTTCATGTGCCATGCGGCCTCCTAGATAAAGTTAAAAGCAGAACCATAATAGAGCACACATACCTGTAACCTGTATATAACCGCTTCTATGTTGCAAAAAAGGCACTTGTGGATAGAGACCAGCCCAGGTCCCAGCATGTGGAGCAAGCTCTGCACCATACCAGGACTATATCAGAACTGATCCTCCCAGTGCCAAACAGCAACCATTGATAAAGGCGGACCAGATCCAAGATGGTGCTTAATTAGCATTGCCTGTGGAAAGGGGTGAGGTAACTGAATCTGAACAGCCACCAACAGGAGGAATACAAAGCAAACCAAAATCAGGCGTGCATGGCATGGTGGTGACCGGCCACCAGAATTTGTAGCATAACTACGACCAAACAGAGAGAGAGGGGAGCCAGCACGATCTGAAATTGGCATGCATCATATAAAAAGTGAAAATTCACAGATTTATTCCAACTGTACTACAATAAAAAAATGAGATTTTTAGCAAATAATTGATCAATTTTTTGAGCCACCCCTGCCAACGTCACGGCAAATCTCAATAGGGGGGTCCTACTCTACATTCTGTATTTCATGTGCCATGCGGCCTCCTAGATAAAGTTAAAAGCAGGACCATAATAGAGCACACATACCTGTAACCTGTATATAACCGCTTTTTTGCAACATGGAAGCGGCTATATACAGGTTGCAGGTATGTGTGCTCCATTAGGGTTCTGCTTTTAACTTTATCTAGGAGGCCGCATGGCACATGAAATACAGAATGTAGAGTAGGACCCCCCTATTGAGATTTGCCGTGACGTTGGCAGGGGTGGCTCAAAAAATTGATCAATTATTTGCTAAAAATCTCATTTTTTTATTATAGTACAGTTGGAATAAATGTGTGAATTTTCACTTTTTATATGATGCATGCCAATTTCAGATCGTGCTGGTTCCCCCTTTTTTCTCTGTTTTGACCGTAGTTATGCTACAAATCTGGTGTCTGACCAACACCATACCATGCACGCCTGATTTTGGTTTGCAATATATTCCTCCTGTTGGTAGCTGTTCAGACTCAGTTACCTCACCCCTTTCCACAGGCAATGCTAATTAAGCACCATTCTTGGATCTGGTCCGCCTTTATCAATGGTTGCTGTTTGACACTGGGAGGATCAGTTCTGATATAGTCTTGGTATGTGTAGGGCTTGCTCCACATGCTGGGACCTGGGCTGGTCTCTATCCACAAGTGCCTTTTTTGCAACATGGAAGCGGCTATATACAGGTTGCAGGTATGTGTGCTCCATTAGGGTTCTGCTTTTAACTTTATCTAGGAGGCCGCATGGCACATGAAATACAGAATGTAGAGTAGGACCCCCCTATTGAGATTTGCCGTGACGTTGGCAGGGGTGGCTCAAAAAATTGATCAATTATTTGCTAAAAATCTCATTTTTTTATTATAGTACAGTTGGAATAAATGTGTGAATTTTCACTTTTTATATGATGCATGCCAATTTCAGATCGTGCTGGTTCCCCCTTTTTTCTCTGTTTTGACCGTAGTTATGCTACAAATCTGGTGTCTGACCAACACCATACCATGCACGCCTGATTTTGGTTTGCAATATATTCCTCCTGTTGGTAGCTGTTCAGACTCAGTTACCTCACCCCTTTCCACAGGCAATGCTAATTAAGCACCATTCTTGGATCTGGTCCGCCTTTATCAATGGTTGCTGTTTGACACTGGGAGGATCAGTTCTGATATAGTCTTGGTATGTGTAGGGCTTGCTCCACATGCTGGGACCTGGGCTGGTCTCTATCCACAAGTGCCTTTTTTGCAACATGGAAGCGGCTATATACAGGTTGCAGGTATGTGTGCTCCATTAGGGTTCTGCTTTTAACTTTATCTAGGAGGCCGCATGGCACATGAAATACAGAATGTAGAGTAGGACCCCCCTATTGAGATTTGCCGTGACGTTGGCAGGGGTGGCTCAAAAAATTGATCAATTATTTGCTAAAAATCTCATTTTTTTATTATAGTACAGTTGGAATAAATGTGTGAATTTTCACTTTTTATATGATGCATGCCAATTTCAGATCGTGCTGGTTCCCCCCCTTTTTTCTCTGTTTTGACCGTAGTTATGCTACAAATCTGGTGTCTGACCAACACCATACCATGCACGCCTGATTTTGGCTTGCAATATATTCCTCCTGTTGGTAGCTGTTCAGACTCAGTTACCTCACCCCTTTCCACAGGCAATGCTAATTAAGCACCATTCTTGGATCTGGTCCGCCTTTATCAATGGTTGCTGTTTGACACTGGGAGGATCAGTTCTGATATAGTCCTGGTATGTGTAGGGCTTGCTCCACATGCTGGGACCTGGGCTGGTCTCTATCCACAAGTGCCTTTTTTGCAACATGGAAGCGGCTATATACAGGTTGCAGGTATGTGTGCTCCATTAGGGTTCTGCTTTTAACTTTATCTAGGAGGCCGCATGGCACATGAAATACAGAATGTAGAGTAGGACCCCCCTATTGAGATTTGCCGTGACGTTGGCAGGGGTGGCTCAAAAAATTGATCAATTATTTGCTAAAAATCTCATTTTTTTATTATAGTACAGTTGGAATAAATGTGTGAATTTTCACTTTTTATATGATGCATGCCAATTTCAGATCGTGCTGGTTCCCCCCCTTTTTTCTCTGTTTTGACCGTAGTTATGCTACAAATCTGGTGTCTGACCAACACCATACCATGCACGCCTGATTTTGGTTTGCAATATATTCCTCCTGTTGGTAGCTGTTCAGACTCAGTTACCTCACCCCTTTCCACAGGCAATGCTAATTAAGCACCATTCTTGGATCTGGTCCGCCTTTATCAATGGTTGCTGTTTGACACTGGGAGGATCAGTTCTGATATAGTCTTGGTATGTGTAGGGCTTGCTCCACATGCTGGGACCTGGGCTGGTCTCTATCCACAAGTGCCTTTTTTGCAACATGGAAGCGGCTATATACAGGTTGCAGGTATGTGTGCTCCATTAGGGTTCTGCTTTTAACTTTATCTAGGAGGCCGCATGGCACATGAAATACAGAATGTAGAGTAGGACCCCCCTATTGAGATTTGCCGTGACGTTGGCAGGGGTGGCTCAAAAAATTGATCAATTATTTGCTAAAAATCTCATTTTTTTATTATAGTACAGTTGGAATAAATGTGTGAATTTTCACTTTTTATATGATGCATGCCAATTTCAGATCGTGCTGGTTCCCCCCTTTTTTCTCTGTTTTGACCGTAGTTATGCTACAAATCTGGTGTCTGACCAACACCATACCATGCACGCCTGATTTTGGTTTGCAATATATTCCTCCTGTTGGTAGCTGTTCAGACTCAGTTACCTCACCCCTTTCCACAGGCAATGCTAATTAAGCACCATTCTTGGATCTGGTCCGCCTTTATCAATGGTTGCTGTTTGACACTGGGAGGATCAGTTCTGATATAGTCTTGGTATGTGTAGGGCTTGCTCCACATGCTGGGACCTGGGCTGGTCTCTATCCACAAGTGCCTTTTTTGCAACATGGAAGCGGCTATATACAGGTTGCAGGTATGTGTGCTCCATTAGGGTTCTGCTTTTAACTTTATCTAGGAGGCCGCATGGCACATGAAATACAGAATGTAGAGTAGGACCCCCCTATTGAGATTTGCCGTGACGTTGGCAGGGGTGGCTCAAAAAATTGATCAATTATTTGCTAAAAATCTCATTTTTTTATTATAGTACAGTTGGAATAAATGTGTGAATTTTCACTTTTTATATGATGCATGCCAATTTCAGATCGTGCTGGTTCCCCCCCTTTTTTCTCTGTTTTGACCGTAGTTATGCTACAAATCTGGTGTCTGACCAACACCATACCATGCACGCCTGATTTTGGTTTGCAATATATTCCTCCTGTTGGTAGCTGTTCAGACTCAGTTACCTCACCCCTTTCCACAGGCAATGCTAATTAAGCACCATTCTTGGATCTGGTCCGCCTTTATCAATGGTTGCTGTTTGACACTGGGAGGATCAGTTCTGATATAGTCTTGGTATGTGTAGGGCTTGCTCCACATGCTGGGACCTGGGCTGGTCTCTATCCACAAGTGCCTTTTTTGCAACATGGAAGCGGCTATATACAGGTTGCAGGTATGTGTGCTCCATTAGGGTTCTGCTTTTAACTTTATCTAGGAGGCCGCATGGCACATGAAATACAGAATGTAGAGTAGGACCCCCCTATTGAGATTTGCCGTGACGTTGGCAGGGGTGGCTCAAAAAATTGATCAATTATTTGCTAAAAATCTCATTTTTTTATTATAGTACAGTTGGAATAAATGTGTGAATTTTCACTTTTTATATGATGCATGCCAATTTCAGATCGTGCTGGTTCCCCCTTTTTTCTCTGTTTTGACCGTAGTTATGCTACAAATCTGGTGTCTGACCAACACCATACCATGCACGCCTGATTTTGGTTTGCAATATATTCCTCCTGTTGGTAGCTGTTCAGACTCAGTTACCTCACCCCTTTCCACAGGCAATGCTAATTAAGCACCATTCTTGGATCTGGTCCGCCTTTATCAATGGTTGCTGTTTGACACTGGGAGGATCAGTTCTGATATAGTCTTGGTATGTGTAGGGCTTGCTCCACATGCTGGGACCTGGGCTGGTCTCTATCCACAAGTGCCTTTTTTGCAACATGGAAGCGGCTATATACAGGTTGCAGGTATGTGTGCTCCATTAGGGTTCTGCTTTTAACTTTATCTAGGAGGCCGCATGGCACATGAAATACAGAATGTAGAGTAGGACCCCCCTATTGAGATTTGCCGTGATGTTGGCAGGGGTGGCTCAAAAAATTGATCAATTATTTGCTAAAAATCTCATTTTTTTATTATAGTACAGTTGGAATAAATGTGTGAATTTTCACTTTTTATATGATGCATGCCAATTTCAGATCGTGCTGGTTCCCCCCTTTTTTCTCTGTTTTGACCGTAGTTATGCTACAAATCTGGTGTCTGACCAACACCATACCATGCACGCCTGATTTTGGTTTGCAATATATTCCTCCTGTTGGTAGCTGTTCAGACTCAGTTACCTCACCCCTTTCCACAGGCAATGCTAATTAAGCACCATTCTTGGATCTGGTCCGCCTTTATCAATGGTTGCTGTTTGACACTGGGAGGATCAGTTCTGATATAGTCTTGGTATGTGTAGGGCTTGCTCCACATGCTGGGACCTGGGCTGGTCTCTATCCACAAGTGCCTTTTTTGCAACATGGAAGCGGCTATATACAGGTTGCAGGTATGTGTGCTCCATTAGGGTTCTGCTTTTAACTTTATCTAGGAGGCCGCATGGCACATGAAATACAGAATGTAGAGTAGGACCCCCCTATTGAGATTTGCCGTGACGTTGGCAGGGGTGGCTCAAAAAATTGATCAATTATTTGCTAAAAATCTCATTTTTTTTATTATAGTACAGTTGGAATAAATGTGTGAATTTTCACTTTTTATATGATGCATGCCAATTTCAGATCGTGCTGGTTCCCCCTTTTTTCTCTGTTTTGACCGTAGTTATGCTACAAATCTGGTGTCTGACCAACACCATACCATGCACGCCTGATTTTGGTTTGCAATATATTCCTCCTGTTGGTAGCTGTTCAGACTCAGTTACCTCACCCCTTTCCACAGGCAATGCTAATTAAGCACCATTCTTGGATCTGGTCCGCCTTTATCAATGGTTGCTGTTTGACACTGGGAGGATCAGTTCTGATATAGTCTTGGTATGTGTAGGGCTTGCTCCACATGCTGGGACCTGGGCTGGTCTCTATCCACAAGTGCCTTTTTTGCAACATGAAAGCGGCTATATACAGGTTGCAGGTATGTGTGCTCCATTAGGGTTCTGCTTTTAACTTTATCTAGGAGGCCGCATGGCACATGAAATACAGAATGTAGAGTAGGACCCCCCTATTGAGATTTGCCGTGACGTTGGCAGGGGTGGCTCAAAAAATTGATCAATTATTTGCTAAAAATCTCATTTTTTTATTATAGTACAGTTGGAATAAATGTGTGAATTTTCACTTTTTATATGATGCATGCCAATTTCAGATCGTGCTGGTTCCCCCCTTTTTTCTCTGTTTTGACCGTAGTTATGCTACAAATCTGGTGTCTGACCAACACCATACCATGCACGCCTGATTTTGGTTTGCAATATATTCCTCCTGTTGGTAGCTGTTCAGACTCAGTTACCTCACCCCTTTCCACAGGCAATGCTAATTAAGCACCATTCTTGGATCTGGTCCGCCTTTATCAATGGTTGCTGTTTGACACTGGGAGGATCAGTTCTGATATAGTCTTGGTATGTGTAGGGCTTGCTCCACATGCTGGGACCTGGGCTGGTCTCTATCCACAAGTGCCTTTTTTGCAACATGGAAGCGGCTATATACAGGTTGCAGGTATGTGTGCTCCATTAGGGTTCTGCTTTTAACTTTATCTAGGAGGCCGCATGGCACATGAAATACAGAATGTAGAGTAGGACCCCCCTATTGAGATTTGCCGTGACGTTGGCAGGGGTGGCTCAAAAAATTGATCAATTATTTGCTAAAAATCTCATTTTTTTATTATAGTACAGTTGGAATAAATGTGTGAATTTTCACTTTTTATATGATGCATGCCAATTTCAGATCGTGCTGGTTCCCCCTTTTTTCCTCAGTTAACATGGAGTTTTAAGGTTCTGTTGCCCTACTTCCTGTCCAGCTGCTTAAAAGGCCGCCTCTCAGCCCAGTCCAGTGCCTGAGTATACTGCTTGCTGTGTGCTCCTGCTTTGCTGCTGCTAATCCTGATTGCTTTTGGATCCTCCTAAAGACTACCGACCGACCGACTCTGGACCTTACCCGGTTTCTCAAGCTGTGCCCGGATTCCTTCTGCCATCTTAGGTCAGCACTCTGCCCGGTTCTCTCTGGTTCGTAACCACTCTGGACAATCATCCCGTACGGACACTCCTGGACTTTTACCGCTTGCCCCTTGTGTCCCGGCTGCTGCGCATTTAGGCCTTCCGGGGTGATTGCCGGACAGTCCCTGTATAGGGGTTCGCTCTGGTGGTCTCCCTGGGGGAGTCCGGTGCGTGGCCCCGGGAATTCCCTCCGCTCCGTTTCGGGAAGGTATTGTGTGTATTTGTATTGCTGTGTTTTCCGTTGTGTATCTACCGTGGTTACAGATTATAAAACATCTTGTATCAAAAACTCGTCTCTGCTGATCATTGCCCTACGCTATCGAAATCCTCAGAACATATAATAAGTATTACATTATACTCAGGCCTAAAAAAGAGGATTTCGCTGGGGCAATGACTGAGACACGAGGAGTAGATCAGCTCTTTTCTATGATTAACTCCCTGCAGCAGGAGATGGAGGCGGTGCAGAATAAACTTAGAGATGTGGAGGCACAGCTGGGTCATGATCACCAGGTACTGGGGCCGGCTATACAGGATTTGCAAGTCAGAGTGGAGGCTCAGGAAGCCGGCCCCACTACGTCCGTATCAGCTGCCGGTATGCCTAGGTTACCCCCATTCCGTTTCAATGGTGATCGTAGTCAGTTTCGTGGATTTGTTAACCAATGTATACTGTTTTTTGATGTACATGCTGATTATTACCGTTCTGACCGGTCAAAAGTGTTATGTATAATTATGTTATTAACCTCACGAGCACTGGCTTGGGCTAATCCTATGATAGAGAACCGAGACATCCGTTTAAATCACCTAGATGATTTTCTGACCGCAATGGCGCAAATGTTTGATGATCCGAATCACCGTGCTACCGCTGAATCGGCTCTCCTTTCCTTACGTCAGGGAAAGCGTTCTGTCGTTGAATACGCCACTGAATTTAAGAGGTTAGTGGTAGACACCGACTGGGGAAACAATGCATTATTGTCTGTTTTCAGAAAGGGGTTGTCCGGTACCATCAAGGACGAGTTAGCTCGTTCCGAATCTCCAGGGGATTTTGAACTGTTTCTCCAGCACTGTGTGCGTATTGATACCCGCTTGACGGAACGTAGACAGGAAAAATGGGCGGCTGTAAACCGTGTAAACAACTTTACATTTCCTTCCAGAGAACCCGCTCTCAGGACGCCACGGGAGGCCGAGGACGTTCCTATGCAAGTAGACTCTCTGCAAAAGCGAGAGACCAATGAACGTCGCGAACACCGGCTCCGTGAGCGTTTGTGTTTCTATTGCGGTCAATCGGACCATTTCTTGATCGACTGCCCGAAACGTCCGAATCGCCCAAATAAGGTATTGGCAGCCATGGCAGAGTGTGACAACACGGACGCAGAGTCCGATATCTCTGAGGCAAGTGGACACTTGGATGCGGTATTTCCCTTGACTGTAATGTCAACCTCACCGAAGGACTCGGAAGGGAAATATACCCATTGCTCGCTCCCCATTCAGATCCGGTGGGAGGGACAGCTAATACCTACCTCTGCAATGATAGACTCTGGGGCAGGGGGAAATTTCATGGACTCTTCTTTTGCCAGGAAACACGGTATCCGGACTCAGCAAAGATCCTCACCGGTTACCATGGAGACGGTAGACGGATCTCCGTTAATCTCTGGACCAGTTGATCGGGAGACAGTACCCCTAGAATGTGTGATGAAGCCAGGTCAGCAGGAGACCCTTGTTTTCATGCTAATTTCATCTCCTCATTTTCCGATTATTTTAGGTATTCCGTGGCTACGGTCTACAAATCCGGTCATCGATTGGGAAACTAAGGAAATATCCTTCCCACCGCAGAATATTCCGACCATTAGTCCAGCTGTTCCGGTTCCAGTACCACCAAATACGGAGAGCACTGTACAGGTACCTGTTTTACCCCCGGTTTACCGTGACTTCGCTGATATATGCGACAAAAGAAAAGCCGACCGACTTCCCCCGCATAGACCATATGATTGCCCCATAGACTTACTCCCAGGGGCGGAGATTCCGTTTGGTCATGTCTACCCGTTGGCGGCACCTGAGCTAGCAGCACTAAAAGAGTATATTGATGAAAGCCTAGCCAAGGGATTTATTCGTCCGTCTACCTCCCCCGCAGGGGCACCCATCTTTTTCGTGAAAAAGAAAGAGGGGACTCTGAGACCCTGTATTGACTACCGGGAACTGAATAAAATAACCATCCGGAACCGGTATCCGTTACCGTTGATTCCTGAGCTATTGGAGAGGGTCCAACAGGCAAAAATATTCACCAAATTGGACCTCCGTGGGGCATATAATCTGCTTCGTATACGTCCCGGAGACGAGTGGAAGACCGCGTTCCGATGTCGGTACGGACATTTTGAGTACCTAGTGATGCCTTTTGGACTTTGTAACGCTCCCGCGGCATTTCAACATCTAGTTAACGATATTTTTAGGGATATCATGGACCAATTCATGGTGATCTATCTGGACGATATCCTAATCTTTTCTGATTCTCTACAGGAACACCAGGAGCACGTCAAGACCGTACTTACCCGTCTGAGGGAAAACCACCTGTACATTAAGCTGGAGAAATGCGAGTTCCACTGCTCACAAATACAATTCTTAGGTTATGTCATCTCTCCTCAGGGACTAAACATGGAATCTAGCAAGATACAAGCCATTCTGGACTGGCCGGAACCGGGAAACATCAAAGAGGTACAACGCTTTGTCGGTTTTGCCAACTTTTACCGACGCTTTATCCGTAACTTTTCAGAGATTGTCCGTCCCATCACTCTGTTAACCAAGAAAGGACAGAAGTTTGTGTGGTCCGCCCAGGCCCAGGAAGCATTCCATCGTCTCAAGGTATGTTTTACCTCAGCGCCAATATTAGTCCATCCGAATCCCGCACTTCCCTTTATCGTGGAGGTCGACGCTTCCGACTATGCATTAGGGGCCATTCTTTCTCAAAGGACCGGGGACAAGAGTCTCTTGCATCCGTGTGCCTTCTTTTCCCGCCGGTTGTCCCCTGCAGAAAGGAACTACGACATTGCGGACAAGGAATTATTGGCGATTATTTCCGCTTTCAAGGAATGGAGACACCACTTACAGGGAGCCGCGCAGCAAGTGATAGTACTCACGGATCATCGTAATCTGGAATTTCTGAAGTCTGCCAGGTGCCTGTCTCCACGGCAAGCCCGTTGGAGCCTATTTCTTAACCAATTCAATTTTGTCGTTACATACCGTCCAGGTTCACGTAATGGGAAAGCCGATGCCTTGTCCCGAATCCACGCCGTGGACTCCGTGCCTGGAACCTCGTCTCAGACTGTGTTATCGGATGCCAATTTCGTTGGAGTAATCCAGGACCAGGACTTGTGGAAGGACATCAAGCTGGCCTATGATGGTGACGTATTTCTTGCTGCCCCCCCGAATGATGTAACGCTTGTTCTTCGGAATGGTGTGTGGTTGAGAGAGCGACGCATTTATGTCCCGGAGGCCGTAAGACTTCGGGTTCTCAAGTTGGTCCATGACTCCGTGTTGGCTGGTCATAGGGGGGTACAGAAGACGCAAGAATTTCTGAGCCGTTTTTTCTGGTGGCCTACTTGCTTAAAGGATGTGAAGGACTATGTCCACTCATGTGTGGTTTGTGCCCGGTGCAAGGTCCCTCGTGTGGCTCCTACGGGACTCCTCCAACCGTTACCCGTGCCATCTCGCCCTTGGGGGTCTATCTCCATGGATTTTATTGTGGAGTTGCCGGTCTCATGCAGACACAATACCATTTTAGTGGTGGTAGATCGATTGACTAAAGCTGCTCACTTCATTCCTTGTACCGGTCTTCCCTCAGCCGCAGAGACAGTGGATTTGGTTATCCAGAATGTATTCCGATTGCATGGGGTACCAGACGAGATCATCTCTGACCGGGGCGTGCAGTTCACGTCTAGATTCTGGAAGGGGTTTTGTACGGCACTCCAGATTGATGTCTGTTTGTCTTCTGCATACCATCCTCAGACAAATGGGCAAACCGAACGGACGAATCAAACCCTGGAACAATACCTTCGATGTTATGTCAGCCATCTCCAAGACGATTGGTTGAAGATGCTTCCGTTGGCGGAGTTCTCATATAACAACACTCAGAGCAGCTCCACTAAGGTAACGCCCTTTTTCGCTAACTTAGGTTACCATCCGAATGTTTTGCCTAGGTCACCGGTTGCGGTTTCGGTGCCAGCGGTGGAGGACAGATTGACAGAGCTACGACAAAATCTGGAGGTTCTGAAGGACACTGTGGCTACGGCCCAGGAGCGTTACAAGAGGTCGGCCGACACTCACCGGAAACCGGTACCCATGTACAAGGTAGGGGACTCTGTATGGTTGTCCACCAAAAACCTGAGATTGGGTGTTCCTTCGCAGAAGCTGGGACAAAAATTCATCGGTCCATTTAAGATCACCGGGATCGTGAGCCCTGTGGCCTGTCGGCTACGGTTGCCGCACCATCTAAAGGTACACCCGGTCTTTCATGTGTCTCTCCTCAAACCTGTCTCCCCTAATACGTTTCGTGGTCGTGTTGTGCCTCCTCCTCCGCCTGTGATGGTCGACGGCGAGGAGCAGTTCGTGGTTGAGGACATTATTGACTCCCGGCTCCATCGTCGTCGGCTTCAATATCTGGTACGTTGGCAGGGGTACGCCCCCGAGGACGATTCCTGGGAACCGGTGGGTAACATTCGGGCACCCCGGAAGATCGCTCAGTTTCATCGACGGTTCCCGGACAAGCCGGGCCCTGATCCGTCCTGAGGCCGTCTCTGGGGGGGGGAGTAATGTCAGGTTTCCAGGTTTTCCAGTTCTCTTTTGAATGAGCTTGCCCTCAGTTAACATGGAGTTTTAAGGTTCTGTTGCCCTACTTCCTGTCCAGCTGCTTAAAAGGCCGCCTCTCAGCCCAGTCCAGTGCCTGAGTATACTGCTTGCTGTGTGCTCCTGCTTTGCTGCTGCTAATCCTGATTGCTTTTGGATCCTCCTAAAGACTACCGACCGACCGACTCTGGACCTTACCCGGTTTCTCAAGCTGTGCCCGGATTCCTTCTGCCATCTTAGGTCAGCACTCTGCCCGGTTCTCTCTGGTTCGTAACCACTCTGGACAATCATCCCGTACGGACACTCCTGGACTTTTACCGCTTGCCCCTTGTGTCCCGGCTGCTGCGCATTTAGGCCTTCCGGGGTGATTGCCGGACAGTCCCTGTATAGGGGTTCGCTCTGGTGGTCTCCCTGGGGGAGTCCGGTGCGTGGCCCCGGGAATTCCCTCCGCTCCGTTTCGGGAAGGTATTGTGTGTATTTGTATTGCTGTGTTTTCCGTTGTGTATCTACCGTGGTTACAGATTATAAAACATCTTGTATCAAAAACTCGTCTCTGCTGATCATTGCCCTACGCTATCGAAATCCTCAGAACATATAATAAGTATTACACACAGTAGGGGTGAGTTAATTAATTGTTTGACCAAATATAGCAGGGTCATTTTCACATTGATAATTTTGTGCAGCCCCTGAAGGTTGGTAGAAATTTCCAAATGGCCCCCGGCAGTAAAAAGGTTCCCCACCCCTGCTTTAAGCCAAAATAATGATGTTGCAACATGACAGTTAATCAAAAGAAGATCCATGGATTCTGGTAGTTGTAGGTGGTTCTCAGGCCTATGGTTCAGCTGTCACAAGTTATTGACGTGACTTATGGACCAGGTCCTTTAAATCAATTAGCTCCAGATATAACAGCTAAGTATAGCAAACATCCAGCTGCAGGAGCAAGGGGGAAAGATAATGACAATCCTTGTAGTTTAACGTCTTTGTTGCTGCAGTTAATAGTGAAAGTGGTACCAAATAAGTTTGATAGAGAAATGTCTCTTGCCAATGGAATGCTATGCTAGCTACACAGGAAATAAAGGCCTTTGGGCCAGTATGTATGTAGCACCCACTGAGCAGGGGTCCAACGTTCTCGTCACCGGGCAAGTGATGTTGGGTCTCGGGATGTCGCAGGCGGCCCTGCCCGGCTTTGTAGTCCCGCAGTGTACAGCAAAAAGGGTGCTTGGAGATAGATGATGGGGTAGTAGTGGAAGAGGATGATTGTCTTGTGACGCCACTTGCGGTACGTAGCCAGGAATTAGCTGCTGCTGTCACTCTCCTCCGGGGCGGATGGTGTCACAGCAAAGATGGTTCTGCTCCCCACAGGTGGAGCGGATCCCGGGGAGGATAATTAGAGGAGTAGTAGCTGTTGGTGCCGAAGCGCGGGGCGGCGGCACCTGTAATAAGAGGCTGTCAGCTGCTGCGGTTCCAGGTCTTTTTACTCACAGTTTGTATGCAGCCCTCAGGGTACCGGTCTCTGCCATCATGGGCCCCAGCCGATCCCGGATCCTTTGGAGGTCAAAATCGGTACAGTAGTCTGTGGGCCCTTCCTACTTGCACTTTAGAGATGGATACCCATGGCCTGAAGCTGCTTGGGGACCTCGGTTCCTGTAGTGTTAGCTCCCGTCTCATGTGCAGGTGACGCGGGTCTGTAGTGGGGCTTGACTTAGATCACAACTCTGGACCCTCTGTGCCACTGTGCTCCGGGATCTTGTGGGGGACAGAGGGACATACAATCCCCCTGTCCTGCAGATTCTGGTGATACAACGTGAAGTCTGTTCCACCCTAGGGCTCTACACCCTGCACTGCGCCGGTCTAAAGGGAGCAATAAAGCTCTCCCCACTGTATTAACTCCTACGTCCCACAGGAGCTACCGAGAAACCCGTCCGCTCCTGTCCTCTCCTTCTGGAGAACTCTCTACATCTGTGTCAGCTCTTAACTCCCCCTGGTGGCCGCTCCTCCCCCGGATCCTTGTCACTAGTGGGTGGCAGCCCCCCCATGTTTAATGACTACTCTAAGACCCGACCCTAGCCCGGTCCCACTGGGGAGGGCAACCTATATGTGTGTATGAATTTGTGTGTTGTGAACCGATACCGACCTCTTCTGGATCCAGGATGAGTACCGCACCTTAAGTGAGGTGCAGTACCCTGTGGCGACTGAAACCTCAGGGGCGCCACATGTACACTGAGGAAAATAAGTACTTGATACACTGATGATTTTGCAAATTTTCCCACCTACAAAGAGTGAAGAGGTCTGTAATTTTTATCGTAAGTAGTGGTACTCTTCAACTGTGACAGACAGAATCCCCCAAAAATCTAGAAAATCACATTGTATGATTTTTAAATAATAAATTTGCATTTTATTGCATGAAATATTTGTATGCTGAAGTATTTGATCACCTACCAACGACCAAGAATTCTGGCTCTCACGGACCTGTTATTCTTACTTTAATGAGCGCGCCCAGGAAACAGTCTGACTGCTCTGTTATCTTAAGGAAACACCTGGGAGTACAGTATGCTTATCTGTCCTGTTCTTACCCCCATTTTGCTTCCTTTTGCGTCCCCCTAGTCCTTTCTAGGAGCATTTTACAGCCATTTTCAGCATAGAAATTTGGGTCTTCATTGACTTGTATGGGGTTTGTTGTACGGGGTCAAATTCGGTTCCCAAACCGAAATTTTTTTTTCAAGTTTATGCGAATTAAGTGAACTCAGATGTCCATGAGTGAGTCCTCTCATCTCTAAACGCTATATTTTTTCCTTGCAGATTTACAGCAAATTAAAATCTGCATGTCATTGTCAATTCTTGCAGGATTTTTGCAGAGTATTTCAGCGTATTTGTGTGGAAAAATACTCAGCAAAAACACATGAAGATTAACAAGGCGTACACTGAAGTAAAACCATTATCAATATTGATTAGTCAATTTTTTAAATAGAGTAAAACAGGATAAATGAAGGGAATAAGGTCCTCTAATACAAAACATGGGAACAATGCAGCAAAAATAACAATGGATATAAACAGTATATAAATACGTGCAAATAAGCATTTAATACAGATTCCAACTTGCATATAAGTGCCCTCAGTTGGACATATTCCGAAAAATAGCTGGTGAGCCTTATTTTAAATTAGGTTGGAATACAGACACAACAGAATAAGAAAAATATTGATCAAAATATATTTACCACTGATATGCATGGGGGATGCTATAGTAGACACTAATATATATTCACTTTGAGGTAATAAACTTACTGGTACGATACAGCTCAGTAAAGTCTAATGATAGTACCTGTGTTAATACACACTGGTATAATTTTCAGTATTTACCTAGCCGTGCCTTGAGTTTGTAGGAAGATGTTGTTATTAAAGATGACGATGTTGTGCTTTAATACAAACTCAAGAAGGATGAGGAGTACCATTTTGTTACCGATATCACTTGATCTTAGATACCAAGCCGCCGCTCTGATATTTTTGCATTTCAGCACATATTTAATATTTATTTCACCTGTAATACTGTAGTTCTACCCACTTGCACACTTTCATACACTCACACATTCATATGTATTCTTATTGATATGTATTGAATAATGTTATACACACTTTAAACACTCACTTATTCATATGCATTTTTTATTTATAGGTATTGAATAATGTTATTATCTATGTATTTTTTGTTCACATTTGTATCTACGGTATATATTTATATGTTTTTTAGAGTTATCTATATTGATTTAGATGTTGTGTGCATTATTGTTTTTTTTAGGTTAAGGAAGTATCACTGATTTATTGTGAATTGGAATCTTTTTTTATAAATAACAAAAACACATATAAGAAACACAGGAAAAACGCATATTTTATGCAGTTTTATCCTGCCAAGACATCACAGTTTGCAGCCAAATTTTGTGGTACAAATCCTGAATGTGTGCACAATGACTGTGCCTGTCCTGTGTCCACCATCTCAGCCCACATTCATTATAACTCCCTGATAGCATCAAATGAATTAGCGTCTTATAATGAATTGAGTGGGATACCTGACCCCCATCTGCATGTTGGGTAGAGGTATAGCCCCTTGTACTGTTCTAGACAGGGCCGGATTAAGGTTGGTGGGGGCCCCTGGGCAGAAAATCTGGTTGGGGCCCCATAACGTTAACATTTTTAGCTATAACAGTAGAGCACGAACCGTAGCATTTAGATATAAATCCAATGAACATTTATCTTATCCTATTCTGCCACATTCAGATTTACAGTACACACACAGCTCTGACACACACAGACACACAGCTGACACACACACACAGCTCTGACACACACACACAGCTCTGACACACACACACACACAGCTCTGACACACACACACACACAGCTCTAACACACAGCTCTGACACACACACAGCTCTGACACACACACAGCTCTGACACACACACAGCTCTGACACACACACAGCTCTGACACACACACAGCTCTGACACACACACAGCTCTGACACACATACACACAGCTCTGACACACATACACACAGCTCTGACACACATACACACAGCTCTGACACACATACACAGCTCTGACACACATACACAGCTCTGACACACACAGCTCTGACACACACAGCTCTGACACACACACACAGCTGACACACACACACAGCTGACACACACACACAATGCACCCACCCATCACGCCCTACACACACACACACACACAATGCACCCCCCTTTACCGCCTACACACACACGCACACACAATGCACCCCCCATCACCCCACACACAGCTCTGACACACACACAGCTCTGACACACACAGCTCTGACACACACACAGCTCTGACACACACACACACACAGCTCTGACACACATACACACAGCTCTGACACACATACACACAGCTCTGACACACATACACAGCTCTGACACACACACAGCTCTGACACACATACACAGCTCTGACACACACAGCTCTGACACACACAGCTCTGACACACACAGCTCTGACACACACACACAGCTGACACACACACACAGCTGACACACACACACAGCTGACACACACACACACAATGCACCCACCCATCACCCCCTACACACACACACACACACACAATGCACCCCCCTTTACCGCCTACACACACACGCACACACAATGCACCCCCCATCACCCCACACACAGCTCTGACACACACACACAGCTCTGACACACACACACAGCTCTGACACACACACACAGCTCTGACACACACACAGCTCTGACACACACACAGCTCTGACACACACACAGCTCTGACACACACAGCTCTGACACACATACACACATCTCTGACACACACACACAGCTCTGACACACACACACAGCTCTGACACACACACACACACACAGCTCTGACATACACACAGCTCTGACACACACACAGCTTTGACACACACACAGCTCTGACACACACACAGCTCTGACACATACACACAGCTCTGACACACATACACACAGCTCTGACACACATACACACAGCTCTGACACACACACACACACACAGCTCTGACACACACAGCTCTGACATACACAGCTCTGACACACACAGCTCTGACACACACACACAGCTGACACACACACACAGCTGACACACACACACAGCTGACACACACACACAATGCACCCACCCATCACCCCCTACACACACACACACACAATGCACCCCCCTTTACCGCCTACACACACACGCACACACAATGCACCCCCCATCACCCCACACACAGCTCTGACACACACACACACAGCTCTGACACACACACACAGCTCTGACACACACACAGCTCTGACACACACACAGCTCTGACACACACACAGCTCTGACACACACACAGCTCTGACACACACAGCTCTGACACACATACACACATCTCTGACACACACACACAGCTCTGACACACACACACAGCTCTGACACACACACACACAGCTCTGACATACACACAGCTCTGACACACACACAGCTCTGACACACACACAGCTCTGACACACACACAGCTCTGACACATACACACATCTTTGACACATACACACATCTCTGACACATACACACAGCTCTGACACACATACACACAGCTCTGACACACATACACACAGCTCTGACACACACACACACACACACACAGCTCTGACACACACAGCTCTGACATACACAGCTCTGACACACACAGCTCTGACACACACACACAGCTGACACACACACACAGCTGACACACACACACAGCTGACACACACACACAATGCACCCACCCATCACCCCCTACACACACACACAAGGCACCCCCCATCACCTCTACACACACACACAATGCACCCCCCCATTACCACTCCCCCCACACACAATACAATGCAACCCTCATCACCCCCTACACACACAAATCACACTGCCCCATCCCTACACACTCCTGCCTCCCCCCTCCCTCGGAATAGAGTACTCCCCCTTCACCTGTCACAAAGCTGTGTTCCACTTCCTTCACAGATGTTCCCCGTTCTGTGCCCTCAGCCCCTCCCCACTCATCACTAATTAATCCTGTCTCTTCGGCTCCTTCATGGAGCGCTTACCATCTGACGTCCCGTGTGCCGGCGCCCGCAGCACTGTGATGACGTCAGCAAGGTGCTGATCTCATCACGTTGCTGCACGTCGGGGGCGGGGCCCAGTCCCGGCACGCTGTTCAAATGTATTTACGTCTGAAAGACGCAAATACATTTGAATAGGAAGAAGGAGGAAGCTGCGAGCTCCGGCTCCGCTGCGCTCCTCTGCATTGTGTGCATGCCGAGCACACAGCACACAGCAGAGCCGGCACAGCACAGCGCTGCCTCCTGCTCCTGCTGCAGCTAGTGTGTCGGGCCTGCATGCACACACTGCGGAGGAGCGTGGCTGCACATACAGCAGCCCATTACCCCGTGCCCCTGCTTCTAGGAAGGGGGGGAAGGTGCCCCCCCGCCCCTCGCTGGGTACGCCCATGACGGCCGCAGGGCACACCTCTGACCCCGGAAGTACAATCGCTGGTACTTCCGCGGTCATTCAGCGTCCTGTGCCCGCAGTTTGTTTTTGCAGATACAAATAAATGCTGATGCACCGCCCCCCCCTCCCCCTCCCCCTCCGAAAACACAGCTGATTTATTAGACTGTCTTTACGGAGGGGGAGAGGGTGTGAAGAAAAAAAAAATTCTGACAAGTATGGCCCTGGTGGTGGGGGCCCCCTTAGAAGCTCTTTTGGTGGGGGCCCCTGGGCTGGAGCCCCGCCTGCCCCGCCTATAATCCGGCCCTGGTTCTAGATCTTATAAAGATACAGTACAGACCAAAGGTTTGGACACACCCCCTCATTCAAAGAGTTTTCTTTATTTTCATGACTCTGAAAATTGTAGATTCACATTGAAGGTATCAAAACTATGAATTAACACATGTGAAATGAAATACTTAAAAAAGTGTGAAACAACTGAAAATATGTCTTATATTCTAGGTTCTTCAAAGTAGCCCTTTCATTACTACTTTGCATACTCTTGGCATTCTCTTAATGAGCTTCAAGAGGTAGTCACTGGAAATGGTTTTCCAACAGTCTTGAAGGAGTTCCCAGAGATGCTTAGCACTTATTGGCCCTTTTACCTTCACTTTGTGGTCCAGCTCACCCCAAACCATCTCGATTGGGTTCAGTTCTGTTGACTGTGGAGAATAGGTCATTTGGCGTAGCACCCCATCAATCTCCTTCTTAGTCAAATAGCCCTTACACAGTCTGAAGGTGTGTTTGGGGTCAATGTCCTGTTGAAAAATAAATTATAGTCCAACTAAACGCAAACCGGATGGAATAGCACGCTGCTGCAAGATGCAGTGGTAGGCATGCTGCTCTTTATGCCTTAAATTTTGAATAAATCCCCAACAGTGTCAGCAGCAAAGCACCCCCACACCATCACACCTCCTCCTCCATGCTTCATGGTGGGAACCAGGCATGTAGAGTCCATCCATTCACCTTTTCTACAAAGACACGGTGGTTGGATCCAAAGATCTCAAATTTGGACTCATCAGACCAAAGCACAGATTTCCACTGGTCTAATGTCCATTCCTTGTGTTCTTTGGCCCAAACAAGCCTCTTCTGCTTGCTGCCTGTCCTTAGCAGTGGTTTCCTAGCAGCTATTTTACCATGAAGGCCTGCTGCACAAAGTCTCCTCTTAATAGTTATTCTAGACATGAGAATGTGTGTCCAAATGTTTAGTCTGTACTGTATATATGTATATTTCCTAATATAATATTGACTCATATCCTGGCATAATCTCCCCCATCCTGGGCCCCATCCTATAATAATGTCCACCATCCTGGGCTCTTTCTTGATATAACATTACCCATTATGCCCCCCCATCCTGTAATATTGCCCACCATCCTGTGCCCATTATTGGTAAAATACTTCCAATCCTGGTCCTTTCATGGTAAAATGTCCCCCCAACTGTGCAATTGGCACATCAGATTCAAATTAATATTGAATACTTAAATGTCAATTGTCCACAGTAAACGCACTTCAAAAACTGATTAGAACAACAACCATAATGTTCAGGTATGAAGTGAAAAGCATATACGTTACAATTTTTAAAAGTACAAAAACTTTATTAATGCAATTTCATAAACATTAAAAACAGGGAAAACCCACAAAGTGGAGCACATCATCCCCAGTTGATAACCCTCCAAAATACATGAATAAATTCACAGGTATATATCACTGTATGCAGCCACTGTTGGTCGGTAATGGAGATGGTGTTTATCTATTTATTTATTAATGGAACATATATAAACCCGATTATCTTATTACCATACAACCACCGTGCCAACCAACAGATGGCAGCCCAGTTATGTATAATTAAATGCAGTTATTCTTGAAAATACTAGCAATCTGTTATAAACATTTTTCCACAATACAGAATATTCATGGTAAGATGCTAAAATTTCCACATCAGAAATTCTGCATGACTAGTCAAGCCTCCATATGTACTGCTGCAGCTAAATATTACTGAGGCTATAGCATCCACCGACCAGTGACAGACAATATAATATAGCTATCCACAATGTGCATAAAATATGCTAATTCACAGTGGTATTAATCTTCTGCCCTGATGGGCGGATGGTGCAGCCCTCCAATGCTAACTACCGTGCAGCAGGCAAATGAAAACAGACAGCAATGCAAAGTATATGTTAGAAATCTAAATGAATACGTAATAGCTGACAAAGAAGCATATTCATAATAGCCTGCATAAACGGGGCATCACACTAAATAGTGCAGAGTAAAAAGCAATATACCTTAAGAGAGGGTCACCTGGGCAAGCGCTCCATCACCCCTGACGCCGTTTTGCATCGCTTCTTCAAAAGGGGCGTGTCAGGGTGGGGAAATGTCCGGGTATTTAAGCTAGTCGAGCAGCCAATGGCAGAGGCAGTTTGGACAAGCCTCCATAAACGCCCCTGTCACATGACACTGGTGATGTTGGCGCATGGGGCGGTTGCCGCCTAGCTTTATAAAGTAACTTACTTAGATGCGCGCGCTGGGACGCAGCGTGACACGCATTTGCTCATATAATGCGCGCATCAGGAAGTATAAGGAGTGGAGACCGGCGCATGCGCACCACCAGCGGGCTGGGACTTAGTGTAGATACATATCAAGCAAAGCATTCTTACTGCTCAGCAATATTAACAGTAGTTAGATGTAGTCATCAGCAAAACAAATGGATAAGGGTCTGAACGTTAGTATATATGTATATCTATGTGCATTACATATCATATTCCCTAATACAAACAGTGTTTACAGACTATTTAGACAGATAAGTAATACTTTTAATCTATACATTAATATGTATGTATCTTTAAATCTATATGCATCGTTATTTGATGCCAACAATTTATAAATGTTAGGACAGATAAACAGTACATTTCAATGTAATTATAAAAGAAAAAAGATTATATTGATTATCCACTAATAACCGCAATATCTTGCAATGAGAAACACTATTTGCAAGGGATGTGTATAAAACAACACAACATACAGATAAGACACTGCAGAGGGATTTTGCCCGAAAAGGACTCCCCCCATAATAATCCAAAAAATAACCCTATCTAGGGATGATATTAGAATACATCCTAAAGAATCCGGGTTCTTGCCACTTCTCCGCATTGTCCATCTTGTATCAGACTAGATCTTGTTGCTCGCAGATAGGAATAGATTACTGGAATTAAAGTCCCACATAAACTCCCATTGGACAGCTCATCTAGGACTAAAAGAACAAAATATTAAAATCACAAAAGCAACCCAAACTAAAACCATACCCACTCATAAAAGAAAACCCTTCCTTTAACAATGAGGAGACTTGATGTTGTAATTACATCCCAGATAAACCACAACTATAGAAAGGAACCGAAGCCTTCATTCTCATTTAATCCCTGTGGGGCCAAAGACCCCAACCTGTAGATCCATCTACACTCTAATCTATCTAAGGCCTGACCAAGATCTCCTCCCCTGGGCCCAAGATAAATCTGGTCTATGACACGGAACTTCAGGCCACTCGGATTGCAATTATGGTACTTTTTTAAATGCCTCGGTATCGTCTTTAATAGAGATAGGTCTTCTATTGTACGGGCATTTCTGATGTCTTTAAGGTGTTCCAGAGCTCTAACCTTGAACTCCCGTGTCGTAAGGCCAACATATATCTTGGCACAGGGGCATTCCACTTGGTATATCACACCACTTGATGAGCAGTTTAGTGTCTTCCACATACCAAACTTACGTGTACCGTCGTGGTTTTTAAAGAATTTGGTCTTAATACAATTTCCGCAGGCCTTACAAAGGCCACAAGGAAAGAAGCCATTCAAAGGATTGGAGACCTCTTTACTTTTGATTTTTTGACGGGCCTCATAGTGACTGTGCACAAGAATATCCCGCAAATTGCGAGAACGTCTTGCCACCATTGATGGTTTTGAAGAAATATAGTTATTTAATACTGGGTCCGTTTGTAGGACACTCCAATGTTTCTCCAGAATGGCCTATAAATTCCTCCACTGTGAGTTGTAAGTTGTTATTACTCTGGTCACATCAGGCCCAGCCTTAGATCTATCTATGGGGGCAAAGAGGAGATCATTTCTATTGCTATCCCTTGCACGTTTATAGCCATTCTTGACACTCCTCTTGCTGTATCCACGTTCAATGAATCTTCGAGTAATGTCCTTCGATTGGGATTCCAAATTTGCATCGCTAGAACATATCTTTTTGGCCCTCAGAAATTGTCCTATAGGGATCCCATGTATTAGAGAGGGCAGATGGGAGGAGGTGGCATGCAACAAAGAATTCGTTGCAGTCGGTTTACGAAATATGTCTGTTTGTATAAAACCGTCATCCAATACTTCAATTTGGAGGTCAAGAAATTCCAAACGTCTGCCGTATTTGTAAGTGACATATAACTGAATAGGATAACTGAAGTGAGCACTAATATATATATATTATGAGTGCAAGCCAAAAAATACATACTATATAAGGATAAGGCTGCACATCAAAGTTAGATAATGGTATAATGCCTCAAGCATATGGAAAAATATTGGAAAATACAATGAAAAATGCTACTTGCTAACTTGAACATGTGAATAATGAATTGCATACCTGCCATGAATATTAGGAAAAAGGACATATTTAGCAATCGCATTGATCAATGTAACTGAGCCCCAAAACCTCGTCAAGGTATATCTCTATATTGGGGTCCCTAGCTCTGTGACCCCAACTGTGTGTCATCTCATTGCAATTAAAAACTGCCATGGGTGGAGAGGGGCAACCAAGGACTCTCTTATATAGGAGATGGAAAAAACATGGCCGAAAGGGGCGGAGCTGTGTTCACATTCAGAAAAAAAAAACAAAAACAAAAAACTACATATAACTGAATAGGATAACTGAAGTGAGCACTAATATATATATATATTATGAGTGCAAGCCAAAAAATACATACTATATAAGGATAAGGCTGCACATCAAAGTTAGATAATGGTATAATGCCTCAAGCATATGGAAAAATATCGTAAAATACAATGAAAAATGCTACTTGCTAACTTGAACATGTGAATAATGAATTGCATACCTGCCATGAATATTAGGAAAAAGGAGATATTTAGCAATCGCATTGATCAATGTAACTGAGCCTCAAAACCTCGTCAAGGTATATCTCTATATTGGGGTCCCTAGCTCTGTGACCCCAACTGTGTGTCATCTCATTGCAATTAAAAACTGCCGTGGGTGGAGAGGGGCAACCAAGGACTCTCTTATATAGGAGATGGAAAAAACATGGCCAAAAGGGGCGGAGCTGTGTTCACATTCAGGAAAAAAAAAAAACTACATATAACTGAATAGGATAACTGAAGTGAGCACTAATATATATATATATATATATATATATATATATATATATATTATGAGTGCAAGCCAAAAAATACATACTATATAAGGATAAGGCTGCACATCAAAGTTAGATAATGGTATAATGCCTCAAGCATATGGAAAAATATTGGAAAATACAATGAAAAATGCTACTTGCTAACTTGAACATGTGAATAATGAATTGCATACCTGCCATGAATATTAGGAAAAAGGAGATATTTAGCAATCGCATTGATCAATGTAACTGAGCCCCAAAACCTCGTCAAGGTATATCTCTATATTGGGGTCCCTAGCTCTGTGACCCCAACTGTGTGTCATCTCATTGCAATTAAAAACTGCCGTGGGTGGAGAGGGGCAACCAAGGACTCTCTTATATAGGAGATGGAAAAAACATGGCCAAAAGGGGCGGAGCTGTGTTCACATTCAGGAAAAAAAAAAAACTACATATAACTGAATAGGATAACTGAAGTGAGCACTAATATATATATATATATATATATATATATATATATATATATATATATATTATGAGTGCAAGCCAAAAAATACATACTATATAAGGATAAGGCTGCACATCAAAGTTAGATAATGGTATAATGCCTCAAGCATATGGAAAAATATTGGAAAATACAATGAAAAATGCTACTTGCTAACTTGAACATGTGAATAATGAATTGCATACCTGCCATGAATATTAGGAAAAAGGAGATATTTAGCAATCGCATTGATCAATGTAACTGAGCCCCAAAACCTCGTCAAGGTATATCTCTATATTGGGGTCCCTAGCTCTGTGACCCCAACTGTGTGTCATCTCATTGCAATTAAAAACTGCCGTGGGTGGAGAGGGGCAACCAAGGACTCTCTTATATAGGAGATGGAAAAAACATGGCCGAAAGGGGCGGAGCTGTGTTCACATTCAGAAAAAAAAAAACTACATATAACTGAATAGGATAACTGAAGTGAGCACTAATATATATATATTATGAGTGCAAGCCAAAAAATACATACTATATAATATATATATATATATATATATATATATATATATATATATATAATTTTTCCATATGCTTGAGGCATTATACCATTATCTAACTTTGATGTGCAGCCTTATCCTTATATAGTATGTATTTTTTGGCTTGCACTCATAATATATATATATTAGTGCTCACTTCAGTTATCCTATTCAGTTATATGTAGTTTTTTTTTCTGAATGTGAACACAGCTCCGCCCCTTTCGGCCATGTTTTTTCCATCTCCTATATAAGAGAGTCCTTGGTTGCCCCTCTCCACCCACGGCAGTTTTTAATTGCAATGAGATGACACACAGTTGGGGTCACAGAGCTAGGGACCCCAATATAGAGATATACCTTGACGAGGTTTTGGGGCTCAGTTACATTGATCAATGCGATTGCTAAATATCTCCTTTTTCCTAATATTCATGGCAGGTATGCAATTCATTATTCACATGTTCAAGTTAGCAAGTAGCATTTTTCATTGTATTTTCCGATATTTTTCCATATGCTTGAGGCATTATACCATTATCTAACTTTGATGTGCAGCCTTATCCTTATATAGTATTTGTAAGTGAGTCTGATGTTTAACTCATTTTTGTTGAGCTCGTTTAAAAACTCAACAAGATCCCGTTCAGATCCAGACCACAGAAACATTTTGATTGAGACAAGATTGTGCACTTAAAATGTGGTAGTAAAAAGTGAGAGGTGGTGTAGATTGCAGCGGTGGTCTAGCTTTATTGACAGCAGAATAAACAACAATAACTATCCCCGACAATGCAACTATGGCCCTTAAACTGGCAGAACAGTTTGCTATTCTAATGGCTTAGTAAAAATGAGTTTGAGGGTGCAATGCAGAGGTGCTGGAAATAGCTTGGCACAAGTGGGACACTAATGAAGTCCAACAGCCACTTTTAGGATGCCACTAAGTTTCCTCAGTGTTTGCTATTATAATGGCTTAGTAAAAATGAGCTTGAGGGTGCAATGCAGAGGTGCTGGAAATAGCTTGGCACCAGTGGGACACTAATGAAGTCCCACAGCCACTTTTAGGACGTCACTAACTGGCAGCACTCTTTTCAATTAAAATGGCTTTGCAAAAATGTGCAGGAGGGGAGAATGCAGAGGTGGTGGGACTTGCTTGGCACAAGTGCCACAATAATGGAGGACAGCAGCCACTCTTTGGATGGCACTAACTGGCAGCACTCTGCAATTAAAATGGCTTTGCTAAAAAGGGCAGGAGGTTACAGTGGCCGGGATGTGGGTCAGTGTAGAGGAAAGGAAGCCTTACTTTCTATCCCTCCTAATGGTGAAATGCAGCAAGGAAGTCCCTGAACTTAGCTACACAGACGCTCTTATCTGTAGCTGTTAAAAACGGTTTCCACGGACCTGACTGTCACCTATGGCTCTGAGCCTGCTGTAATTAGCCCTTAAAAGGGTTGAAAGAAAGTTCTATCCCTATTCTGTATAGCGCTATGTGTAGAGCATACACAGCAGGATCAGCGACAGGCGCTGTGTCTGCGATGACTGTCACCCAAAAGCAAAAGGCAGATAATGGCGTCCTGATGGGCAGATGCCCGTATTTGTAATGCAGGGACATGTGACATGGACATCCTATGACACATGCCCTTGCTTGTCTGGAAAAAAGTCCACTTAGCTGTGTGTGTGTCTGGGATTGGCTGACATGCTGGCCTGCCCCACTACACGCGCGCTTAGGGAAGGAAGAACAGAAAGAAAAAAAAATGGCGATCGCCATTATCCCAGCAGCAGTGATCTGAACGCACAGACCCCGCACACTATACGCTGAAATTTCATAACAGTGTGAGTCACAGAGTGACTCACACTATTACAGCGAAAAGCCAGCTAGTAATTAGCTTGGCTTTTTGCTGAAAGAACCGTTCTCGAACGTAACTCGAGCTAACAAACTTTTAGCAAAAAGCTCGAGTTCTAGTTCGATCTAGAACACCCCCCAAAATCACTCGAACCGTGAACTGGAGAACCACGAACCACGAACCGCGCACAACTCTAGTCATGTCATTATTTTTTCATCTTTTAGACCTTTACTGGCCAGCCACGCTGTGGAGTAGTTGGATGCATGTGATGAAGCATTGTCCTGCATGAAAATCATGTTTTTCTTGAACGATACCGACTTCTTCCTGTACCACTGCTTAAAGAATTTGTCTTCCACAAATTGGCAGTAGGTCTGGGAGTTTAGCTTCACTCCATCCTCAACCCGAAAAGGTCCCACAAGTTCATCTTTGATGATACCAGCCCATACCAGTACCCCACCTCCACCTTGCTGGCGTCTGAGTCGGACTGGAGCTCTCTGTCCTTTACTGATCCAGCCTCTGGCCCATCCATCTGGCCCATCAAGAGTCACTCTCATTTCATCAGTCCATAAAACCTTTGAAAAATCAGTCTTAAGATATTTCTTGGCCCACTCTTGACGTTTTATCTTATGTTTCTTGTTCAAAGGTGGTTGTTTTTCAGCCTTCCTTACCTTGACCATGCCCCTGAGTATAGCACACCTTGTGTAATGTTGCAGCTCTGAAATATGGCCAAACTGGTGGCAGATGGCATCTTGGCAGCTTCACGCTTGATTTTCCTCAATTCATGAGCAGTTATTTTGCACTTTTTTTGCCCAACACGCTTCTTGCAACCCTGTTGGCTATTTGCCATGAAACGCTTGATTGTTCGGTGATCACGCTTCAAAAGTTGGCAATTTCAAGACTGCTGCATCCCTCTGCAACATAGGTAAGGATGGTTGACCTCGGGGAGATCAACATCCAACACGACGGAGACACCATCACGTGTTTCTCAATGCAGTGACACTACAACAAGCCCCCCTGGGAAAATATGCAAAACAAGAATGCCGCGGAGACACCATCACATGTTTCTCAATGCTGGCAGGAAACTAGCCAGGTCTTTCACTGGGAAGGAACAACCACAGGAAGGGAAGTCTCCAGTCAAGGAAATCGCCTATACTAAAACATGGTATCCATCCACAGACAGCTGTTTCGGGGTATTTGCCCCTCATCAGTGTGGAGTAGGAAACTGGCTAGTGGGAGCAATGCCTAGTAGAAGACTACATAGGTAATAATTAAGACAAGGAAAACATATTAACCATCATAGTTATTTCAATGTATGTGGGTCACTCCCAAAGCATAAAGTGAGAGAATAGGAGAAAAAAGGAGATTAGCAACCCAAATATGCAAAAAATAGTCTAGAGACATCCTCTTGGTGAAAAAGTACAAAGATCTTTATTAAAGATTGATCACATACAGTTACAAGAGGGAATAAAAATGCAATAAAATAGCAGGATAAACAACCAGGGGACAAGTGAGAGCTCCAGAGAGCACCAAGTGTCAGCAGATCGGGAGATGGGTGACTCAGAGAGTAAAATTGTTTCCAGATATAGAATAGCACAGCCCTTATGTACGGTTTAAATAACTTCTGAAGTGTGGAGGAATACAGTGTAGAGCCAGCCTAGTGACAAAGCTCTATAGTGTCAAAGTGCCATAGACCCATACAGTAACATTACATAGGCTGCATGTATTAAAGGGTCAACTGAGCTTACCCACGTCTCAAAGGTGCTGGCAGATGGACAAACGCGCCCCAACGCGTTTCGTGACCTTCCTCGGGGGGCCGTAGGTAAGGATGGTTGACCTCAGGGAGATCAACATCCAACACCACGGAGACACCATCACGTGTTTCTCAATGCAGTGACACTAGAACAAGGCCCCCTGGGAAAATATGCAAAACAAGAATGTCGCAGAGACACCATTATATGTTTCTTAACGCTGGCAGGAAACTAGCCAGGTCTTTCACCGGGAAGGAACAACCACGGGAAGGGCATCTAAGGATGGTTGACCAGGGGGCCTTATTCTAGTGTCACTGCGTTGAGAACACATGTGATGGTGTCTCTGTGGTGTTGGATATTGATCTCCCCAAGGTCAACCATCCTTACCTATGTAGTCGTTTACTAGGCATTGCTCCCACTAGCCAGTTTACTACTCCACACTGATGAGGGGAAAATATTCCGAAACAGCTGTCTGTGGATGGATACCATGTTTTGGTATAGGCGGTTTCCTTGACTGGAGACTGGGGTAATTAGCAGTATACCAAATTGTGAATCCACAGTAATTAAACGAAATTAGCTGGATCAGATCAAACAAAAGGATAAAACCTAAAACATAACTTTTAATATTATGCTGATAAAAGTGAGAAAGCTCACAGGTTATAAGCAATGGTGGCCCAAAACCACCTGAACTAAAATTGGGCTAGATATGGTAGGCCCAAACAAAAAGTGTCCCAGATAGGTACCACGGTAGGACTTTCTACACCTTGTAGTTGCTGGTCACCACCTGGGACATTGATACACAAAACATCAACAATCAGAACCCCAACCGTAGGGAAGATGTATGTACTATGTGTGTCAGACAAATTAGAAGTTCCTAGACCTTTACAAACCGTATTTTTCATAAATCCCACTTTAGGTGGGAACGGTCTTACCGGTCCGGAGCTCCGTAGGCATAGAACAATTGGTTTGACGGTTCAGGCAGGGGGCTGTTTTACCAGCATGTTTAGATCCCTCGGAGGCCTCAACCAAAAACAGGGCATACAATCACCATGCCCACTCCCAACGTTTCAACCTTAGTTCATCAGGGGAGTTTCTGTGGGGAAGTGCAGTCAAGCGGTGTCTCCACCGAAAGACTGTTACAAAGTGCCCAAGTCACGCATAATGGCGTGCACGTAGAGCCCAAAGTTCATATCTGCCGCTATATCTTACCTATATAGTCTTCTACTAGGAATTGCTCCCACTAGCTAGTTTCCTACTCCACACTGATGAGGGGCAAATACCCCAAAACAGCTGTCTGTGGATGGATACCATGTTTTGGTATAGGCGGTTTCATTGACTGGAGACTGCCCTTCCTGTGGTTGTTCCTTCCCGGTGAAAGACCTGGCTAGTTTCCTGCCAGAGTTGAGAAATATGTGATGGTGTCGCCGCGGGATTCTTGTTTTGCATCCCTCTGCAAGACATCTTACAATTTTGGAGTTTTCAGAGCCCGTCAAATCTCTCTTCTGACCCATTTTGCCAAAGGAAAGGAAGTTGCCCAATAATTAAGCACACCTTATATAGGGTGTTGATGTCATTACACCACACCCCTCCTCATTACAGACATGCACATCACCTGATTTACTTAATCATTTGGTAGTTGGCTCTCAAGCCTATACAGCTTGGAGTAGGACAACATGTATAAAAAGTATCATGTGATCAAAATACTCATTTGCCTAATAATTCTGGCACAGTGTATATTATTGATTACAGCTCTAAAACTAACTTCTATACTGCCAAATATTTCACAATTTGTCTCATCAGTTCCAAGCCCCTGCTAGCATATTTCTGCACCCTAGTTCATATGTTTTCATTCATAATTTAATCACGTGGTCTGGTTTCCATGTCAAAGTTATGGTTTTTTTTTTATACAGTAATTCGTTCATGAAGACCACTTCTGGCCAGATTTGTCAAAACACTAGATGGGAGTAGCTGTGTTGTATCGGTTGCTGCCATATCTGAACTGATGGAACTGCTGAAGATCTTCTAATTTTGAAGGAAATTATGTAGTGATGAGCGAGCTCTAAAACACTCAATTGCTCGGTGCTCGAATCAAGCAGGTTGGACACTTGGACGGGCTCAACTCGAGTAACAAGCATAATGGAAGTCAATTGAAACAGGAGGGCTGGGGATGATCTCTCTCTCTTTTTCAGTCTCTCTCTCTCATTCTAGCTCTTTCCCTCTCTTCCTCTTTCTCTCCCACTCCCTGGCCCAGCCCTCCGGTTAGGGAAAAAATGAGATACAGAATATGCCGGCTAAGAAATTGAGCATACCGTTTGAGTACCAAGTGCCTTAAGCACCCTGGTATTCATTCGAGTATCGAGCAGTGCAGATCACACTCCCTCATCACTAGAATTAGGCATGATGTGTCTTTGAGGTGTACTGCCCCTGCAGCAGTTGGACTGCTCGGATCCGGGGTTGCTGTGGCTCGAGGGTCTCTGGACCCGGGGGCTCGCAGCCACTCGAAAATAAAAGGGGGAACTATGTACAGAGGATTAGTGTTCGTGACGCCACCCGTGGTTCGCGGAAAGGGGAGTACCGCCGCTGCCGATGGGAGTACCCCGGGAAGATGGAGTGGGGGGCAAACAGATGATGTTCCCTCCACTGGTAGGGGAGTCCCTGGGACTCTGGATGGTTGGAGATGTAGGGAAGCATGGTGCAGACTATGCGGCAAGCAGGACGCAGAGGGGGAAGCAGCGTACTCACTCAGGCCGTGTGGATGTTAGTGCAACCATTAAGTAGACTCTGACACAGGAGTAAACCAAGTCTCTGGGTGCCGCTGCCACTCTGGGGAGCTTGTCCGGGAATCTGTTCCCATTGGTATTGCTGATGGTCCTGGGCCCTACCTTTATGCACTTGTGTTTAGATGTTTCTGAGTGACCCCTCGGCCTGAAGCTGTCAGGGTCCCGCTCCCTACATTTAAATAGAGGAGCTGTGCCCTCGATGGCTGACACTTGGGATTTCAGTGGGCCGCATGAACTGGAAAGCCCTATCCCCCTCGTTGTGTTGGTGCCTTTGATCTCTGAGCTCATGGGGAAAGTTCATAAAGAGACTATCCTCCACAGGTTAATTATGAGGTTGCGTGAAGCTACTCCCTAATCCAGGGTCCAGTACCCCGCCGTGCTCGGTACCAGTCTGGTTACTAGATTTTCCAGTGCCGACCTTTCTCCAAAACTAAGTCTGGCACCTTTCTCCAATACCCTGCGACCGGGTCTCCGACTCCTCCGGTCCCAGACTACTATCTGTGACCTAGCCAAAGTCTCCCAGGGAGCTACGACTCCCCCAGCTCCTCACTCTCTGAGGGCTACTGCTCAACTGACTATAATCCTTCCCACCAGCCTGTCCAGGTCTATGGGTAGCTTGCCAGATTTTGCCCGCATCAGATAAGCCGGGGTACAGTTGGTGGACTTGACTGGGATGTGGTTGTACATGTCCACCAGGTCAGGCAGCTTTTCCAGCCACAAATTTCTTTCTTCCAAGGGCAGGGTTTTCAGCAAATCTAGCACCACCTGATTCATCTTTTCACATAGCCCATTGGTTTGAGGATGGTACGGTGTGGTCCTTATCTTCTTAGAACCATACAGGTGACAAAATTCTTGGAACACTTCGGCTTCAAAGGCTGGGCCTTGGTCAGAGTACTTGCTACAGGTAGCCATGGGGCCGACAGAAGTATTCCTGGAACGCCTTGGCTGCAGTCTTGGATGTCTGGTCTTTAACTGGGACCACCACCAGGAAATGGGAGTAATGGTCCACTATGGTGAGGGTGTAGACATAGCCGGATCGACTCGGAGCCAACTTTACATGATCCAGGGCCACCAGGTCAAGTGGCTGCTTCATGACAATGGGTTGCAAGGGAGCTCTTTGGCTTTCGCAGTCCTTCCGTCTCAGGCTACATGGTCCACACTCTCAACACCATTTCTCGATTGCCGGTCTCATGCCGATCCAATAAAAGCGGGTACGCAGCAGGGCCTCCAGCTTCTTCCATCCAAAGTGCCCCGCTTCATCATGGTAAGCCTCCAGTACCATTGGGGCATCTCTCCTCGGAACTATTATCTGCTAAACCAGTTCCTTAGTTCGGGGATCAAGGTGTCTTCTACACAGCTTTTTCTTGTAGATGAAGAGTTTGCCCTTTTCTTTCCACAGCTGTCGTGCTTCCTAGGGAGCATTTGGGTCTGGGTACGAGTTGTCTTGGGTTAACAGTTCCCTGACCAAATGGATAGCCGGGTCACTATCTTGGGTTTCCTCCCATTTATGGTGGGACAGTGCAGTAAGAGAGGCTACTTGTTCTGGTGTCTGGTGCCTGCTTCTCCTTCACCTGTTGCAAGCATTGGGAGGCACAGTGCCGGTAGAAGGCTGGCATCTCTACCTCCTCCATTTCATCCAAGTCCTCTCCAGATTCTGGTAGATGAGGCATCAGGGATAGGGCATCTGCGTTTGCGTTCTTCCTTCCCGCCCGGTATTTGATTGTAAAGTCAGAGTTGGTCAGCCGGACCATCCATCTCTGCTCCAATGCCCCCAGCTTCACTGTCTCCAGCTGGGTCAGCAGGTTGTTATCCATGTATATCGTGAATTTTGACGATGCCAGGTAGTGTTTAAAATGTTCAATGACTGCCCAGACCACAGGAAGGAACTCTAGCTTGAAAGAACTGTAGTTTTCCGGGTTCTGTTCAGTAGGCCAAAGCTTTCTGCTTTCATAGGGTATCACGGATGTAACTGTAACCCACAGTGCCGCAGTGCATTGTGGGATACGGTTACATTCGCAACTGGCAATTATGTATGTAGATTACAAAACAATGCATATACTTAAAAATCTTTGGGATTTTGCGCTCTCACCAGTTTTATCACATAAATATGCTTATCTGCTCATCAAGTGCAATATTATCTTTTATGTAAGCAATTCACACAGCAGGAGATGTAAAACTTTCTTATAATAGCTTAGTTTTGGTTTAGTGTTTGTTACCTCACACCTTGGTTCAGAATACACTAGTTTTCCCTGTTAGTATTCAATCTACAAATCTGACATTCCAAACTGTTTTTTTAATTAGCAGCGTTTATATAGTATAGTATAGTATATATACATACTAGATAGTGGCCCGATTCTAGCGCATCGGGTATTCTAGAATATGTATGTAGTTTATTTATGAAGAATTAAGAATAATGCCATGAATATACAGGGTAAAATATACAGTCATATGAAAAAGTTTGGGCACCTCTATTAATGTTAACTTTTTTTCTTTATAACAATTTGGGTTTTTGCAACAGCTATTTCAGTTTCATATATCTAATAACTGATGGACTGAGTAATATTTCTGGATTGAAATTAGGTTTATTGTACTAACAGAAAATGTGCAATCCGTATTTAAACAAAATTTGATCGGTGCAAAAGTATGGGCACCCTTATCAATTTCTGGATTTGAACACTCCTAACTACTTTTTACTGACTTACTAAAGCACTAAATTGGTTTTGTAACCTCATTGAGCTTTGAACTTCATAGGCAGGTGTCTCCAATCATGAGAAAAGGTATTTAGGTGGCCACTTGCAAGTTGTTCTCCTATTTGAATCTCCTATGAAGAGTGGCATCATGATCCAAAACACCGCTCCAAATCTACTCAGGCATTCATGCAGAGGAACAATTACAATGTTCTGGAATGTCCATCCCAGTCCCCAGACCTGAATATAATTGAAAATCTGTGGGATGATTTGAAGAGTGCTGTCCATGCTCGGCGACCATCAAACTTAACTGAACTGGAATTGTTTTGTAAACAGGAATGGTCAAATATACCTTCATCCAGGATCCAGGAACTCATTACAAGCTACAGGAAGCAACTAGAGGCTGTTTTTTTGCAAAAGGAAGATCTACAAAATATTAATGTCACTTTTATGTTGAGGTGCCCATACTTTTGCACCGGTCAAATTTTGTTTAAATGCGGATTGCACATTTTCTGTTAGTACCATAAACCTCATTTCAATCCAGAAATATTACTCAGTCCATCAGTTATTAGATATATGAAACTGAAATAGCTCTTGAAAAAACCCAAATTGTTATAAAGAAAAAAGGTTAACATTAATAGGGGTGCCCAAACTTTTTCATATGACTGTATACATTATCATTAAATGTTATTGTTCATAGAACTTAAGTGAACTACGCAGGGCCGGCGTCAGCAGCAACCACCACCCACACACATCGTGCCATCACGCCGCAATCATAACTTTCCCCTGCATTTGCTAATTTTCCCCTCTCCACTCCATTTGCTCTCTAATGCCCTGTGCGCACTTGCTGGTTTTTGCCACGGATTTCCTGCGGTTTTGCTGCATGTTTCCCTGCATGTTATGTTCATAACATCTCTGCAGTGATTCACCAGCAAATCCTATGTGAAAAAAAATGCTGTGCTCACTATGCAGATTTAGACAGCTGCATGTTTTGCTGCGGGATTCCCGCAGCAAAAAAAATTGCATGTCACTTCTTTTCCGCACGTCGCTGTGGGATTTCACTCCATTGACTGCAATGTAATCGTGAAATCCCACAGGGAATAACGCAGGCAGCAAATTCTGTGCGGTTCATTGTGTTTTCCTGCGTTATTCCCTCCGGTATTTCGCGGTTTCGGGACATAATGTTCATGTCTGCCCTGCGGTTTGCAAGGAAGTGATGTCATTATGACAGGAAGAGGAAGCGGAGCAGAGTAAACACACACATATCACACTCACACACATATCACAGACACAGACATAGAATACACACACAGATCGCACTCACACACAGACATATAGAATACACATACAAATCAAACGGACATATAGAAAAAAAAAACACATGGGCTCCGCTGTATTTTTACCTTCCAGCCGAGGTAAACACACAGCGGCGGCTCGGTATTCTCAGGCTGGGGAGGGTGAGGGGCAGGGTTAATGCCCCCTCCTCCCGCAGCCGAGAATATCAGCCCGCAGCTGCCCCGGCACTGTCGCATCCATTATGTGGCAGTCCCAGAGTGTCCCCGGCTCTACCAGATGCCGTGATGCGGTGGCAATCCAGGTAATAACGAGTTAAATGGCAGCGGATAGCTGCCATTCAAGTCCAGGCTTGATCATGGCAGCGTCTATGAGACAGCTGACATGATCAACCCGTAAGTAAAGTATAAAAACACACACACCGAAAAATCCTTTATTTTAAATAAAACACAAAAAAGCCCCTGTTTCACCCCTTTATTAATCACCCCGAAACACACAGCTCCAGAGTAATCCACGTCCTGCGATGCTTGCATCCAGCCGCAACTGACACTGCACCGAATGCAGTCTCGCAACAAGACAGCAGAGGTAACCACAGGTCATTTCCCACGGCCGGTAATGTGAACAACACATTACCACTCGGGAGAAATGCAGTGATCTGTCCTCTATCTATCCATCTATCTATCTATCTATCTATCTATATCTATCTATCCATTCCTCTATCTATCTCAGAAGGAACTTTTTTTTTTTTTCAATGTGCTTTATTGCATTGAATGCGCTGATTAGTCGCGAGCGGCTCCCGTGACCAACCAGCGATGCTGGATTTCCGTTAAAGACAGACAGAATTAGACAATTATATTTATATATATATTTATAGTATATATATATATATATATATATATATATAATATATATATAAATACAGTATATATATATATATATATATATTCTTTAAACAATATTATAGTATTTATTGACTGACTATATTTTATCATGAGAACTATTTCCTCTTCTCATTGTAGTTACTCTCTGACAGTTATAGCAACTAATTATAACACCTATCCAGCACACTCGTTGTTCTATGAAGACATGAATCAATGCATACATGGCTAACAGTTGAAATGAATATTTTGAGTCACAAAGAGCTTCTTATAAGTTTATATAAACATTCACAACTTTTATTCATATTCTGTCTTCAAAGATAGTAAAGGATAACTTTTCTTTATATTTTAAAGAAGCACTCCAACTAAGTTTTTTATTCACTAAATGATTGTGTTTTTGCATTAGTGATGGGCGAACACTAGAATGCTCGGGTGCCTGTTACTGAAGCCGAGCAATTTCTAATGCTTGGGGGCTCGTCTCGACTAACAAACCTAATAGAATTCATTGGAAAATTCTAGCAATTTCTCTAGTAAACCCCCCGGTAAGCTTGAGGGCGGCCTGGAAATCACTGGAAGGCAAGTAAAAAAAAAGGGAACAGCATGAGGAAGATGCCTGTATCCATCTCTGACTGCCCGATCGCTGCTGGGAGTTATGTTGTCAGAGTATTACACCCCTTTAATGGTCTGAAAATAAAAACGCACAAAACCTACAAAATAGATTTTAATGGACAAAATGTTAATGATGAACTATCTGCAATCAGTGCCACATTTTCTTCAATTTGATGAGTCAGTCTGTCAGCATTGTCAGTTGTCAAGTTGTCAAGCCGAAGATCAGTTATTATAACACCAGTGGTACAAAAAAACTTTCTTAGACAATACGCTAGCAGCAGGCCAGCACCTTCAAGGCGTAGAAGCACAGTTCATGACATATGTTCAGCTTGGATACCCAATACTCGTACGGCACAAAAAATCACAGAGGATGATGCTATGGTTGGCTATGTACTCCTACACCATCTTGCAATAGTTTTCACTTCTTGTGGAACTACCCTGCATAGCAGGCCATGGGTGATGGGAGTTTGTAATGATGAATATGAATATGAAATGAAGTCCGTCCATCCATTCAAAAGCCAAGAGAGTGACGTCTACGCAAAACATCGGAGACAACAAGTCAACTCATCACAAGGTCTATCAGTATCATGGTAGTGGAGGTGGCTTGCATGCTTCTTAATAGTGAAATCACAGACGTCCATGCAAGCACCATGCAACGCACTATACAAAAGTTTGGAATGGTGGCCCAAAAAAAGGTAAGGAAGTCTCGGCTTCATTATTCATCATAAGAAGCGTCGGTTCAAGTTTGCAAAAAAGTACGAAAAGTGGACAGTAGAAGATTTTAAATGGATGATTTGGAGCAATCAGACAAAAAGTCAAAAGACTAGGCTCTGATGGATGCAAATGGGTCTGGAAGAACCAAGGGAAAAAGAGCTAACAGATTGAGAAACTCAAGGAACTGTCAAGTTTGATGGAGGAAGCCTATGTAATGTGATATTTAACTTTGCATTCTCTGGGTGTCATGGCGGTGTCAAACTCTATTCACACCACAGAGTCTGACAAACAACTGAGGTCTCTTGGTTGCTTAGCCTGACTTGGGCATCGGCTGTTTTAGCTTCAATGCTCTCCAGTCTAGCAGGAGTTAATTCCTGCTGGCTTTGTGAACTGCTGTTTGGAGCTCATAGCCACCTCCACTCTTTATAAGGTACTGGATTTGGTTGCTCCTTGCCAAATATAGTTCAGCGTTGCTTCAGCAATATTGACCCCTATTGTAGTGATCCAGAGCCTGGTGATCTGTTGTGTGCTTTACTGTGTGGTGTGGAAAAATCCCTGTTTATAGTTTATTTCCTCCCTGTGTTTTATATCTTCCTGTGCACATATTGTCTCTTCCTTGTGTCTGATTACAATGTGCATGTGTTTTGATTCTTCCCCTGTCTGCGGTATTTGTGGGGTTTGCTTCACTGGTCTCTGCCCTCTCCCAGAGTGAGGGAGAGTGTGTGTTAGAGCAGGATTCAGATAGGAGTTATCGTCATGCTGATGGTCCAGACCTGGCTACCATCAAGCCTACCTCTGGGATAAGGGACAGGGTCCCTAGTCTGAAAGCCACTTTAGGGGTACTTGCTCCAGTTACCCCAACACCTGTGTGACAGCCTGATAATATAGGGTTGTTTCAAACCAAAGGCATTGGATAGTTGACTAGAATCAATGGCAGTCTCAATGCTGAGCTATATGTGAGAATTCTACAAGACGAGTTTCTTCTTACACTCGAGTACTATGTGTATGAAAAGGATGACAAAATATTTCAGCAGGACAATGACACGAAGCATACATTGAGATTGGTGAAAAAATGGTTCAATGACAATGAAGTAGTGGTGTTGGATTGGGTCCCACAGTCCCCAGACCTCAATCCAATTGAAGTTGTGGGTAGAGTATGGAGACGTGATCTCCCTGAACTACCTCTCTCAGTTCTGTAGATCACATGGCACTTTGAGCCTGCAGTCTACAAAAAAGAAGGGAGTGCACTGACCTGCACATGCACAGGACATCAGAGTCCAGGCGCAGTGACGTCATCGTGCTGGGACTGTGACATCCTGTGCATGCATTCCTTCTATGACAGCACGTTGCCTTACCAGTGGACTCGTCAGGATTCTGGATCCTAGAATTGGTAAGTTTATGTTTTTCATTTTATTTAAAACTTGTGGTGGACTATGGGGCGACTTTGGGGGCCATTAAAACCAATGGGGACCCTCATACAGTGTGGGAGGCCCTGAAACAGTTTGACAGGGCCCTCATACATTGTAGGGACTACTGTTGGGATCCCTCAAAAGTGTGGGGGCTATTATACAATTTGAGGGCTAATGTGGGGTCATTATACAGTTTGTGGAGTAATGTGTGGCCATTAAAAAGTTTAAGGTGAGAGATGAGAGAACCCAAGATTTGGTTTTCACTGTTCATACCAAACACAGACTATACAAAAAAAATAGATATCGGGTGCTTTACGTATGAAAACCAGTCATATGAGTATCACTCTGCTTGGGTACAGTCAATCCTCAGCCCAGTACGAGTCACTTGGAGTGTTTGAACGGCACTCGAAGCAACAACAGCATGTTCAGATGTAGTGTGCACAAAAAAATAATGAAAAAACATATCCAACCCAGAAGTGATCTGTTTATGGCTGGCTGCATGTGGGCAGAGACCCAAACTGCCCAATAAGTGACTTCCATTGGGGTTCAGATCAAGTCCGAATCCCAAACTGAACTTTATCTAAAGTCCGGCTGAACCCACGAACCAAACTTCCACAGGTTCGCTCATCTATATCTAGGGCTAATGTGGGATAATGTGGGCGGTGGCATTATACAGTTTGAGAGTTAATGTAGGGGCCATTATACAGTGTGGGGGCCATCATACAGTGTGGGTGCCCCCTCATACATTGAATGGAGATCTGTGCGAGTCTTCAAAGTGTGCGGACCATTATACAGCTTGGCAGCTAATGTGGGAGCCATTATACAGTTTGACAGCTACTGTTGGGACCATCATAAAGTATAGGGACCTTTATACAGTGCTTTAGGGGAGCTTTGGGCTCATTATACTGTGCATAGGGGAGCTGTTGGCCTATCAAACTGTGTATAGTGGAGTTGTACATTTTGACACAGTCAACATAATTAAATATTAGGTGGACACTTAAGAAGCATTATTGTTATAAGGCAGTGTATTGTGACCCTCAAATGGGCACACAGGGGCATTGATACTTTTTAAGGGGCAAAATGTGGGCACTGCTTTCTAGAGCATTTGCACCAGGAATTCATATTTTCTAGAGTGCAAATTTATCATCTAGGTGGCACAAAAAAAGGCATTTTACTACCGTGGTGCCATTATAATGTTGGGCAGTAAGAGGAGCCATGTTTTATACCACACTGTAGGTGCAGTAATAGGAACACATCCGGCAGCAGCAGCATAGTATCACAGGAGGATGAGGCATTATTGCAAGTTAAGAATAGATGGGAACTAGGCTACAAATGTGACAAGTAAAATATGTCTTTGTTGTAATCTGTTCAGATGAATCCTGGCTGGAAGAAGATCTTATGTTGGGATGGAAAACATGGCAAAAGAGGCAAACTCTACCAAAGAAAGGTCAACTGTAAGTCACTATCTGTAACTGCACTGTAATTTCTTACATGTTCTGCTGGACTGGTATCTACCACTATATATTCATCATATGGCGGTAATATCTGTGTTGGTCTCTATGTAGATATTTTATTTTCAGTAACAGAATGGCCAGCTGCTGAGGTTCCTCTATACCGATATTAGGATCCACCATCGTAGTTCTACTCAGGGTTACCTGGTTAGGGGCCCACTCAAATGTTTTACTGCTTCCTGAGCTGAACCCCTAGCTACGCCTCAGGCTACTTGGTTATCATACATTTTTAGGTCGAGTTCCCTTTGACATTACTAAGGATGAGTTTGTGTAAAAGAGCTTAGTTTGGGTTGTAAAAAAAACCCTAGTAGACCCACACATTTTTCAGGGCAATTGGAAGTTCAGAGTACTGCAATTAAAGGCAAATCAATTCTCTGCAAATAAAACTTTTACAAAAATTCAGCAAAACTGCTGAATTCTAATTTTAAAGATTCAATCATCTCTATCTGGAAGCTAATGTGTTTAATTGGGCTCTAAATTAATTCCTTAAATGGCTTCAAATGGTTGTGCTTGTGGACCAATGTTAGAACGTCTTGTATTAATTTCTTTAGGTAGTTCTGTTCTTAGAACTACAAAGATGGATGCTGTTCGGTCATTAATCTCTCCTCTTCCTTAGAATATCTGGTACATTTTAATTAGTATAATATATATATTTTTTTTAATTTTCCGTTGTCTAAAGCTTAGTAGGTTCTATAGTTGGAGTCTAATAGTCCAAAAAATATACTCACATTACAGAGATTAGATAAATAAAAAAAAGTGATGGCATCAACGTGTATTTCATCTACTGGAATCGGGAACTTCTCTGATAATCTGATAAACATTTTATGATTATTTTTTTTTAGAATGAAGTCAGAATATGGTCACTTAACGTTTCATAACCAGCCAATATTTGATTGTCCCATGCTCATGCACAATGTGACTGATAACGTTGTACAAACTCCTGACAGGTAATTTACCGCCAGCACTATTCAGCAAGCATAGCAAAATCGGATGTCTACAAAAGTTAGCACTTACTGACCAGGATTTAAAGAGTTTAATGTCATTTATGATAAAAATCTCCCCACAATCTAAAAGCCCAAAGACTAAGACAACTTTCCAGTAATTATTGAGCTAACCAGGCGTTGGAGTTAGAAGCTATGTGGTCTCCCTTGTTTCTGGTTTATCCTTGCACCATTGTTTAAACCAGATATTTTTCAGATTTAATTTTTCAGTGGGCAAATGAATTTTGGAAAAAATATTCAGTAACTTCTATCTTTGTACTGAATTCTCCATCAATCATTATCTATTGCGCTATACTATATATTGCATGTGAACTACAAAAACACAAAACAATGTGGGCATGGTCTGTGAGATACTTTATTGCAGAGGGGTTTTTCGCCCTAGAAGCACACATTGAAGGGATTCTGTGTGTCTCCATACAAGTTCTGTGTGGCAGTTTATATTTGCAAAAAAAAGTAATTACAGTTTTTCCTAAAAATAAAATCGCAAAACCCTCACCCTCACTGTTAATCTATTTCAAAACTACTTAAATACTCACTGATAGAAAATGATCATCAAAATGAATATCAATACGGGTAAATACCTATAAAACAATATTTGTATACCATTGCTGAGGGAATAAGTATAAAGGCCACGTCACACTAAGCAACATCGCTAGCAACATCGCTGCTGAGGCACGACTTTTGTGACGTAGCAGCGATGTTGCTAGTGATGTCGCTGTGTGTGACATCCAGCAACAACCTGGCCCCAGCTGTGAGGTCGCTGGTTGTTGCTGAATGTCCTGGACCATTTTTCAGTTGTTGCTCTCCTGCTGTGAAGCACACATCGCTGTGTGTGACAGCGACAGAGCAACAACTAAATGTGCAGTGAGCAGGGAGCCGGCTTCTGTGAACGCTGGTAACCACAGTAAATATCGGGAACCAAGAAGCCCTTACCTTGGTTACCCGATATTTACCTTCATTACCAGTGTCCGCCGCTCTCAGCTGTCAGTGCCGGCTCCCTGCTCTCTGCACACGTAGCCGGAGTACACATGGGGTAATTAACCCGATGTGTACTGTGGCTAGGAGTGCAGGGAACAGAGAGCCGGCACTGGCAGTGTGAGAGCGGCGGACGCTGGTAACGAAGGTAAATATCGGGTAACCAAGGGAAGGGCTTCTTGGTTACCCGATGTTTACTGTGGTTACCAGCGTCCGCAGAAGCCGGCTCCTGCTGCCTGCACACGTAGCAGAGTACACATTGGGTAATTAACCTGATGTGTACTGTGGCTAGGTGTGCAGGGAGCCAGCGCTAAGTGGTGTGCACTGGTAACCAAGATAAATATCGGGTTGGTTACCCGATATTTACCTTAGTTACCAAGCGCAGCATCGCTTCCACGCGGCGCTGCTGGCTGGGGGCTGGTCACTGGTTGCTGGTGAGATCTGCCTGTGTGACAGCTCACCAGCAACCCATGTAGCGACGCTCCAGCGATCCCTGCCAGGTCAGGTTGCTGGTGGGATCGCTGCAGCGTTGCTTAGTGTGACATCTCACCAGCGACCTCCTAGCAACTTACCAGCGATCCCTATCAGGTTGTATCATTGTTGGGATCGCTGGTAAGTTGTTTAGTGTGACTGGGCCTTTAGACTACAGTAATGAAAACTATTACAATACATTTCAGCCTGTTTTTGCACTTTCATCCCCCCCCCAACAAGAACCTTACATTTTTAATTTTTCCTTCTATATAAGGTCTTGCTTTTTGCTCATCGAGCTGTAGTTTGGAATGACACCATTTATTTTACCATTAAAAATATTGAAAAAATTAAGTAAAATCCAAGTGCTGTGGAATTGTGCAAAAAACACAATGTGCAATTGTGTTTGGGTAGGGGGGGTTGCGTTTACATTGTTCATTGTCCTGTGAAAACATGGTGATATTATTCTCCAGGGCAGTATAGTTAAAGAAATCTAGCACAAAAATGGGACAAGAATGCTTAACTCCCAAGCCCGGCTCACTAGTAGTGAATATAGGGAAAGCAAAAATAAACCTTATAATAAAATTTAGCCTTTAATGTTAAGATCAAAATATCGCAATTTTAAAACAGACAAATAACACACCAGTTGTGTTGGTCCGGATTCAATCAATTCCTCTGCCCAGTTACAGCCAAGACACTTTGGAAGACATTTTGTTTAGACATTCCAGGGACACTGATGGTGTAAGGTGTCAGCTGTGGACTTACTTATCAGAGTGGGAGGTACTCCTGGGATGCCAGGGCCAGTGTAAGATAGGGTCTTAATAGGGCATCAGAATCTCCCCATGACAAACCATAAGACTGTTTGAGTTGCGGAACTGGACCAAGGAATTGATTCCATCTACTACTGGACCAACACAACTGGAGAAATTGTTCTGATATATTGTTGATATACTGTCTAGTGGAGTCTTCTATAGTCTCAGCTCCGCCGCGTGGAGGACACTATTTCACCATTGTTGCTGGTGCAGTGCAATCATCTTAAAAAGAGAGGTTATTGGACAACTGTCCAGCTTATTGTTATTTCAGCCCTAATAGGCTGTTTTTGGACTTGTATGTGTTGTTCTTCTGTTTAAAAAATGCGATATTTGAATCTTAACATTAAAGATTAAGTTTTATTATAAGTTTCATTTTTGCTTTCCCTAAAATGAAACAACAAACTTCTATACTTATTTTTATAATTTAAGCTGTGAAAAAATATGCAAATTTGTACCCTTTTATTTTCTCATCGATTGAGTTATGTGAGGGCTTGTTTTTTGTGTGGTGAGTTGACCTTTTATTGATACCTTTTTGGGGTAGGTATTACATTTGATAGCTTCTTATTACATTTTTAGGTGGAGTTTCAGCATGGAACAGCGTGTTCCCCCACACACACACTGTGAAAGAAGAACAATGGTATCCAGGGGATTAACAGCAGCAGGGGGAGCTCAGCTCTGATCGCTGCTGTAAAGGCCCCTTTACACACTGAGACTTTCTAGCGATCCCACCAGCGATCTCGACCTGGCCAGAATCGCTGGAAAGTCTCTAACAGTCGCTGGTTAGCTGTCAAACAGGCAGATCTGGCCAACGACGCAGCAGCGATACGGACCTGCAGAACGACCTAGCTGGAAAGGGAACGCTAGCACGCCTATGGGCTGGGTCACTAATGATATCGTAACGGTGTCAAACACACCGATACATACCAGGAAACAAAGGACCAAAGAATGGTCCTGAACAACTTGTAACGATCAGCGACCTCACAGCGGGGGCCAGGTCGCTGATGCGTGTCACACACTGCAATGTCGCTGGGGAGGTCGCTATTACGTCACAAAACCGGTGACGTTACAGCGATATCGCTAGCGATATTGCAGTATGTAAAGGGGCCTTTAGAGGCAGATGCTGACTGTTTAACAGCTGAGTATCATGCATACTCAACTCCTGAGACAACATCATGCATGAAGACCTGATCGAGGGCATGCAAAAATGTTTAATGCTAAAGAATTTACTGGCTTTAGTGTTCCTTTCCATTTATTTGGCCACTTTTTTTTCCATTTTGTTGTATCACACTGGAGGAAGACTAATTATACAGTAGATGACGCCACCCGAGTCAAGTGAGTGGGAGTTAGTTACTCTTCAGTAGCACAGGAAGGTTTATTGTAATATGAAGACATTGTAAATCATCTAGTCCACTCTAAATTGAAGTATTCCTGTATCAGTAATGATCTAGCAACAATTAGGTAGGTCACGATTTCCTTCCTTATTTCCTACTGTGTCAATTCTTTTTGTATGGGGACAGAATATGAAGTTCAAGTATCTTGTCACTAAAATAAAAAGAGTTAAAAAATATATTCAGAACATAGATCAGATCCTAAAAAGGTTATTTAAAAAATTTGTATTAAATAGTTAAACTTCGAGGGATTACATGAGGTAGCTGCTCAATATAATTTTATTGTATCTAGCACTAGGTTTTATTATTTCAGCACAGAGGTATAAAAATTCATTGTTGAAAGAGTTTCATTTGATGAAATTTTCATGTAATCTGGCCTTGCAGTATCGAGCCTGCAGACTCAGCAAGTAGCCTTGTAGCCGGCATCATTATGCATAGACTAGAAATATTCATGGCAATGGAAGAAGTTTCAGACCATGAAGAATATCAGTGTAAGCTAAGACTGGCAGGTTGGTTATGGTGTAAGTTATAAATGAGCAAAACTAATATAGAAGAGCCTCAATTATTTGAGCTTCTTCCATAGATTATCAAAAGGCTTACAAATATAGAATCATTCAGCTCTACAGTATCAGCTTGTTATGCAATACATAGATATCAGATGATTGTAATATAAAAAAAATAGTGAAGCCATATATTCTAATACTAACAAAATACTGATATATCCAAAAAGAAAATATAATTCCAGCTACTGGAAGACACATATACTGTACTCATATGAACACAGCACATGGACATATGCGGTTTTAATCATAACTAGTGATGAGCAAACCCATGGATATTTGAGTTTGTCGAATCAGCACAAACTAAACGAAAAATAGGGTTCGACCAAAGACCTTGACCCTGAACAATGAGCCCATACAAGTCAATAGAGACAAGATGTTTGGGGCTGTAAGATGGCTGTAAAATAGCCATATTAAGCACTAGGGTGCTGTGGTGGAATTTAAATAGCAGTAAGAGCAAGAAAGCTATACATACCATATTTCTAGGTGTTTCCTAAAGTATCACACTGCAGTCAGACTATCTTCTGAGCCCGCTTATTAAAGTTCATGAATATTCACTGATTCCCCCACCCAACCTGTGTATAGCAGTCTATGATTCGTTACAGACTGCTATGCACGCCCCCCCCCACCCAGTATCCATGTCTGTGATTGGTTGCAGTCAGTTATCTGTATGCTAATGTAAAAAAGAATATTTATAATAATAAATAAATAATAATAATAAATAATATTAACAAATTACATGTGCTCCAGCACTATTTTGATGGTTCAGAGCCTGTAAAACAGTTGCGATCTGCAGCCTCCCACTTGTGACCTTTACCGTGGCTGAATATACAGGGGGGAAAAAAGATGTAGGATCCTCCCCATTTTTTATATTAAGCCTTGGTAAAGCAGAATTGTGGGGGCTAGTAGTATCAGGATGGTAGGTGTCATCGATATTGGCCCCAACAGCCTAAAAATACCAACCCACAGCGTCCCAGAATTGTTGCATCCATTAGATGTGCCAATCCTGGCATTTTACCCAGCTCATCATGATTGCCTTGGTGCGGTGGCAATCGGGATAATATAAGGGGTTAATGACAGATGGGATTTGTCAAAAATCAGAGCTATCATCAACCCTTGGATTAGTAATGTGGAGGGTTCAATGAAACAACCCCATTACTAATCCTGTAAGTGAAAATAAATAAAACACAAACACCAGAAAAATCCTTTATTTGAAACAAAACAGCTGAACTCCAGCAGTCACTTTCACTTTAAAATCGAAGGGTGAAGTGGCGGTTATGACTGCATCCTGCACTCCACACTTTGAAAGTGACTGCCGGAGTGCGGGGCACTGCCATGATTTGCACTCCGACAATCTGGCAGTCAGGTCACCGGAGGTCATATCTTGGGAACACAGCTGTGACCTCTGGTGAACTGAGTGATGTCACTGCTCACAGCTGGGCTGAATCAGAGCTGAGGAAAGTCATGGGACTTTGCATGGATTAGGTTGAATCTTTAAGGGTGTTTTAGGGGTTAATAATGCAGTGAAAGGAGGGTATGTGTATTTTATTTCAAATAAAGGATTTAGTGTTTTCTTTACTTCTATGGGCTTACAGGGTTAGTAGTGGGGTGGCCTCATTCATCCCTCTCCACTACTAATCCAGGACTTAGTGGCAGCTGTCATTTTTTTTACAAATCTCAGCTGTCATTACCCCCTTAAATTACCCCGATTGCCACAGCACCAGGGCAATCGAGATGAGCCCGGTAAAGCACCAGAATTGGCACATCTAATGTAATGTGCCAATTCTGGCCAGCTTCAGGCTGTTATTTTTAGGCTGGGGGGGGGGCAAAATCCATGGTGCCTTCCACTCTGATAATACCAGTCCCCACCTGTCTGATTTGCCGTGGCTGGATATAAAAAATTGGCAGACACTACATCTTCCCCCCCCCCTCTATTTTGATATTAAGCCACGGTAAAGCTCACAGCCTGCCACTATAGTTTTACCTGCACTGGCTATCAAAATAGGGTGGCAGCTCACATAATTTTTAAAAAAAATAATATTTATGTTTTTTCTTTTATATTACCATACAATAAACTGACTGCATACAATCACAGACATGAACACAGGGTGGGGGGCATGTATAGCAGTCTGCAGTCAATCACAAACTGCTATACAAAGAGGGTGGGTGGGAGGAAGTAGTGAATATCTATGAAGCGTAATAAGCGGGCCTGGAAGAGGGCCTGACTACAGTGATTTCCCTGGCCAATCACAGTCATGTCAATACTTGACATGGCTGTGATGGGGCTGGAAGTGCTCACTCAGGTAAAGCTTGCTGATTGGCTGCTCTGCAACGTTCAACAAGCTTTACTTGGATGTCAAACCCGAACAGGAACTGAACAAAAGTTTGTGTTTGGGCCCGGGACATGGACACATGGTGTTCGGTACAGCCCCCTGAACTTTACATTTTATGTCCCCTCATAATCATAATTGAATAAAGAATTTAATTTTTTTACACCAGATGTTGGAATTGTACATACTTTGAGTTTACTATTATTTCTAATTGGTCCAGGAGTTTCCATGCACCAGACATTAGGATTACAATCCCATTCCTTCCAACACATGAGCTGACAGACCTGGGAGCTATATCCTCCTTTTTTACATTTACCTATAATACTGATATAGATTAAATTGGATAAATGGTAATTTAAAATTCAGAAAAAAAAGGCTAATAAAGCATTGAATTCCGTATTACCATATATGACGCAAGTAACTTTTGATCTAAAAACACTGCATAAGTATGTAATAAGGCAATTCAATTCAAAATTATATTATGGACTACTAGATATGCTGTAAGTATCCAAAGACAGAATGCTTTTCTCAAATGGTCACTTTACTCCCAGACAAGTTAAAGGGGTTGGCAGTTGGCAAAAAGGGGGTAAGATATTTGTTACCTTGGGGATGGGTTGTATAAAAATAATTAAATCATACTTATCTGCGGTCACTCTCCTGGATCCACCGCAGTCAGCACCATGGCGAAAAGCTGGACAAAATTATTTTGGATGTCACAGGTAGGAAGAGCACCCTGTTTCACAAAGGAGAACCCCTCGTGCTTCATCCAATTGAAAGCCTCATCAGTTTTGTTGCTTTTGGCAGTTTCAATCTAATCGTCAAAAAAGGACGGCTGCCCCTCAAGAAAAGAGAAGACCATTCTTCAAGCAAACTCCTTCCTGGCATCCATGCACTCAGTCCTCCAAGTCATCATGCACCTGAAACAAAAATTCAGAATGGAGTCTCTTTGTTTGATTGTTGCTTCCATGGAATTCAGAGAATTTATTTTCTCAGTGGAATTCAGGATGCCTTTCTCCACATTCCCATTTGTCTTGCTTACCAGATGTTTCTCTGCTTTGCTGTCAATCAATCCCACCTTTAATTTGTGGGCTTCCCAGGCTTCATGACATGGCTTCCAGGGTATTCACCTAGGTCATCTCTGTATTCATGGCTCTGCTATGGGTCTGAAGAATAGTGGTTATCCTTTATCTGGGAAACATTCTGGTGAATGCTCCCTCCTACTACACAAATATATAGAACAGGCACATCATAGTGGACACACTGTCTCGTTTTGGATGGATCGTCAATCAAAGTAATCTCTGATTCTGTCTTAGAGGATCATCTTCCTGGGAATTCTGTTCAACACAGCCCAAGCAAAGATTCTCCTTCCAGCAGACAAGATGTCTGTCCTACAGACCGGTATCCAGTCCCTGTGCCACCCTTTTCCTCTGCCTCTCTAATTCTGCTAGAGCATCCTAGCCAATATAGTGGTGGCCACGAAAGCAATTCTGTTTACCCAGTACCACACCAGATCACTGCAGTTGGCACTACTTTCACACTGAAACAAATCTGGATTGTTTGATTTGTCTTTCTTCCTGCATCAGACAGTCATTATGATGGTGGTGGGAAGCACCCCTTCTTTTTCACAGTCACTCCTTTCTCCCTATTCACTAACAGATCATGACTACAGATTGGGAGCAGTCTTCTGAAATTTGACTGTGCAGGGTTGGTCCTCATTCTTATCAATATCCTGGAACTCAGAGCAATTCATCTTGCTCAAAGAGTTGACAGGATCTGCTATCGGGTCTTCCAATTCAAATTCAGTCTGATGACACCACCAACGTAACCTACAGGAGGAACTTGCTGTTGTCCAGTAATGTTAGAAGTTCCTCAGATTCTCATCTGGGCAAAATGAAGAATCCTAGCTATTTCCGCAGTCCGCATCCTGGGAGTGGACAACTAGGCCGCAGACTTCGTAAGTCACGAGGGGCCAACCATGGGAGAATGGTCTCTGTCTTCAAACAGATCTGCCTTCAGTAGGGTACTCTAGACGTTAACCTGATGGCATCCAGACACAATCATAAGGTGCCCAGATTTGTGTCCAGAGCTCACGTTCTTCTACCAGTTGTATACAATGCCCTGCTGATTCCTTGGCTAAAGTTCCCCCTTCCTTATCTACAGTGTATTCCCATCACTGCTTCTGCTACCCAGGCTTTTGAAGAAGATCAGGTCAGAGGCTCCAAAGCTCCAGACTGGCCCAGAAGACCATGGTACACGGAAGCATCTAACCTTCTAGCAGACATTTCGTGGAGGCCCCCAGATCACCAGGCAGTCTCTATCAAAGTCCCCTCTTCTACCCAAATTTTCAACCGCTCAATTTAATGCAATGGCTGTTGAAGCCACTTTCCTAAGAGCTGGCTTCCTCATTGCACATCTACCATTGTACCTCGAAGGCCTCCTTCTGCTTGTGTGAATCCAATGATTTTCTGTTGCAGACGGGGGCCGGGCCACTGCAGGGGCTGCTCGGATCTGGGTTCATTACTGCGGCTCGAGTGATAGCCGGACCCAGGCTCGTACAGCCGTCCATCCTTACAACCATAGGAAGGGGGTATTTACAGGGGATTGGTTTGTCAGTGACGCCACCCGTGGGTTGCAGTGAGAGTTGGTAGCACCATCGCTGCCTGGTGATGGAACGCCCGGGGCTGGTGGAGCAGGGCAGCAGGATGGAATCCCCTCCACGGGTAGGGGAGGTGTAGTCTCGGGGCAGGGCTGGACCGGGGATTGATGTTGTACTCACAGTTCCAAAGAATTGCACACAGAGTCCCGTGGTAAACCAAATTGCCAGTGACCGGTTGCCTCCGGCGGGTGTATTCGGGTCCCACACCCTGGTGTAGCAAACAGGGGTCCCTTCCTCCTGCACTCAGTGTTTGTGTCTTCAATGGGATGACTCCGCTTGAAACGGGGAAGTCCACTCCCGGTACTTTGTATGTTGGGAGCTGTGCCTTCGAAATCTGACCCTTGCGATGTCTGTGGGTTCTGGCGGACACCCTATCCCCCATGTTGGGCTTCCGTTTCACTCTTTGGGCTTCTGTAGAACAAGGCCTAAAACCTCGTCCCCGGCTGGTCAATTGGCAAGGGGCTTGCAACCTTCCTCGCCCTAGGGTCCAGGCACCCCGTCTGTGTATAGCCTCCGGACCGGATTTCTGCTGTCGGCATCGGCGGGCTACAACCCTGCCCCGGTCCACTTAAGGTCTTCCGCGACCAGATCTCTGTCGCCTGTGGTCCTGCTTGCCGTCTGCCACCTAGTCCGGTAGTCCAGGGGCCCCAACCCCTGACTCTGCTGTCACTTCACACTCCTCCACAGTCAACTAACTAACTGTCCTCCTCTCTCTTTGTCCCAGACTTCACTCTTGTGTTCCCACCCCTGACACCTCAGGACACCTAGGTGGGCGCTCCCATCTGCCTGGTTCCGCCCACTGGTGTGTCCCTATTGTCATGGGGGGGTGACTAGGCTTTACGGGCTGGTGTTGTGCACCTGGGTGTGGGTTTTGTGTTGGACTGCCAAGGAGGGTAGAGTATTGTACTTGAGAGATTTGTACAACCTCTGTGACTACCTGGTTTTGCCAGGGCATCACACATTCACCTATGTTTTTTCCCCTTCCTTCTCTTCTCGCCTTCCTGCAGTTGACGCTTGAGTCCAGTTTGGCCCTGAGCTCCCTCAATTCTCTTTCAGAAGCACTTCGCTTTCAGACCGGAAGTCAAGACTTTTCTTCAGGTTAGTGGCCCACTCTGTTCCTACTTAACAGCCTCCTTTGGATCCCTAGGACCTGGTTCTTGGAACCTAGCAGCATCCTCCTTTTGAACCACATGTCTCCATTCTGGCTCTCCCACAAGGTGGCATTGCTCATTGCCATCTCTTCTATCAGGTCAATATCTGATCTAGCCACCCAGTCCTGTTGCTCTCCTTTTCTTGTCCTTTACATAGACAAGGTGGTGTTAGGTCCAGTGCCTCCATTTCTTCCCAAGGTGGTTTCTTCATTTCACCTTAATGAAGAGATTGTTCTTGGTTCTATGTCCTTCTCCTTCCAATCCTGCAGAGAAATCCTTAGGCTAGGTTCGCACACTGCGTCTTTTTGACGCTGCGTTTTTGTGCGTTTTTGGCCGCTAAAAACGCACAAAAACGCACCTGCGTCGAAAAAATGTGTCAAAAACGCATGCGTTTTTAGCGCGATTTGGTGCGTTTTTGGCTGCGTTTTGCTGCGTTTTTCCAATGCATTGCATGGGCAGAATACGCAGAAAAACGCAGGAAAGAATTGACATGACCATTTTTTTTTTCAAGCTCAAAAACGCAGCTTAAAAAAACAGTTGTGTGCGGACAGCAAAAATGAAAACTCATAGACTTTTCTGGGGAAGCAAAGTCATGCAGTTTTGAGGCCAAAAACGCACCCGAAAAATGCACTGTGCGCACATAGCCTTACACTGTTTGGATTTGTCAGAGCGGTGAGTCACTCTCTGAAGGTGACAATTTCCTTCACACGATCAAATTCCCTGGTCATCATTCCAAAAGGTCCTTGCCGAGGTCTTTTGGCCTCCATGGTGACCATTGCCCACTGGATTTGTTCTGCCATCCTCATAGCTTATAAAGCCAAGAACAAAGTGCCCTGTCTGGGGTGGATGTTCACTCTATTTGTGCAGTGGTGTCTTCCTGGACTCTTTGCCATTAACCCCTTGACGACCGCGGGCAGTAAAATTACGTCCTATTTTAACGTGACTTAACGACCAGGGACGTAATTTTACTGCCTAAACTTCATTTGATTGCCGTGGCCATAGCAACGGCTTTCAAATGATGTCCCCTGCTGTTTCTTACAGCAGGGGACCTTTGCTTGACCCCAGGGGGGGCGGCATCGCCACCCCCTATCGACGATCGATGTGATTGGCTGTTCAAATCTGAGCCAACCACATCGATCGCACTAATTTCGGCAAAAATAATGCCCGAATTAGTGCGATCCTGTGAGATCCAGCTATGAGATGCCACAGCTGCTGCAGCATATCATAGGTGGACCTCAAACATGTCGCCCCCAGCCCCTGCAGCACTGATTGGAGCGATCGTGCTATGACGCGCAATCGCTCCAATCAGTGTGCAGTGGGGCGGTCTGATCTGCCGGTGGCCGCCCTCCCCAGGCCTGTGCTGGCCTGCGAGCCCTCCCCCAACATGTCTGCAGCGTGCAGTGGCTGGTACTTGTGGTACCACGCCACCGCTGCTGCTGCCGCCGCCGCCGTAGCCGAGGTCACCGCTGCTGCTGCACGTGAGTACTGTGCTCACTTTGCAGCCAGCCCGTGCGCGCTCCCGTGGTGCCCCTGCGCGCTGCCGTGATAGCCCCTGCCGTGCCCCCCCGCGATCTGCTCCCCCCAACCCCCCCCCCCGACATTCCGATCCGCTCCCCCCGCGATCTGACTGCCTCCCCCATTATCTCTGTTCTGCTTCTGCAGCTCCCTCTCCGGTCTCCGCCTCTGCTCTACCCCCTCCCCCTCTGCTCCCCCCCCCCCTCTGCTCTCAACCTCCCCTCTGCTCTCACCCCCCCCTCTCTCCCTCTGCTCTCCCCCGACGTCCTCTTACCTGTCTTCACCGGCCTGATCACATCTGCGTCCATCGCTGGGTCCTTCCTGGGCATTCTGCTGATCTGCCTGCTGCTCCTGTAAAGCTGTCCATCTCTCTGCCATCTGTTCCTCTGCAGCTCTTCTGGTCAGTGATCCTCCTGCTAGTCCTCTGGGTACTGTGAGTATAACTTTTTTTTTCCGTATCCCCTGTCCATTTTTACACCTCATCCGTCCGTGCGTCCCGCCAAGCGCTGATCAGGGATTCTGATAACGGATCGGCATCCCTGCTCAATTTTTGGCGTGACTTTTTTTTCCGTATCCCCGACGCTTTTTGTATCGCATCCGTCTGTGCGTCCCGCCAAGCGCTGATCAGGGATGCAGATAACGGATCGGCATCCATGGTCAATTTTTGGCGTGACTTTTTTCCGTATTCACAACGCTTTTTGTATCGCATCCGTCCGTGCGTCCCGCCGAGCGCTGATCAGGGATGCAGATAACGGATCTGCATCCGTGTTCAGTTTTTGGCGTGACTTTTTTCCGTATTCACGACGCTTTTTGTATCACATCCGTCCGTGCGTCCCGCCGAGCGCTGATTAGGGATGCAGATAACTGATCGGCATCCCTGCTCAATTTTTGGCGTGACTTTTTTCCGTATTTGCGACGCTTTTTGTATCGCATCCGTCCGTGCATCCCACCAAGCGCTGATCAGGGATGCACATAACGTATCTGCATCCATGGTCAATTTTTGGCGTGACTTTTTTTTTACGTATCCCCGACGCTTTTTTTTATCGCATCCGACCGTGCGTCCTGCAGCGGCCGATCAGTGCACTGCGTCTGTGCGTTTGAAAAGTCAAATGGCGCTCCTTCTCTTCTGAGCCCCGCCATGCGCTCAAACAATTACTTTCCACCACATATGAGGTATCTGCGTACTCAGGAGAAAATGCACAATACATTTTATGGTGCATTTTTTCCTGTTACCCTTGTGAAAAAAAAGCTACCTAGTTAAAGCAACCGTTTTGTGGTAAAAAAAAATTTTTTCTTTTCACGGCTCAACGCTATAAACTTCTGTGAAGCCCCCAGGTGTTCAAAGTGCTCACCAAACAGCTAGAAAAATTATTTGAGGGCTCTAGTTTCCAAAATGGTGTCACTTGTGGGGGAGCTCCACTGTTTAGGCACCATAGGGGGTCTCCAAACGTGACATGGCGTCCGCTAATGATTCCAACCAATTTTGCTGTCAAATGGCGCTCCTTCTCTTCTGAGCCCCGCCATGCGCCCAAACAATTACTTTCCACCACATATGAGGTATCTGCGTACTCAGGAGAAAATGCACAATACATTTTATGGTGCATTTTTTCCTGATAGCCTTGTGAAAAAAAAGCTACCTAGTTGAAGCAACCGTTTTGTGGTAAAAAAAAAAATGTTTCTTTTCACGGCTCAACGCTATAAACTTCTGTGAAGCCCCCAGGTGTTCAAAGTGCTCACCAAACATCTAGAAAAATTATTTGAGGGCTCTAGTTTCCAAAATGGTGTCACTTGTGGGGGAGCTCCACTGTTTAGGCACCATAGGGGGTCTCCAAACGTGACATGGCGTCCGCTAATGATTCCAACCAATTTTGGTGTCAAATGGCGCTCCTTCTCTTCTGAACCCCGCCATGCGCCCAAACAATTACTTTCCACCACATATGAGGTATCTGCGTACTCAGGAGAAAATGCACAATACATTTTATGGTGCATTTTTTCCTGATAGCCTTGTGAAAAAAAAAGCTACCTAGTTGAAGCAACCGTTTTGTGGTAAAAAAAAATTTTTTTCTTTTCACGGCTCAACGCTATAAACGTCTGTGAAGCCCCCAGGTGTTCAAAGTGCTCACCAAACATCTAGAACAATTATTTGAGGGCTCTAGTTTCCAAAATGGGGTCACTTGTGGGGGAGCTCCATTGTTTAGGCACCTCAGGGGGTCTTCAAACCCGACATGGCGTCCGCTAACAGGTGCAGCTAATTTTGCACTCAAAAATTCAAATGGCGCTCCTTGCCTTCCGAGCACTGCTGTGTGTCCAAACATTTGATTTCCACCACATATGAGGTATCTGCGTACTCAGGAGAAAATGCACAATACATTTTATGGTGCATTTTTTCCTGTTACCCTTGTGAAAAAAAAAGCTACCTAGTTGAAGCAACCGTTTTGTGGTAAAAAAAAAAAATTTCTTTTCACGGCTCAACGCTATAAACTTCTGTGAAGCCCCCAGGGGTTCAAAGTGCTCACCAAACATCTAGAAAAATTATTTGAGGGCTCTAGTTTCCAAAATGGGGTCACTTGTGGGGGAGCTCCATTGGTTAGGCACCTCAGGGGGTCTTCAAACCCGACATGGCGTCCGCTAATGAGTGCAGCTAATTTTGCGTTCAAAAATTCAAATGGCGCTCCTTCCCTTTCGACCTCTGCCGTGCGCCCAAACAATTGATTTTTACCACATATGGGGTATCAGCGTACTCAGGAGAAAATGCACAATAAATTGTAGGGTGCACTTTCTCTTTTCTCCCTTGTAAAAATGAAAATTTTATGGCTAAAGTAACATTTTTGTGTTAAAAAGTAAAATTTTCATTTTTTCCTTCCACATTGCTTTGGTTCCTGTGAAGCACCTAAAGGGTTAATAAACTTATTGGATGTGGTTTTGAGCAGTGTGAGGGGTGTAGTTTTTAGAATGGGGTCACTTTTGGGTATTTTCTGTCACCTAGGCCTCTCAAAGTCACCTCAAATGTAATGTGGTCCCTAAAAAAAATGATTTTGTAAATTTTGTTGGAAAAATGAGAATTTGCTGATGACCTTTGACCCCTTCTAACTTCCTAACGGAAAAAAAATTTGTTTCGAAAATTGCGCTGATGTAAAGTAGACAAGTGGGAAATGTTATTTAGTAACTATTTTGTGTGACATATCTCTCAGATTTATGGGCATAAATTTTTAAAGTTTGAAAATTGCGAAATTTTCAAAATTTTCGCCAAATTTCCTAAATTTTCACAAATAAACGCAAAAAATATCGGCCTAAATTTACCACTGACATGAAGTACAATATGTCACGAAAAAACAATGTCAGAATCGCCAGGATCCGTTGAAGCGTTCCAGAGTTATAACCTGTCAAAGTGACACTGGTCAGAATTGCAAAAAATGGCCCGGTCATTAGGGTGTTTTAGTGGCCGGGGGTGAAGGGGTTAAACTTCTCTGCCTTGCAGCTTTGTAAAGCTGTCACATGTTCAAAGTGTTTCAGGGCTCAAACCTTTGCCCTGGCTTTGCGAAAAGGAGCTGCAAGTGGCAATCACTCGGTTTCCTCCTGAGGAAAGCCTTACACATTTTTAATTTCTTTCACATTAATATTCCCACCATAGTGACTGTTTGGGGACATTCCATGGTCTGCTGTGTCTCCAATGAAACAATCAAGAAAAGAGGATTTTTTCACTTATTGTAAAATCTCTTTCTCGTAGCCTTCATTGAGGACACAGAACCCACCATTTCTTCATGTTGCCCCATTGGGTGTGTGTATTAATAAAAAATTGTCTTTTCTTCTTCTCCTACTGCTGTTCTCACTATCTGAGTCGCTTGGTTGTCAGTAGGTAGGTGTAGCCCGCTGGGGAGGAGCCTACTTTATTTCTTAGTGTCAGCCTCCTGACAGCAGCAGCATACAGCCGTGGTCTCCTGGGTCCCCCCATGATGGCTACGAGAAAGAGATTTTTGGTAAGTACAAAAATCCTCTTTTATGGGGTGGTGCTCGATCTTAACAAAAACTGACTACAAAAATGTTAAACTTCATAGAGAAAGTAGGAGACAACTATGAACACTGCATACTGTGAATATAAATAAAAGTCTACTTATCTTCATAGACATTTTGCCTTACTCCTAATATTAATCCACATTAAAAATACATTGTTTTCCAAAACACTGCAATTCCAAATTTTACAATTTCATTCTACTGACAATAAATAACAGATTGATATTGAGCTAACTGCTGGGAATTTTATTTTAAGATGCTAGAAATAAGACATAGTTTGACAAATTAAATCAATTAAATGTCCATAAAATAAATATTCTATAAAATAATTCATAGTACATCATATGAAAAAAATAGGAAACAGCCACAATGATGGAGCACTTCAGATTGCACAACAATGGAGACTCTATAATATATACTAGAAATTTATTATAGTATAGTTTTACTGTAAATTTTTCTAAAACTATTGTTATTCAGCACACCAATAATGTTGCATGTTGCAATGAACTACAAAGGACATCAAATATTGGAATATATCAGATTTTATGTATAATAAAGAAAACAAGTCTCCACACCTAACAATTGTGTAATATTACATACAAATTTCTTATTGAATTTTCACTACTCTGCTTCAAGCATTAATCATTCAATGTGCATATTCGTTTGCCATTTTAATGTTTTCCTGTACTTAACTAGAAACTGACTTGTCTATCTTCCTATCCAGATGAGCACCAGGGTCTTTTTCGTCTCTTTCTGTCTGGGTTAAAGAATAATTGCCATTATATAGGAATGTGCTTGGCGGAAGTGCCTCCTCCATACACAGGATCATTTGAGTCATGTCTCTGCATATCCCTCCAAGCTACCTTAGACCAGTTTCAGATGTCCGTGTTTCAGGTACTTGTGGCATCCGTTTTTAAAACGGATGCCACATGTACCCATGTTATTCTCTGGAGTTACTCACACGGCCGTGTTTTCACACGGACTGGGTGACCCCACGTGGTCCCATACGCACACACAGAGACATGTTCATTTTTTCGCCGATAGCACGGGTGTCACACGGATCACACAATGATGTAATCCGTGTAACATCAGTGTGACTCGTACGAGAAAAAAACACGTGTCTTTGAAAAAAAAAGATTTTCCATACTCAATTGCTTTTGACCCCCGCTCATTAGACTCACTGCATATACACTGCACCAAGGAGCTGGAAGCAGCAGCAGTGCCGGGACAGGTGAGTATTCAGCAGTGTGTGTGTGCAATGACATCTGGGGGTCATCAGATTATCCAAGAAACTCCGATGACACCATGAGGACACCCCATTGACACCTGTGCTACTGAGAGTGTAGCTGCTGTCACTTCACGGGTTCATCAGAGTTCATTGTGAACTCTTATTAACCCTTGATGTCACTGCTGAACCCACACACACTGATAAGGGCACCCCTGTGGTGAACTGTGCTTACCTTATGAGGTCCAGATCACTGCAGGGAAGAATACACAGCAGTCAGTGTGTACCTGCAGGGGCTGCTCTCACAAACAATGAGGAACTTCATGTTCTCTATTGAATGTGCCATCAGTATGGGATCGACCTGGAACCCTCCTAATTGGATTACAGCGGACCAGGATTAGGGCTTTGACAATAAATCAGAAAAGAGGGTGTCTCTTGTCTTTATTTATTGAATAATTTTCTCTTTTTATGTCTTTTCAGATTCCTTTTGGGGAACGTCGTGGGACCTCACCACGGATTATGGCGGACCTTTTGTATTAAAAAAAAACAAAAAACAAATTGGTGAACAAGGGCTGGAATCTGTTTTTTTTGTTCAAATAAACTTATTTATTCTCCTTTCAACTACTGGATTACTAATGGTGGTCTCTGCTAGATGCCATCCCTTACTAATACCAGGGCTTGATGCCAGCTGGGGCAAGCATCAACCCCACAAATATTACCCCATTTGCCATTGCACCAGGGCAATGGGAAGAGCTGGATCCAGCACCAGCATTTGGGCATCTAATGGATGCGCCATTTCTTGGGAGGCTGCGGGCTGCTGTTGTTAGGTTGGAAAGGGCAAAATAGCCATGGACCTTACTACCCTAATAATATCATCCTCTAGTTGTTTGCTGTACCTTGGCTGGTTTTAGTAAAAAGGGGGGAATCCCATGGCATTTTTTTTAAACAAAGAAATCTAAAAATGTAAAAAATAACCATGGGATCCCCTCTATTTTTAATAACCAGCCAAAGTACAGCAGACAGCTGAGGGTTGCTGCCCCCAGCTGATGCTGTTCCTGTGCTGGAGATGAAAATTGGGGGGACCCCACGTAATTTTTTTTTTTAATTAAAAAATTAAAATGCTGTAAAACAGCTGGCCTTGCGAGCTCTCTCTATCTATTGAGCTATTCTATCTATTCTTTCTTTCTGTCTATTTTATGTTCTTTCTTATTTTCTTTCTTTATATCTCTCTATCTATTTTATTTGTTCTATCTATTTTATCTGTTCTATCTATAGCTATCTATAATTTTTCAGGCTTTGGCCATCTTTTTTTTGTTTTTTGTTTTTTTTTTAAATTCTTTATTTAACAAGGAATCACATACATATAAGGCACAGAATTCTCGGACCTAAAGATCCATCTGCACCCATAGAAGGAACCATTCAAGACAGGCATAACATATGCATTACATTCTAATAAGGACAATTAGACATATGGTCTGCCTTGATACCCAAGGATATGAAGAATTTCACAATTTTGTTTATTTACAAGATTCTATAGATCAAAGGGATGAGAAGAAGAGGTAGAAAGGCAGAGGAGGTAGCTTGTGAGGCCAAAATAGAGAACAAAATAGGTAGTACTAATTAAGTGACAAGAGAAGAGGGGAAAGAGAAGATGAAAAGGAAAAGAAGGTCAGATAGTGGGAAGAGGGGAAAGGGGAAGGGGGGTTTGTACCCAGTCCACCTTCCAACTTGAGCCTATATGTTTCAATTTGTTGGAAACCCATCCACTCCCTCCAAATTGCCCAAAATTTCATGAATGTGTCATGTAGAGAGGAGGTGAGGTCATCCATGTACATGAGGTCATTGACATTGGAAATCCATTGCGATACAGTTGATGGAAGATGGCTTTTCTATCTTTCTGGGATACACGCTCTGGCTGCCATAATGAGAAACTTTTTCAATTAATTTTTGTACATTTTTAGAGATGTCTCGCCGTGATGTAGCAGGAAAAGGGCAGGACCCATCTCCTCAGTATCTCTTGTGACATGGCGGATGATGTCAGAAACTTCCGTCCAAAAAGCCTGGATCACGTTGCACTTCCAAAACACATGGAAGAGTGTGCCCTCCTCCCTACCGCATCTCCAGCAGGCAGGATCCACCGAGGGGAATACAGCATGGATCCTAGAGGACACCCTGTACCATCTGGACAATAATTTATAGCTGGCCTCTTGGAACCTGGACCTGATAGAAGAGCTATGTGCAAGAGAAAAAATTTGATCCCTTTGTCCCGGAGTAAGGTTCATGTCAAGATCCCTTTCCCATTGTAGTATAAAAGGTGGAGGAGGTTGGTCAGTGGGGGAGGACAGCATAGAGTATACTACTGAAAGCGAGTGAAGTGCTGGACCTGTACCTTCGCAAGTAAGTTTAAACTGACTCTTGGGGAGTCTGAAACCCTTCTTAGGTGGGAATTTGCCGAAGAAGTGCGCAAGCTGTAAACATCTCCAATGTCCCAACGGAGTTGGAATTTGTCTAGCATCCAGCATGGCTATTGAAGGCCATTCAATGTCATCCCCTAAGTCTTCCACCCGGTCCACTCCTCCTTGTATCCAAAGTTGAAAAATGGGATCTGATCCTCCCGGTCCAAAGAAGGGATGGCTCAGGATCGGGGTCAGCCTTGAACAAATAGGGAGCATTTCCAAGTGTACCGTCTTAGTATTACAATAGGTTACCGTTGGGCCAATAGTTGGGTGTGCTTTTAGTTCTGCGAGGGCGACAGAAAGAAGCCACGGCAATTTGTTTAGGGGTACTGGAGAAATTGGTTGTTCTATCTGGACCCATACCTTCTGTGTTCCATTTCTACACCAATCTATTATTCTGGAAAGATGCCCAGCAAAATGATATTGCTTCACATCAGGTAGGCCAATCGCACCCCTGTGCTTGGGTCTAGTCAAAATTGTTCGTTTGATTCATGCTGGTTTACCCGCCCATATAAAGGAAGACTGGACTGACGCTATTACCTTAACAAAGGCAGGTGGAATTTTTACCGGTACTGCCTGTAATAGATTTAGGAGCCTAGGCAAAATGTTCATCTTGTAAATGTGGCATCTGCCGAACCAAGTGAACAGCAGTTTCCCCCAGCGGTCACAGTCCTTCCTGATAGAGGCTAGCAACTCAGGAAAATTATATTGATAAAGGAGACTAAGGTCTCTCGTAAGTCGTATCCCCAAATATCGCAGAGAATGAGATGCCCACCTCAAATTGAAGGAAGATTTAAAATCCTCACTTCCCGAGAATTAAGATTTATGTTCAAAGCTTCCAACTTTGAAAAATTAATTTTAAAATGTGAAAGTTGGGAGTAGATTTGAAATTCCTTCATCAAGTTGGGAAGGGAGGTCCTAGGTGAGGAAATAAAGAACAAAAGGTCTGCATAAGCAGCTACTTTATGTGTGGTGTGGCGAATCGTGACGCCCGACACATCCCCAGTGGCTCGTATGTGTCTGAGGAAGGGCTCCAGAGTGAGTATGAATATTAAAGGCGATAATGGGCGTTGGTGGTGTTTTTCTGCTCTCCCTTTAGTCCTGATTATTTTGTATATAGGAAATAATTTAAACTTGGAAGACTAATAACAAAAGGTTAAATAACAAGAAAAATAAGATATTATTTATATACAAGGTGATTCAAAATAACAAAGTAAATAAAAAAACCCTTCTTCAATGTCCTATAATTAGAGTAAAATCCAAAGGCAAATATATGTATACTTATCAATGGTTCTTCATGAGAGAGAGGGAGACTAATTTGTCCCTCAATATATACCAAAAGGATCCCCATTCACACCCACATACAACCCACGACTCCTCCCTTACTCCGGAATCTTTTGTGAAACAAAGTCCAATCAATTTCCGCTAATATGAGCAATGGGATCAATGGCGTATCCCTGCAGTGGTCATCTTTGTCCTGCAGATGGTATCTTTGTACTTTGGGTTAACGTTTTGGGGCCAAAAAGGCCTGAGGCATAACAGCTGGCTCTGAGAAGTATGACTCAAGATCAAAGGTTTGTATACCACTCAAACAAGGGGTTGTTCACCAATGTACCTTTCAATAGGCTAGAAACAGGATTTCCAATTACTGGACATTGATATATACCTGTCCAAAAGACCACAAACAAGGTGTTTCATTCAAGAACACCACAGGAGTTGTGGATCTTCCAAGAGACTAAAGCCACAGTATTCAATTCCAATGAAGATGCAACCTTTATCCCTTTGACAGAACAAAGGTCAAATCACCAAAGAACACACACAATGGCCTTCCTGCCGGACAGGTTTTGAGACTCCCCACTGTACATAGCTGATTCCTTGGATGTAAAGTCCTGGTAGCTCATAGATACAATATGGAGTCCAGTGATTCCTTATAATGCATACATTGTCCACGTTGTCCACGTCAGGTAAAGCCAGGCAGCCGGGGGCTGGGATTCTCTGCAGTCCACAGCCATCCCTGGAAATGGCGCATTGTTTCTTAGCGCCATTTCCAGGTGCTTTACCCGGCTCATCCAGCGGCCGTGATGACGGTGGCTCGCTGGGTAATAAAGGGGTTAATACCAGCTTTGTATTCTCAGATGGTACTAAGCCCTAAATTCATGGTGTCACGCCAAATTAGACATGGCCACCATGAATTTCTAGGAAACAGTAAAAAAACACAACACAGAGAAATTATTTTTATTAGAAATAAAATAAAAAACATTTAGAGATTCCACCTTTATTATAAAAAATCCTTAGTCCGATGTAATCCACAGGGACAGCCATGTCAACTTCATCACTGTGCACAGACACAGTCTATACACAGTGAGAAGCAAAGCGCAAAGTCAGCTATGCTTCATCACTGTGCACAGACAGTCTATACACAATGAGAAGCACAGAGAGCCATGTCAGGTCTGCTACATCGTTCTGGACAGAGTGATGTAGCAGGCTGACAGTGACGGGATGATTGCACTTGCATCTTGCAGTGCATCACCCCACTCTCCTGCGAGCAGAGCCTCAGCTGTGGAAATACATGCAGCTGACCTGCTGCCGTCGGGAGATTGTGCGCCGATGACACTCGCATCACGGCGCGCCAGGACCTGTGATGATGTCATACTCACGTGACCAGTCTGTAGCCAATGAGTTAATACAACATTCACACATGACTGGTCACCATGGGTAGGATGTCATGGTCCCGACAGGTCCTTTTAGCCAGAGGTGCTTACCGGGGGGAACAGCATGAATCGGACAGACGCGTTAGCAGAAGAGCTGAGAGGCAGAGTCTGCAGGATGCATCGCAGGATCTGTAAGTATGATCATAATGTTTTTTTAATAACATGCTTTTTTTTAACAGCCACAGGACCCGAACGGTTACACGAACTGTGACACGAACGTCCCAGAAAGCTTGTGTTCGAGGTTGTGTGCACGAACACCATGTGTTCGATACAGACACTGAACTTTACAGTTCTGGTTCGCCCATCCCTACCTGTAATGTCTTTGAAGGCATATTCAATCCCGCATCAGGAAACTATTCCTCATTCCGGTTATCCACATGAGGGGTCCCCCACAGTAGAGGACTAACGCAAAGCCCCCTGGGTTGATATGGATGGCCGGTTGCTTTTTTTCTTTCTTTGGGGTAATGCAGCAGGTTTGACCATCTGAAACCAATTGGGTACATCCAATGCAGGAGTGTCTAGGAATTGGAAAAGGCCCTCCAGTTCTTCCGATCTCTTCAGTAAGAATTGGGTACCGTTATGACGGACAATAGGATGAAATGGGTGTCCCCAGCGATAAGAGGCCCCTTTCTCTTTTATTTTTTGTAAGAGAGGTTGAAGCTGTCGTCTCATGAACAGAGTCTGTGATGAGACGTCTGGAAAGAGCTTGATTTCATTTCCTTCAAAAGGGATTGTCCCAAGGGACCAGGTGTTATGGGGGCTGTCTGATTATAAAAACCAAAGAGATATCAGACAGTCAGGGTCCACCGTGCAAAGTCTCTGCTGCAGACTATGGCAGAGGATAAGTGGTATCTTGTACCACGAAAACAGTACTGACACTGATACGTCTCAGTGACACTAGAGCCAATCACGGCGTGTACTGTTAAAGTCACAACGACTACCGTATTTAGCATTAACGTAAAAGGGATAAGTTAATGAGTGAGGAAGAATATATAAGTGTGCCGCTGTAAATAGTAGTAGCACAAAGTGCAGAGTGCAATACCTCTGTTAAACTCACAGAGGAATATAGTTAGGAAATAAAGCAATTCCTCCCTTACTCGGAGGGTGTGTGGTATGGTCTCTGTTAATGATCACAGAGACAAAAGCAGTGAGTGTGAAATGGCACCTACCTAGGTCCGTTCCTCTAGCGGTGCCAGGAGACGGGCAGCGTAAGCCGCACAAAGCTCCTACCTGCGTTCGCTCCACTAGTGTGCAAGGAAATGAACCACTAGATATGGCACCTGCCTAGGTCCGCTCTACTAGTGGTGCAAAAGAGATGGACAGCAGCACAAGCCGCACAAAGCTCCTACCTGCGTTCGCTCCACTAGTGTGCGAGGACACGAACCACTAGATATGGCACCTGCCTAGGTCCGCTCCACTAATGGTGCAAAAGAGACGGACAGCAGCACAAGCCGCACAAAGCTCCTACCTATGTTCGCTCCCCTAAGTGTGCGAGGATACGAACAACTGCCAGACGCAGTATAAGGAACGTTACCCTTGCGGCAACGTCCACCTACAAGTAGAATCACAAGGCCCAGCCGGACCATGTGCCTCAGGCACCTGCCTATGTCCACTCCAATAAGATGCAAGGATACAGACCGCAGCCGAAGCTGTAAGGTATAAGAACGCTACCCTACCGGTAGCACTCACCTAGCATAGACAGAGAGATGCCTATAGGGACGTGCACAGAGCGTCTACTCTCATGCATGAACCAAGAGGTCTGAGCGCCGAGCAGCATGCGTCAGGGTCTTATATAGACTCTGTGCCTCATCCAAGATGGAGGACACCAGAGCCAATCCGCTGCCAGAACGACAGCAATGACGTCACGCTGGCCTATCACCGAGCAAAGCGTCACAAGCACATGACCAGCAACCAATAGGCTTAGAAGGTGTCAGAGACATGTGACCTCATGTCACAAGCACATGACCAGCGGCCAATCAGCTTAGAAGGTGTCAGAGACATGTGACCTCGTTTCAGTGATGATGTCACTCGCACATGTGCAATGGCTCCAAGATAGGACTTAGTCTCCAGCGCTCGCACATGTGCAGTAGCAAGAAATCCGAACATAGTCTCCAATGCTCGCACATGTGCAGTAGCAAGAAATCTGAACATAGTCTCCAGTGCCACAGCAAAGGGGAACGAGACACTCAGTTACCCAGAAACGGGAACCGTAACACCAGGCTTGTCTCAATATTGATTCCTTCTCAGTAAAGTAGTGCAGCCTGCACAGAACATCTCATGGGTTATGATAATCTAGTGGGCCCTGTCGGTATACCCGATGTACTCTGTCGATGACGTATGAGGTGTCGCTCTGGTTTCCCAGTACCACATTAAAAATAGAGGTGACATATTTGGATAAAGCCACTGCTGGGATGCTCTCAGGCATTCCTTTAAGCAAATGTTATTTTGCCTCCCTCTACTTTCTTGGTCATCTAAAAGTATAGCAATGTTTTGCATATGCAGTTTGGACTTAGAGAGTTCCTGTTCCAGCGCGTTAACCCTTTCATCAAGAGAAATCACTTTATTTTCTACTATGGCAGTGCGGGAGTTAAGTATATCTATGTCCCCTTTAACAATGGCTAGTGCCCTTTCATGTGCAGCCTCCATCCTGCTCATAAGGGAGTCAGTTATTCTTAGTTGGCATAGCTGCCAGGAGTTCTAGTATGTGCCGAGCATCTGTCTGATTTATAGTGGGATTGAAGTCATTCTGAAGCTGGGCACCATCCTGCCTCCATTGTTTGCCTGTGCTCTGATTCTCAGACGTCACGTTCCCTGTTTCTCCCTCTCTCCTGGTCTCCATATTTCTTAAGGGTGTCTCCTGGAAGCTGAAATCTCCCAACACAGACTCTTCTCCCACATCTTGGGCTGTCTGAGAGGGGTGGGGGTGGTCTGGGAGCTGAGCATTATCTGATCACCTCTGCCGCTCTCTCAGTGTTAACCCTACGGTGACCATACCTTCAGGCTCAGCATTTCTCTGTGATGATAGCGCCAGGTGAGAGCAGGATTCCCTCCCTTCGCCTGTAGTCTCCTTCTGACCAGCTGCTTTCAGTGCTGCTGTACTCACAGGGCTGTCGCCGGTGTCCTCAGCATCTCAGGCCGCCATTTCCTGTCTGGTGTGTGCGGTCGTCGGCACCATTACTGGAGCAGGCTTGGCAGGTGGGGAAGGCCTCCCGCCTTGACAAAGATGAGAGACTGCCGTTTTGTTGCTTTGAGAGGCAGGGAGGGTATTCTATGGCCCCATATTCTTCCTCCTGTTCATTTTCATGCAGGCAGAAGGGGTATGAAGCCGCTGTGTGAGGTCTGGGTCAGAGGAGCTCCAGAGTGCAGCGTCCTCACACCTCCTTAGTCAAGTCACGCCCCCTTGCCCATCTTTTACACATTAAAAAAACATTAATTTTAGTATCATGTATTTTTTACCGGTACCAGTCACACGGATGACACACGGATGCAAACACACACGTCACACGGACGTCACATGGACCATACTGGTACTAGTGACTTGCACCTGTTTAAACAGACGTCTGAAAGGGGCCTTAAGTTGCGTTTGGACACCAGAACCCTGTAAGCAGATAGAGCATTTCAGAAGCATGAGTACTGTATTCGTGGACATTTTTAAGAGGCTTTATCATGCATCTGGCCCATGGTATATCTACCAATTCTCCTGAAAATCCAGGAGGTCTTCTTTTTGCCCAGAAAATTCCCAAACATTTTTTGTGAGTTCATAAGTATGGGTTAGGGAGACAGTTTGTGTTGCATACACCTTTTAATAATATCTTCAATTTCATGGTAGTTTGTTAAATAGCCTTAATTTTTCAGAATCACAAAAATACTGACAAGCTTTCTAAAAATAAAAAAAAAAGAGCTCTCTGTTTCTGAAGTTTCTGACATTTTGTGATCACAAATGGTGATGCTGAAGGTAAAGAAGCACTCCCCCAATTTTATTTTATTAGCTATCATGTAAAAATGTGGGTTTAATGTAATGTTTATTACCATAATTACCAATTGCAGACTGTCCCAGTTTTCAGTACCGCTTATATCCTATTTTCACACCCATTACTTCTATTCTGACTTGCTGTTAGGCTGTTAGGATTTTTTAATGGTGTTCATTGATTGAGATTGTTAACATGCATATGTTTTTGTTTAGGTAATTACTGACACAGAAATACTGTGCAGTACCTTTGTGGTGAATGAAGCCTCAGGGGCGCCACACTCCCCCACAGCAAATCCCAGCACGTCCTCGGGCTGGAACAACAAAAATACAGTAATGACATGCAATTTTTGTATGCTTTCAACATGAGAAATATTTAAAACATTTTCTTCCCTTTATGGGAGGCATCATATTGAACGTTACCAACATGATAAACTCTTAGTTTACTCTAGAAAAACTTTGTCAGTATCAAACATTATATTTTCGCATTGGAAACTTTTGAAGAGCATGATGCCAATTGTCCCTGCACAGCTCCTGTATGTGCAAAACTTGTAGTAGCAAGATAAACAAGGTGGGGGACCTGCAACCAACAAACCCCCAACGTAGGCTCTGGAAGGGAGACAAAGCGTTCCTGATCACACTTCGTTACTTCTGCCACACCAGACGAGCTTTATCTCCTGTGATCAAAGAATTCTGCTAGAGGGCGCCGTAATCAGCGCAACTATTTACACAGGAAAATTCTGACCACACATTGTCCAGTGGCCCAGTTGTTCATTTAACTCACATAATATGTAGTATCAAAAGAAACATTATCAAAGCATATTTACATTATCAGAAGAAACATAATCAACTTAGTTGGCAGCCTCTTGGTCTGATGCACACTCCGGTACAACCTCCTGGCGCTGTACGTTTAAGGCATACCACCCTATCGCCTTCATAACGGTTGTACGCGACCACATCTCCCGGGTAGAGGTCACGTCTAGGATGGGCCTATTTGTAGATGGGCTTCTACATCTCGCTGCGATATAAAGACGTCTTTAGCGAGACCGGTCTCCTTAGCAAAGCCCCATCCTTTTTCCAGATCGAACTGGACGACTGTCCTGTAACTTAGCGGTCCCCGCTCTGATGATCGGATTTTGCGGAGCCGCTTCTTGGTAGCCATATTGCGGGCCTCCATCTTCTCCCATCTCCCCTGGCTCTGCTCCCGCTCTACTTGTAGCTTCAGCAACTGCTGTTGGCAGGACATCACAATGGCACTAGCAGTCGGGGTGGGAATTAAAGGGGCCGCCAGTCCTTTCCCACCACCCGCTATGATGTCCCAAGCCAAGCGTGGCTGCACCTGACTGGGTGCAAGGGCAGGGGAAGCTGAAAAGGGTCACAATAGGGTGTCCTAAGCGACCAGGGCAACAGGGATCGTCTCCGTTACCTCTCCGGTGCCAGTCTTTTCCTCCTCTGGGGCTGATGTCATCTGTTTCTGCAGAGCATACCCCTCCACTAAAGAGGCTCGCCATTGCTGGACCCCGGTTTGGAGCTCCAGCAGCCGCTAACCCAGCCTCTTCACCTCTGCCTTCAAGAAGCTCGGATCCAAGACTGATCGCGGCACCGGGGCACTCTCCGGACAGCCAGGGGAGCTGCCACCCCATGCTCCCAGTCATCCTGGTTGCTCTCCTCCATCACGCACTCCAAATCTTTCTGCACAGTTATCCCATCCTTCGCCACTTCTTGGGGAGGAGGAACTTCTGGGCCCTTGGGTAAGTGTTACTTCTGCTCTGGTGCTGCAGGGGGTGGGCACGGCTTTTTGCACCATACCACTACACCAAGGCTATATGGTTGCACATGGCGCCTGTTCTTTTTCAATGGTCACCAGCGCATAGTCTTGTTGCACAGTCTGTTAAGGCACACAGTACCCATTGTAACGGGCATGAAATCCTGTTCATGACGCCAATTTGAAGTGCCCACCGGGGCTTGGGGAGGCTCGTTACCGGGCCACAGTTCTGGTTCTGCTGCTGCTGGGATGACGTGGTGGCTAGGCCCGGTTCTGTGATCCCCGGCGGTGTCATTTAATAAAGAGATAAGGGATGATGGTTGTTTTATGATGCCACCTGTGGTATGCGGCAAGTTTGGTGCTGCCGCTGCGGGATAGTGACCTCTGTGGCAGCTTAGATTATGTAGCTCTCCACAGGTAGAGCTGGGCCCCAGGGCGGATGGGAGGTGGTAGTAGTAGTCTATTATGGTGGGCGCAAGCAAAAAATGGAGTGACTCAATAGTGCAGTCAATAGGTGTTCACTCACTGTAGCCAGTTACACACATGCCGTGAACCACCTTTGGAGTGCCGGGATTCACCGTGATGGGCTCCAGCCAATCCTGGGTAGTTCGGAGATTGAGTCCGGTGCACTTTTCCTAAGTGTACTCTTTCCCTGGCTGACTTCTCTGCTGGCTTTGCCCTCCTGCCTTGGGCTCTCGCTCACTGAACCGTATTCCAGTGCCCGTGAAACCTTTTGGCCGGCGTGAAGCTCTATCTCTTTGGTCCATTTTGGGTCACTTTCCAGTGAATTTGTGTGCGGTGGTAGCTTTGGTGCTTGAAGACACCTCAGCCACTGGTTTCACTAGGGAGCCCTTGGGTTTAATTTCCTCTAGCCTGGGGACCAGTCCCCGAATTGCGACCGTGTCCCTCCATGTGTTGATTATATATGGAATGAGGCCACAGAGTAGTGTAGGAATTCCCGTGGGCTCTGGGACTATTCTATCTATGCCCAGGCCGAACGGTACCAGCTTCAGACCGCGGGTCTTTGCTCCTCCACTGCTCCTCTCCAACTCTCAACTAACTCTCTCCACATGACACCTCTGTTCCCGCTCAGCTGACTCCACTCCCCAGTCTAGTTTGGGTATAATCACGCCCTTACCATGTTTGGTGATATGTTGCTGAGTGAGTGTGCTGTGCTTTTGCATGAACCGACATTGACCTTCTCACCCAGGATGGAATACCACACCTCTGGCTGAAGTGCAGTACCTCGGTGGCGACTGAAGCCTCAGGGGCACCACACATGCATTGCACGGTGCTTGTGTGACGCCCTGGACACCCAGGGTTCACAGGTCACTACACACACCACATACACCCCCATCCTAGTAAGGTACCATCAGTCAACCAAAGACCTGATTGCCTCCCTCAGAGTCAGACAGGCACACCAGGTGGGCGGAGTCAGGCGGATAGACACGCCCTCCGAGGAGTCTGCTGGCCTGAGGCAGGAAACACAAGCAGATCAAGATTAAGTTTGGAAGTGAGAGGAGTACAGTTCTGCGTGGGGCCTGGGTTGGAGCCTAGGACCCCCGATCAGTCAGGCAGGCAGACGGTAGTGGCCGTCTGCAGGAGACCGGGAATAGGACCGGTGGAACTGTAAGGGACCGGGACAGGGTAGTGGCCCGCCGGAACCAAACCGGGGAGCCAACTGGATACCGAAGCACCAGGCAGGGTACTCAGACCCCGAACTAGGCTATAAGCCACCACCATAGTCAAATCAACTGACTGCGGTCTGGACCTCAGGGGTTTATTCCCACCTAAGTCCCGATTGAAGGCAACAGCCCAACCCATCCGGATAGGAGCCACCGCCAAAGGCCAGAGATCCAAAGGGCCAGCGTCTGCAGGCAAACGGGCTCCTACGACACTTATATGTCGGGGAGCGGACTACCAGTGCCCAGGCACAGTAGTCAAGATACATACACAGGTGCAGGAGAAAGGCGGACATTGCCAACCAGACTGGAGAAGCTGCAGCCGGCTGCGGGCCCCGGTCATCACCCCGTTTGGTTTACCAGTGCCTCCAGTGTCTTGTATCAGAGTGAGTACACCAGTGCCCTCAGGCACCGCACCGCAACACTGCGCCCTGCACCCCGGCCCTCGCCAACCGGGCCCTGGGACCAACATTCCCTACCCACGGAGGGGTCAACACCTAGCTGCGCCACTACACCGCTCCTGGGAGTCCCCTACCTTCACCGCAGCGGTGGTGTCCACAATCACCACAACCCGTGGGTGGTGTCACGAACAATCATCCCAAAACCAAATACCCGCATCCCCCGCGCGTAGCGCCAAACCCCCTTGCAGAGTGACGTGACCCCCGGGTCCGTGAGAGGCTCGAGCCACCACCCGTAGAACGCGAGCACGGATCCGAGCGGCTCGGCGGCCGCAGCCGAGGCCGCGGGGCGGTACACTTGCATGGATGCCTGTGATCTAATTATTATGAAGCATACGAACCACCTCCACTGCCATGTTTGTCGCACTAGAACTGATAGCACTTGTGATGAGCTGTCTTGTTGATTGATTTTTTGCCTGGACATCCACCTTTTGGCTTTTGAATGGATGGGTGGACTTAATTTTGTTTTCTTCCAAATGTCATGGCACTCACATGATGCAGTTTGGCAATTTTCTTTGCTGAGAGACCACTATCAATGAGCTGGATGATGGATGATGCTGTTTCTCTTCTTTTGGAAAATCTTCCTGGATGAACCTCTATTCGAACTAGCAAGCTTTGCTTGGGAATCAACATAATACACTGAGTTATTAGTGAATGTGCGAACAGTGTGTAATTTGTAATATACAGGAATAGAGAAGAGCGAACCTGAGGTTCGGTGTTCATACCAAACACAGACATTACAAAAAAAAAATTGAGTTTGGAGAATGGATGCTTTTTGTACGCAAATCACTCACTAGAACATTACTCTGCTCAGGTAAACTTGATGCTCAGCTCAGTGCGAGCCACTTGAACTCGGGGTAACAACAGCATGATCGGAAAAAAAAACAACAGCCAATCCGCTCTCATAAGTGATCTGTTTATTTCTGGCTGCATGTAAACGGAGACCCAACCTGCCTAATTAGTGACTTCCATTGCGGTTCAGGTCAAGTCTGGTTCCCAAACTGAACTGTATCAAAAGTCCGGCTGCACTCGCCGAACCGGACTTCCACAGGTCAGTTCATCTGTATACAAGAACAAAAAGATTTTTCAAACACCAGGAGTAAAACAGTAACAATGCAGTGAAATAACAAGAATATGCATAACTAATTATATGCTAAATAGTTGCAAATCAACTTTATGTATGAGCTAGCCAAGATGATTGTCTATAAAATAAAGATAGTCTCACGCTCAAAGCTGTAGAGGATGATGAGATATGGATCCAGAAAGTCACACGTTCAAAACATTGTTACCCTTTTGCTCCTCAATGTATTTCTATTGTTTGTTTTGTGTCTAAAAGTAATAACTTGTTTTTGTTTTTTTGTCAATGGCAATGCACAATGCTCAGCATAAATGAGTGCACCCTCTTTGAAAAGAAGATATTAAAGGGAACCTGTCAGCAGAAATTTCACAATAAACCTAAATGATTCCCCTTCTGCAGCTCCTGGGCTGCATTCTAGAAAGGTTCCTGTTGTTATTGTGCCCCCTTTGAGACGTAAATAAATACTTTATAAAGTCTTACCTTTTTGTATGCAAATGTTCTTTTATGGTCACGGGGGCGGGCTGTCTTGCGTCCGTTATTCGCCTCCTGCCGCTTTACGCCATCCCACATTGCTCATTTCCATACCTGAGGACGCCGCCCAGTGTTCCTGAGGTTTCGCGCATGCCCACTGGCACTATCGCGCTACAGCACTGTGTAAAGCGTGACCGCTGGTGAGGTGATTGCGCAGGCGCGAGATTATGGGCGGCGCTTTGATTGTCATCAGCAGCGTCATCCAAGTACCCGCCCATAATCTCACGCCTGCGGTAATAGGTGACGTTGGTTCATATGGACAGCGCTTATGCATAACGGTGGAGGCAGAGGGAAAAGCATGGGCATGAGATGACAATCACAGTGCCGCCCATAATCTCGCGCCTGCGCAATCACCTCACCAGTGGTCACGTTTTACACATTGCTGTCCCCTGATAGTGCCAGTGGGCATGCACGAGACCTCGGGAGCACTGGGCGGCATCCTCAGGTATGGAAATGAGCAATGGGGGACGGCGTAAAGCAGCAGGAGGCGAATAACGGACACAAGACAGCCCGCCCCCATGACCATAAAAACCATTTGCATGCAAAAAGGTAAGACTTTATAAAGTATTTACTTAGGTCTCAAAGGGGGCATAATAACAACAAGAACCTTTCTAGAATGCAGCCCAGGAGCTGCAGAGGGGGAATCTTTTAGGTTTATTGCGAAATTTCTGCTGACAGGTTCCCTTTAATCTATATCCCACTGAACAGATGAAGAATTTCCAAAATTTAGGACAAGATTGAGGTTCATAGAACACTTTTTTAACCCATAAAAGTAAGGTTAATACAAAATCATCCTGTTTACTCCAATTAATTGATGCAAAAATGAAAACGCCCCACATTAAAACAAGTGTAATTTTAGCTCACTCGTCTATGAAGCAAAATCTGTAGTTTCATGAGCTAGGTGGTGCACAAAATGGAGCAGGCAGCCGGTCCTAAAGAATGTAGAAGAAATTTATCCAGCACTCATCATCAGGTTCAATAAAAAATGAAAATTTATTGGATTAATTAAAAATCAACGCATCAAGGTCCTGCAGCGGCGGAACATACACACACGCACACACATAACAACACACACACACACATCAGATCACACTCACTCTCACACACACCTCACACACACATCACATCGCATCCACACACTCACAACATCCTGGGATATCGCTTGCTTCTCGGCGGCGATACTGTGCAGTGAGCTTCCAGGACCTGCCGGAGGATCACATGGCCAGAAGCATGTGGTATCTCCGGATGTTGTGAGTGTGAGTGCGTATGTGCGATATCGTCAGTGTGTGTGTGAGTGTATGCGATCGGGTGTGTGTGAGTGTATGCGATCGGGTGTGTGTGAGTGTATGCGATCGGGTGTGTGTGAGTGTATGCGATCGGGTGTGTGTGAGTGTATGCGATCGGGGGTGTGTGTGAATGTAGGCGATCGGGGGTGTGTGTGAGTGTATGCGATCGGGGGTGTGTGTGAGTGTATGCGATCGGGGGTGTGAGTGTCGGCAGAGGAGCATGGCGTGCTGGGGGAGGCTGGGAGGAGAGAGGCTGATCCTGGGGAAGGCTGATGCTGGGAGGGTGTAGGCTGATGCTGGGGGAGGCTGATGCTGGGGGAGGCTGGGAGGAGAGAGGCTGATGCTGGGGGAGGCTGATGCTGGGGGAGGTTGGGAGGAGAGAGGCTGATGCTGGGGGAGGCTGAGGCTGGGGGAGGCTGGGAGGGGGAGGCTGATGCTGGGGGAGGCTGTTAGGAGGGAGGCTGAGAGGAGAGAGGCTGATCCTGGGGAAGGCTGGGAGGGGGAGGCTGATGCTGGGGGAGGCTGGGAGGAGAGAGGCTGATGCTGGAGGAGGCTGGGAGGAGAGAGGCTTATGCTGGGGGAGGCTGGGAGGAGAGAGGCTGATGCTGGGGGAGGCTGGGAGGCGGAGGCTGATGCTGGGGGAGGCTGGGAGGCGGAGGCTGATGCTAGGGGAGGCTGGGAGGAGGAGGCTGATGATGGGGGAGGCTGGGAGGAGGGAGGCTGAGAGAAGAGAGGCTGATGCTGGGGGAGGCTGAGGCTGGGGTAAGCTGGGAGGAGAGAGGCTGATGATGGGGACAGAGAGGCTGATGCTGGGGACAGAGAGGAGAGGCTGATGCTGGGAGGAGAGAGGCTGATGCTGGGAGGAGAGAGGCTGATGCTGGGGGCAGAGAGGCTGATGCTGGGGGCAGAGAGGCTGATGCTGGTGCAGCATGGGGGATGGAGCACGATGGGGGGGTGCGCAGCATGGGGGATGGAGCACGATGGGGAGTGCGCAGCATGGGGGATGGAGCACGTTTGGGAGTGCGCAGCATGGGGGATGGAGCACGATGGGGAATGCGCAGCAGGGGGGATGGAGCACAATGGGGAGTGCGCAGCATGGGGGATAGAGCACGATGGGGGGTGCGCAGCATGGGGGATGGAGCACGATGGGGGGTGCGCAGCATGGGGGATGGAGCATGATGGGGGGTGCGCAGCATGGGGGATGGAGCACGCTTGGGAGTACGCAGCTTGGGGGATGGAGCACGTTTGAGAGTGCGCAGCTTGGGGGATACAGCACGATGGGGAGTGTGCAGCATGGGGGATGGAGCACGATGGGGAGTGCGCAGCATGGGGGATGGAGCACGATGGGGAGTGTGCAGCATGGGGGATGGAGTACGTTTGGGATTGCGCAGCATGGGAGATGGAGCACGATGGGGAGTGCACAGCATGGGGGATGGAGCATGTTTGGGAGTGCGCAGCATGGGGGATGGAGCACGATAGGGAATGCGCAGCATGGGGGATGGAGCACAATGGGGAGTGCGCAGCATGGGAGATGGAGCACGATGGGGAATGCGCAGCATAGGAAATGGAGCACGATGGGGAGTGCGCAGCATGGGGGATGGAGCACGATGGGAGGTGCACACCTCCCCCCAACACACACATACACACACACGCGCACTGCACAACACACCACACGCACACACTGGGAACCACAAACACCGCCCTACACAGACACCCACACACACAGACAACGCTGCACACACACAACACCCAACACACAAACACCGCGGCATACATAAATATACGCACATACCGCACAACACACACATTGCACAAAACATACCTCCCCCAAAACACACACACACACCCCACACCCACACAAACCGCGCAACACACACACACACAACGCTACAGACACACAGCGCTCCACAAACAATGCAACACACATACAACACCGCTCTCACCCCCCGCCACACCCAGACAACACCCAGAACATGTACAGCGCCCTACACAAACACTTGGTAACACACACAACAACATCTATATATATATAACGAAAATCATACATTAACTACACAATACGTAAATTCTAGAATACCCGATGCGTAGAATCGGGCCACCTTCTAGTTAAACTAATATTTGCCTTTTTTTTTTTTTTATTGAACCTTGGAATGAACTCTGCATACTTCTCTTCTTCACTCCACATTGAAAACTACCACATTTAGTATTTTTTATGACCTCCATGACTTTTTTACATCCATGACCAAAGTTCGAAACATATAACATCTATGTTTTTCCATTCTTCAAGAAAGACCTCTTTTAGAGCCTGGATGCTGGATGGAAAGTGATGCTCAACTTGTCTCCTCAGCATATTTAGGTGTTAACTTCCATGGTCTGCCACGACATCTCTGTTAGATGGTTGCAGTTTCATCTTTGTTAAATTTTTGTATCACTTTTGGTACAGCATTCTGACTGATAAGTGAAGCTTTGCTGATCTTCTCGTAACCTTCAGCTTTTTTGCGTAAAGACATTATTTTCTTTCTCCAGGCTTGTGACATTTCCACGTGCTGTAATTGCTGATAGCATAAAATAGGAAGGGGTTTTCTTTGTAAATTAATGTCCTTTTATAGTCAACTGTCTGCTGAGCACCTGTTTAATCTATAGTTAAACTAACCTGTGGTTGATTTCTTGTTAATTACAGTTCTTGCAGTCTAACCTTTTAGCTTCGCTCCTAAGACTTTCATTGGGGTGTACTCATCTTTGCAACATAGGCTTGAATGAGTTTGTTGGGTAAATTACTTTTTTGAAGGGGTGTAAAATAACAATTCATTTTTTAAATCAATGACCCACATTTCTGGGAGTTTTTTTATAGTATTGTATCTGTTATGCACTTATGTATTCTGACATAGGTAAAGAGGTAATATAACCTATCTCAATATCGGTGCACCTTCACCCTACTGGTTCCTGTAGAGACTAGTATCCATAGCTGCACAACACCCTATTGATTCTTGCACAGACTGGAATATCCATGGCTGTACAATTAGAAGTTCACAACTCAGACCTGTCTGCCTGAAAGGCCATTGAGTTGTGTCTTGAACCCCCTGAGGAACCAGAGGGGAGATTACTAAAACTGTAAATCAAGATAGGGTAAATGTGCAGTGATATAAAAGAAGCCAAGGTGTGGAAACAAAAGGTATGTGAACAAATTGACAAAGGAAAAATAATAAATGTAATCAAGGGTAAACTCTTATAAACTTAACAGAAAACAAAAGGTGGGTGTAGGAAAGGCAAAAGAGAATACACAGAGAAAACAACACTGGTCTCTGCCTACATCACTTAGCTTCAGATCTGGACCTCTTTAGCAGTCATTCACATAGAAATATAGCCGGCAGAGAATGCTGGTTTATGGAGAGTATAAATAGACCCACTCGGGATGTGATAGGACAGAGAAAATGAGCAAGTGAAAACACCTAATAACTGCAAATGAAAAGGATAAAAACAAAAGTAAAAAATCGTAAGCATTTGGATACAGATTGCCAATTCTAAGGTTCAGCATGGAAGAAAACTGACCACGCTGCACAAGGTAGCCGGTTTGAGTCCTGAACCTGGTGCATCACTATATGCCATAGAAAATGTTGATTCTATAAGTAATTTTATTTTTTTTCTCACAAATCTGTTGGGGTGTACTTAGCACACTATAAAAGCCTATCTTTCTGTTAAATGGGTTTTATGTCAAATATTTCAGTTATACAAAGTCCCTTCACCCCACTTTTAATTGAGATGTGTTTTTCAGACTTGTTTCTATTGACATTAAGTGATGACCTTTTTTATGCAATAATTAATGCTGCTGCTTACTTGCATTTAATGCTGTGAATGTACAGTGTTGCAGTAGTCAGCAGTGTCACGCTGGGGTCAACAGAGGAAATTATTCTGCGGTTCTACCCTCCAGCAATACATTTGTACTATTAATTGCATAGCATAATAAAATCTGATGTTTTAATTGCACACACATCCATACTATTAATAATAATGAATAGATAATTTATGGAACAACCTAAAGGAGTAATAAATCTGTTTCAGATGGGCTTGCTTTCGGCAGGATCTCATGGGTCCTTTTATTATGTTTGGTTCTCTGGTTGACCAGTCTGATGCCAGAAGTTCATACAATACCAAAAGATCAGACTCACTTTAATTTCAGATCCGGAAATATTTTGGTTTATAACCTAATTCTGGAATTTTATTTTGGTGGTCAACAAGAAGTTCCTTATTTCCCCAGGTCCCAACCTTCACAGGCATCATACCACATCAGCATTTCAAAAGTGGCTTTAAACCATTCTGTACATTTTGTGTTTTTTTGCTCGTTCCTCTTTAGCAAATATTGCAGACACCATCTAAATTTGTGCATCGAATACAAAAATGCCATGTGTGACATAAAGCAACAATAATTGGAATTATTTAAGAATTGTGTATCTTTGTTATATTAAATGTATTATAAAAAGCACAGTTGATATATAAATGTCTTGTAAGCTGTCCTCCTAGCCTTCACGATGATTGACAAACTTGTGCCTCTCCCGAGTGAATCTGGTAACTCTCCCTTCACCCACTAATAGATGTCATTAAGAAACTGAGACACAAATACACTGACAATGGAGATGCTGAAGGCACATACACGTGTGAAAGCGCCGGCGTATGAAGGCATCTGAGAAAGATAAACTTCTTTCCTTTATTTCTTTTTATCTGCAGGAAAGGTGGAGCATTTTCTAGAAAAAAAGAGCTGAGTGGATGTCTTTGTGCTAATAATATCACTGTGAAGCCTGTGGCCTGAGTGACAGGTCTGATTCATCAAGGTAACAGTATCTGTTCTCATTCAGATGACTCTTCTTTATGCACACGACAGGCGCAAGGCATAATTGCTAGAGTCTCTTGGTGAAAACATTAGTACAGTACTACCCCCTACTGGATCCTGACCATAAAACAAAATGACCTGCATAAACAGAACGAAACATAAACATTCACAATTTATTCCTTAGATGGATGTAAAAAATCCCTCTGTCTATCTATCTATTATCTATGTATGTATCTATCTATTATCTATCTATCGATCTATCTATCTAATAGGAAAAAGTAGCAGCACAATAATATACCTTGTAATGCAAATCCTCCTCAACAACATCCAATCATCCCATAAATAGTAATCAAAAATGAAGGCAGCACTCAAATAGAAGAGGCAAAAAGAAAGACCTATTTATTAGTCCATCCGGAGTGGCAACATTTCTCAAGCCAAAGGTTCAGTAGAACCAAAACGTTGCCACAGCAGATGGACTAATAAATAGGTCCTCTTTTTTGCATTTTCTATTCGAGTGCTGCCTTCTTTTTTGATTACTATCTATCTATCATTGATCTATCTATCTGTCTATCTATCTATCTATCTATCTATCTAACAAAGGGAAAACAGTCACACACTGTAATGGCAAACTAATAAAAACTAATAAAACATTTTTTTAGAGGTGTTTGGCATGTTAGAATGGCCATTGTAACACCTGCCCAGGGGCCACATCACAGCAGCCTCCCTTGCTGGGTCCTATTCTTTACTGCATCTGTCTGGGCTCCTGAAAACCTTTATTTAATGTCAGTGAGTATCCTGGAAGTTAAAAACACATGATGCTAATAGGTAAGGTGGGGGATGGAGTGCAAAGCCTTTCTAAAGGACATTACTACTTTCTATATATATAGCAAAAAAGAGAAGACTGGCATCACTTCCAATAGTGTGAACAGGTGCGTATCTGTTCATAATGCATAATATAACTAAGAGAAAAACAGTCGCTCACTGTAATGGGAAACTAATAAAAAAAACCTAACATTTAGAGGTGTTTGGCACATTAGAATGGCCATTGTAATACCTGCCCAGTAGCCACGTCACAGCAATCTCCCTTGCTGGGTCCTACTCTGTACTGCATCTGTCTAGGCTCCTGAAAACCTTCATATAATATCAGCGAGTAACCTGGTAGTTAAAAACGCGTGAGGCTAATGGCTATCTATCTATCTATCCATCTATGCTATGGTAAAATACAAACAAAATCCAACAGAAATTGTGTACTGTGAGCACACACTAACCAACTACATACCTGTAACAGCAAACATGAAGACAATGCTGTCAGACCAAGTTCACATGATGTGCTTGCAATGCTTTTTTTTTTTTTTTTGCTGTGATTTTCCAAAAATTTCCAAAGCATTTTTGGAAATCAGAACTGTATCGTATGAAACATGGCCCTATACTTTGTAATTGCACCAAGTGGAATACTCATCTAATTTTTGTGGTTCAGTAGTAACGCCATCCCTAATGCTCATTATTACCTTTAGAAGACAACTTCACAAATCATCAATGAACAAGATTTGGTAATTTGAAATTGAATGCATTGTGTATTAGATGGTTATTTGCATTTAAATAATCCATGCTGCTAATAGAGAGAGAATAACTTGTCAGCACTTGGTTATTTTTCACTAGCAGCAGTTCTCGTGTGTAGGATTCACAATGAATGGAATTTAGATTTACTAGTTACACCAATGATATGATGACTTTTGTGGCAACGCAATTAATATACATCAACTATAGTTTTTTTGGTTATGCTTGATCTTTACACTGGCCATCTTTTGTTATGGTAGTCCAATAATAAACATGTTGTAAAAATGATTATCTGGGTTTCACACAGAGAATTTAAGGAATGTGTAATGTGTGTCTGCATTTTTGGCATCTTGATTCAAATGCCTTATTTTGGTATTAGTCTAATGTATAGATAGGTGTGTAGTGAGTAGTGATGAGTGAGCATGCTCTTTTCTCAATAGCACATCAGAGTTTAAAAATACTCAAGTTTCCCATTGACTTCCATTATACTCAGTGCTCGATTCACACCCGAGAACCCCAATGCTCAATCATGTAACGAGCAGTGGCAAGCATGCTCACTCATCACTATTAATGAACTATTTCAGATGCCATTATGTACAAACCCCATGGAACCGCACTCTACAAACAATACTTAAATTCCACTTATGACACACACAAAAATATCAGGAGATACTTTCTCATATTTTGATCAAACTGTGTGAGCCCATCAACCAGAAACAAAATAGTCCCTACCAGATGAGAACCTATGCTAAAAACTCAGCTCTCTTTGAACCTAGTCCTTTAGTGAATCGGGAAAGCATAACTTCAAACTGTACTTGGTTTAAATTAAAAACTATATTGGAAAGATGGTTAGATGGGCGTGCAAGGCCATATATTGGTCAATGACAAGATGACCTCTGTCAGGTAAAGGATGCTACAGTTAAGTTTTGTATTTAGCACATTTGTCACACATACGTTTTATTGCTATCCCTTTAATTAGATTAGTCATGAAAAAACTATTCATTAGTTCATGGCTGTAAAAGATACTAGAATCTGTCACATGTAGGCTTCTTTGTATAAAGAAACTAAAGCGGGCTTTACACGCTGCGACATCGCTAGCATTTGCTGGTGATGTCAAGCGCGATAGCACCCGCCCCTGTCGTATGACCGATATGTGGTGATCGCTGCCATAGCGAACATTATTGCTATGGCAGCGTCACACGCACATACCTGCTCTGCGACGTCGCTTTTGAAGGGGGCGGTTCGTTCGGCATCACAACGATGTCACACGGCAGGCGTCTAATAGAAGCGGAGGGGCGGAGATGAGCGTGACGTAACTTCCCGCCCACCTCCTTACTTCCGCATTGCCGGTGGAGGCAGGTAAGGAGATGTTCGTCACTCCTGCAGTGTCACACACAGCGATGTGTGCTGCCGCAAGAACAAGAAACAACATCGCTAATAAGCAGAAAACGATTTTTTGTTTCAGGACGACCTCTCTGCGGCAAACGATTTTGACCGATTTTGCGATCGTTTAAGGTCGCTCATAAGTGTCACACACTGCGATCTTGTTAATAAAGCGTCACAAACACCATGACCCCGACGATAATTCATTAACGATATCGTAGCGTGTAAAGCCCGCTTAAGACATTTAGCATAAAGATGTTTTAATGGATTCAGTGTGATGTATAATAGTCTATGTAATAGTCTATTATACTATTCTATACCTTACATCTTTTTCTTTTTTTTGCGATATAGTGAATATACTAGAGATACCAAAGCCAAACTTACACTCTTTGGCTTCTGTCTGCCAAATAGTGCTCTATAAACACATTTAGGGTGTATGTCAGGAGCTTTCTCAACACACATGCTAAAAGTAGGGCAAAATTATGATGTGAACAGGGTTTTAGAGGTGCCAAGATAATTCCAACTTTGTAACTTTTGAAACTTGCCATTAGATATAAAAGATATACATGGAGGAACAAAAGGGTAACAATGTTTTGAACTTTTGACTTTCAGTCTCCATATCTCACCATCCACTACAGCTTTGAAGCTTTGAGCATGAGACTACCTTCATTTTATAGACAATTATCTTGGCTCATAAATAAATTTGACTTGCAACCAATTAGCATATAATTAGTTGTGCAGACTCTTGTCATGTCACTGCATTGTTACTGTTTTGCTCGCAATGGTATAAAAATCTTTTTCTTTTTCATACTACAAATTACAACCTGTTCTCACATTCCCTAATAGCTTAGTGTTTCATTACATTGATTCCCAAGCAAAAGGTTGCTGGTTTTAATTGAGCCATGAAGAAGATATCCCTAGAAAAGAAAAATGGCATCATCCAGCTGATTGATAGCGGTCTTTCGGCCAAGAAAATTATGAAACTGTATTGTGTGAGTGCCTTGACAGTTGGAAGAATACAAAATGAAGTCCATCCATCCATTCAAAAGCTAAGAGGTGGACATTCACAAAAAATATCGGAGTCAACAAGTTGGCTCACCACAAGGTTTGTCAGTTCTACTACGACAAACACGTTAGTGGAGGTAGCTTGTATGCTTCTTAATAGTGAGATCACAGACAGTCATGCAAGCACCATGCAATGCATTTTAGACAAATCTGGATGGTGACTCAAAAAAAAAGGAAAGAAATCTTGACTTCAATATCATCATAAGAAGAATCGACTCGAGTTTAAAAAAACGTATGAAAAGTGGACAGTGGAAGATTGGAAATGGGTGCTTTGGAGTGATGAGATGAAAATCAATAGACTAGGCTCTGATGGATGCAAATGAGTCTGTAAGAAACAAGGGAAAAAGGGGCTAGCAGATTGTGAAGTTATTGGAATTGTCAAGTTTGGAAGAGAAAGCCTGATAATATGGGGTTGTTTCACAGCCAAAGTCATTGGATACTTCATCAGGACTAATGGTTGTCTCAATGTTGAGCTACATGTGAGTATCCTACAAGATTAGTTACTTCATACATTCGAGTACTATAGGTATGAAACGGATGACATAGGTTTCCAGCAGGAGAACGACCTGAAGCACACGTTGATACTGGTGAAGAAATGGTACAATGACAATGAAGTAGAGGGGGTGGCTTGGCATCCACAGTCCCCAGACAGCAACCTAATTGAACACTTGGGAATGTGTAGAAGAGATCTGGAATCAGATTTTCCTCATGAAATAGTTGAATCCGAAAGAGAGCATGACCAGAAGGATTCAGGAGTGTTTAAAGCCAAAGGTGGATTTACAAAATAATAACAAAATAAAAATAAAAATGTTGATTTTTAGGAGTAAAACTGTAACAATGCAGTGACTTAACAAGAATCTGCCTAACTAATCATGTGGTAAATAGTTGCAAGTCAAATTTATATATGAGATAGCCAAGAGGATTGTCAATAAAATGAAGGTAGTCTCTAATTTGAAGCTGTAGTGGATGATGAGATATGGAGCCCGAATATCAGAAGTTCAAAACATTGTTACTAGGAATGATTGAATATCACAAATATTCGGCAATATTCGGCTTTGCAAATATTCGACGAATAGGTCGCCGCTATGCGAATATTCGATGTGCAATGTAAGTCTATGGGAAGCCCGAAAAGTTGCTATTCGGCATCTATTGGGGTTTCCCATAGACTTACATTGCGCATCGAATATTCGCAAATAGTCGAATAGCGGCGACCTATTCGGCGAATATGGGCGTAGCCGAATATTTGAGGCATTCGATCATCCCTTTTGTTCTCCAATGTAATAGATGGATTTACGAATTCAATTACTTTAATTGAATGTGTCAAATTATGTATAACCCCCTAGTTCCTTTAACAATTTCCACAGTTCTGCCCACCCTTACCTGTAGCATTTGAAAACCATTAATATATCAGCACTTAACAGTAGCATACTATAAAATATTGTGGATTTTCACTGCAGAATTTGCTCTTTAAAGGTTTATTCCCAACAGCACAATGTATCTAATAATGTACACTTATACTTATTACTTGTGACAATTAGAGATGACCACAATTCAAATGTGTCCAATTGTGCAGATTTGCCAAGGAAATGAGGTTTTCAGCAAAGTTTTTCTCTATGAATTGAATTATTAGTATTATTATTTATTATTATAGCGCCATTAATTCCATGGCACTTTACAAGTGAAAAAGGGTATACATAAAAACTAGTACAACAATCATTAACAGTACAAAACAGACTGGTACAGGACGAGAGAGGACCCTGCCCGCGAAGGCTCACATGTTTCTTCTTATGCTCTGGGGTCTCTCCAGAACTCAAAGCATAATAAAATTAGGATGTAGAAAATAAGTGCAGGACAATTGAGCTGTGCTACAACCAGCTAATGATTTAAAATCATAGAGGCAGCTATACTGATGCAGATTGCAGAAGATAAAATCGGTCAAGCAGGGTGTTGCACAGGAGCAGAGAGTGCACAGAATAAGGTGATTTCTAGACTTACAAAGGCTTCTAGGAAATATAGTTTTAGCAAATAATAATAGGACCACCTATTCTGGTATGGGAAACTCAATGCACCTACAGGCAGATAGAGATGAAAGAAGACACAAAAGAGCAAGAAGAAATGTTTTGTTGGGTTTAAGGCCGCATTACACGCAACAATATCGCTAACGAGATGTCGTTGGGGTCACGGAATTCATGACGCACATCTGGCCTCGTTAGCGACGTCGTTGCGTGTGACACGTACGAGCGTCCGCTAACAATCAAAAATACTCACCTAATCGTTGATTGTTGACATGTCGTTCAAATCCCAAATATCGTTGCTGCTTTTGGACGCAGGTTGTTCGTCGTTCCTGAGGCAGCACACATTGGTACGTGTGACACCCCAGGAACGACGAACACCACCATACCTGTGTCTTCCGGCAACGAGGTGGGTGTGTCTTTCATGCGGCTGCTCTTCGCCCCTCCGCTTCTATTGGACGCCTGCCGTGTGACGTCGCTGTGACGCCGCACGAACCACCCCCATAGAAAAGAGGCTGTTCGCCGGCCACAGCGACGTCGCTTGGAAAGTATGTACGTGTGACGGGTATTAGCGATATTGTGCGCCACGGGGCGCGATTTGCCCGTCTCGCACAAACGACGGGGGGCGGGTGCGATCGGCAGCGACATCGCTAGTGATGCCGCTGCGTGTAAAGTGGCCTTTAGTCTGTATGTTAACAATAATAATGTATTTACTGTTTTGTGGAAAATAACGAAATTCAGAGAATAAGCAAGATTTCACAGATTCCATAATAACTGGAACTGTACCGTATGAGTGGCGCATTTCAAACGTGTTGCCAATATTCAAAAAGGGGACACAATCTGAGCCTTGAAATTATAGGCCAGAAAGTTTAACCTCTACTGTGGGTAAAATCCTTGAGAGTTTCGTATGAGATGCTATCCTGGAGTATCTCAAGAAGAATAACCTCATAAACCAGTATCAACAGGAGTTTATGAGGGCTCGGTCCTGTCAAAATAATGTTCTAAGCTTCTATAATGGGGTAAGCTCAAGACTAGACCAGGTGAATGAAGTGGATGTGGTCTATAAGGATTTTTCTTAGACGTTTTATACAGTGCCACACGAAAGGTTGATAAATAACATGAGAATTGTAATAGAGTAAAATATGTGTAACTAATATTTAACAGAGGCCTGAATGCATTTCTTGCAAAATATAATATTTATGGTTATGTCCACTAGAGTCTGTGATTTGGCACTGATCCAGGAAACTAGTCTGATTGCCGTATGCAGAGTCAGGAAGGAATTTTTCCTTCAATTGACATGTCAATTGTTTTTGCCATTTGGGTTTTGCACTGCTGAGTTTTTGACCAAAGTTCTGCAACAAAAAGGCAGCAGTTTGAACTGCATAGTGCGGACAAGAAACCCAAATTCCCATAGACTTTGCTTGAAAAGCAGAACACAACCATTTTGGCATTAAACGCTGCAGCTGAAAAAGCAGCAAAAAAGCAGGTAAAAAGCAGGTAAAAAGCAACGTGCGGACATAGCCTAAGGGCGGCTTTGCACGTTGCGACATTGCACGTGCGATGTCGATGGGGTCAAATCGAAAGTGACGCACATCCGGCGTCTCAGTCGATATCGCAACGTGCAAATCCTTTTTGATACGATGAACGAGCGCAAAAGCGTCGTTATCGTAACATCGCTGCAGCCTCCGACATTTCCATAATGCCGGTGCAGCGACAGGTACGATGTTGTTCCTCGCTCCTGCGGCAGCACACATCGCTATGTATGAAGCCGCAGGAGCGAGGAACTTCACCTTACCTGCCGCCGGCTGCAATGAGAAGGACGGAGGTGGGCGGGATGTTTACATCCTGCTCATCTCCGCCCCTCCACTTCAATTGGCCGCCTGCCATGTGACGTCGCTGTGACGCTGCACGACCCGCCCCCTTAGGAAGGAGGCAGGTCGCCGGCCAGAGGGACGTCGCACGGCAGGTATGTGCGTGTGAAACTGCCGTAGCAATAATAATCGCTACGGCAGCTTTCACTAGATATTGCACGTGCGACGGGGGCGGGACTATCGCTGCAGCATCGGTAACACATTGTTACCGATGTCGCAGCGTGCAAAGCCCGCCTTAGGCTATGAGCTGAACTCGATGGATGTAAGTCTACCTTCAACCTTAAAAACTATGTTACTATGAAACTATAAAACCCTTTAAATCTGCAAAAAAAATCTCCTAAATGTGAATGTTAAGTTATCTTATGCTTTGCTGAATGAGCAACATATTAGATAGATAGATAGATAGACGTTCCACATGAATGCATATTATTGCTTATAGTGGCAAATATATCTATTTGCCTAAGGAATTCTGAAGTTATACTCTTAGCTAAGTCATTCAAAGACAGGTTTTCATCACTCATCTTGATGAACTAAAAGCCACCGATCAGCTAGTAAAAGTCAATTGGTGGTCGAAAAATTACACTGGTCTACAGTTGAAAAAAAGTCTGCTGACCTAGACACATGGTCAAAATTGTTGGTACCCCTCATTTAATGAAAGGAAAAACCACAATAGTCACAGAAATAACTGGAATCTGTCAAAAGTAATAATAAATAAAAAATCTATGAAAATCTATGAAAATGAACAAATGAAAGTCAGACATTGCTTTTCAACCATGCTTCCACATAATTTTTAAAAAAATAAAACTCATGAAATAGGCCTAGACAGAAATGATGGTACCCCTGAAAATAATGTGACAAAAGGGACATGTTAAATCAAGGTGTGTCCACTAATTAGCATCACAGGTGTCTACAATCTTGTAGTCAGTCAGTGGGCCTGTATATAGGGCTACAGATACTCACTGTGCTGTTTGGTGACATGGTGTGTACCACACTCAACATGGTCCAGAGGAAGCAAAGGAAAGAGTTGTCTCAGGAGATTAGAAAGAAAATTATAGACAAGCATGTTAAAGGTAAAAGTTAAAAGACCATCTTCAAGCAGCTTGATGTTCCTGTGAATACAGTTGCACATATTATTCAGAAATTTACGATTCATGGGACTGTAGCTAACCTCCCTGAAAGTGGCCACAGGAGGAAAACTGATGACAAATGAAAGAGAGGAATAATTTGAATGGTAACAAAATAGCTGAGAAAAACTTCTGAAGAGATTAAAGGTGAACTTCAAGCTCAAGGAACAACAGTGTCAGATCACACCATCCATCGTTGTTTAAGCCAAAGTGGGCTTCATGGGAGATGACCAAGGAGGACACCATTGTTGAAAAAAAACATAAAAAGGCCAGACTGGAATTTGCCAAACTACATGTTGACAAGTCACAGAGCTTCTGGGAGAATGTCCTATGGACAAATGAGACCAAAATGGAACTTTTTGGCAATGTACATCAGCTCTATGTTCACAGATGGAAAAATGAAGTATATCAAGAAAAGACCACTGTCCCTACTGTGAAACATGGAGGAGGCTCTGGTTTGTTTTGGGGATGCTGTGCTGAATCTGGCACAGGGTGTCTTGAATCTGTGCAGGGTACAATGAAATCTCAAGACTATCAAGGGATTCTGGAGAGAAATATGCTGCCCAAGGTCAGAAAGCTTGGTCTCAGTTGAAGGTCATGGGTCTTGCAACAGGATAATGACCCAAAACACACAGTTAAAGTAAAAACACTTAAGAATGGCTAAAAGGAAAACATTGGACTATTGTGATGTGGCCGTTTATGAGCCCTGACCTAAATCCTATTGAGCATCTTTGGAAAGAGCTGAAGAATGTCATATGGAAAAGGCAATCTTCAAACATGAGACAACTGGAGTAGTTTACTCTTGAGTGGGCCAAAATACCTGTCGAGAGGTGCAGAAGTCTCCTTGACAGTTTCAGGAATAGTTTGATTGCAGTGATTGCTTCAAAAGGTTGTGCAAGAAAATATTAAGTTAAGGATACCTCCATTTCTGTCTAGGCCTATTTCATGGGTTTTATTTTTAAAAAAATTCAGTTGAGGCATGGTTGAAAAGCAATGTCTGATTTTCATTTGTTCATTTTCATAGATTTTTTTTATTTATTATTACTTTTGTCAGATTCAAGTTGTTTCTGTGATCAATGTGGGATTTTCTTTCATTAAACGAGAGGTACCAACAATTTTGACCACGTGTTTAAGTATCTTTGCTGATTTTGCCCAAATGAAAGGTGCTGATCCCAGATATGAAGCAAAAAAATGCAATACGTCAAAATTTTTCATTAACAAATGTATGATTAAAGTACTTAAAGTCGAATATCAGTGGTAATAAGAAATTCTGAAGAAGCGATAACAGAAAATGTATTTGTTTTATGTAAAAAATGTGTCCATTGTATAAATAAGAAAGCAATACGTGTGTAAATTTTAATTATTATGGAGAAATTTCCTCTTTTTTTAATGCAATGCAGTAGTTATGCTCAAGGTTGTCGCACTGTAAACACCAGCAGTAGTCTGCCATCATGTTCTGTATGTGTTTTACCTGCCTTGATATCTATGTTCCATGATCCTGATGTCTTGGTGAAAATAGTCTTCTTGTTCTTCACTCATAGCTCTAAAATTGGAGGGGAAGTAGTTCAGGTGGCTATGAAGTAAATGCAATTTGGCACATTAGCCCCCTGTCTTTGAAAAGCAATCAATACATTTTTAACTAATAATTTATAGTTGTTGACCCTAAATTGCCAAAACAATCTGTAATCACTAGTAATGAGCGAATCCGAACTGTAAAGTTAGGGGTCTGTACGAGACACCTAGTATTCGGTGCTCAAATTCGGATACCGACTTCTCACGGAAATCCGTGGTGGAGTTTGGAGATTGAATGCTGTTGGTATGATAATAAAGTTTGTTGAAAGTCAGCAGCACAGCCAATCAGCAATCTTTTTGGATGTTGGCACTACTGTAGCATTCACAGCCATGCCGAGTACTGGCATGGCTGTGATTGACTGGCTGTCTAGCATAATTGGGTCTATATAAGACTCGGTGGTGCAATGCTCGGCACACGCTGTTCTCTGGAAGTTGACAAAAGCAATGGTCCCCCACTCTACATATTGCACACTTGCACCCTTTAGTGCCTTTCATGGGGCACTAGTGGGTGTTTTCAGCGTTGTTTAATAAGTAAATAATTAAAAAAAAAATGGTGTGGTGTGGCGTCCCCCCATTTTTGATAACGAGCCAAGATAAAGCAGACAGCTGCGGGCTGGTATTACTGGGCTGTGAAGGTTCATGGTTATTTGCTTCTTCCCAGCCTAAAAAATAGCAGCCCACAGCTGCCCCAGAAGTGTGCAGAGAATATATCCAGTTTAGAGAAAACAATGTGCTGCTGACAGCAATGATTTTTTTAAGCCAACTAGAAGATCATTTCACCTGACAAACAAGTGTTTAGCTTGATGAGGCGATTGGTAGCCTATTTACTCTACACAATTATTGGGATACGAGTGTTCCTATAAACACTTGTTCCCAAAAATCGTATAATGTAAATGCTCTTTGAGTTTCATGTCATGTCCTCTGATCATTTCTTATAGTCTATATTTCATTTAATGGTCTATGATGACATTTTACTACCCTTCTAAAAAAAAAGCTAATATTTTCCTCTTGTACAAAGTGTTAAGTCGTATTCTCATATACATATAAGAAATATGTACGCAATCTATAAAACTCAGCTGTGTGAATTGAATGTGACTTCTCCTTTACATGCTTTCTCTTTATCACATAGCTTGCAGCAAATATTTTAATAATATACTTCCTTATCTTCCCCATAATCATTAGTAGCATAATACAAGGCAACAAAAAGAAGCACTGTAGGATAGAAAGCTTTCTTATCCCAGGGCACTTATTGCCAGCTGTTATAATTTGTATTTCCATTAAAAAAGATATGGTGTTTTTTCACTGCAGTCTCCACTTTGTCGTCACGCATGGGCAGCTAAAGGTGACATTGTGACATGGGAACAATGTCACATCAGCATGAATTCTGAATTACACTAAATTGTCAAGGCAACAAGATAACACAGGGCAAAGTTATAATGAACTATTTTGACAATCAGTCGAAAACATTCAAACGAGGACAATTACACTGCTGTCTATCACAATGCATGAATAGTTGCCTAATCTGTCATTAAGCAAAGTCAAATCTGATTAATCTCAAACATAAACCTGCATCATTGTTTCCACACAGTAAAAATATGAAATGGGAAACACAAGTAATGTCTAAGCCAAATAGTAAGTAGGGGATTTCTTATTCGGGAAGAAACCGAATGAAACCTGATTACGAAGAATCCTTCTGACCTTACAATCCCATAGCTCTGTTATTTTAATGGTGTATGTTAAGTCATATGACCTGTTCACTGTCCAGTCATTTCTCTCTATGTATTTCCATTACATTATCGGCTTCATATTAAGATGGGTGTGTAATGGTAGAAACAAATATTATCTATGGCTGGTTAAAAAACAACAAAGTACTGTGACACCTCTTTGAGACAATTGCTCAAAATGCAGGGAAAATTGACTTGTAGAGCTGACATCCTCTTTAATAGGGGATAATGTATGCTGGAAATAGATAAACTAATATACCATCATAGAAAAAATGGGGTCTAGTTGATGAGCTAAGACCCTTTATCTTGGCTCCCCTATGTCTATTTTCTAAGTTCCCTTCCCTTGTTCCCTATTTCCCCCATCAATTCTATGCTTTTGGTATTTTGGGATTTTCTTTCAAACCTTTAATAAGCTTTACAGTTTCAAGTGTGTTTGGTTCCCCAAAGAGAAGCTTTTAGTGGATGTCTCATGGTCAATAGCCCCCATGATCAGCTTCTGTCAGGAGTGTCAATGTGTTCCTCTTCCATGCAATGCTTCTACAATGAATAAGCAAGGCTAAACTAAACATGATTGTCTAGCACGGTATGCCAAGAAAGTGTCTAAATCTGGAAAACCATTTTATGCGATTGATAAACTTGTTCTTTATGGAGGCACAGTTTACTATTCTATATGAGATTCCACAGAAACCACAAGAGATGGAAGGTTAAAATGCCAAAACCAGCAGACCGATGTTTTTCTATGCAGTAAAGCCTTTCTAAAACACCACATTTTTTTAGATGAACCAGAATTTTCTGTGTTGAAGTTTCAATTCCCCTAAATTTTGTGTATATTTTCCCTCTTCCCTAGCTGACAGCCAGCTCTGCATTAGAGCCAGCTGTCAGTCAGTGCCGGGGCACAGTTACAACCGCCACTCTCTATACAATGAGCAGGCACTGAGCACCTGGAGCCATCCCTATGACTGAAAGCCGAACACTGCTGGGAGGAATAAAGTTTAATTTCTCCTGGCAGTGGGGCTCTCAGTGCAGGCATTGGGCAGCTTCAGAATGCTGTTAACCTGCAGATTAAAGCGGGCTTTACACACAGCGACATCACTAGCGATTTCGATGGTGAAAGCACCTGCCCCCGTTGGTTGTGTGTCACGGGCAAATCGCTGCCCGTGGCGCACAACATCGCTAGGAACAGTCACACATACTTACCTGCCTAGCAACGTCGCTGTGGCCGGCGAACTGCCTCCTTTCTAAGGGGGCAGTTCGTTCGGCGTCACAGCGACGTCACTAAGCAGCCACCCAATAGAAGCGGAGGGGCGGAGATGAGCGGGCCGAACATCCCGCCCACCTCCTTCCTTCCTCATTGCGGGTGGCTGCAGGTACGATGACGTTCCTCGTTCCTGCGGTGTCACACATAGCAATGTGTGCTGCCGCAGGAACGATGAACAACCTGCGTCCTGCAGCAGCAACGAATTGGGATAGGAACGACCGGACAACAATCAACGATTTGGTAAGTAATTTTAATTGTTAATAGGTCGTTCCTGCATTTCACACGCAACAATGTCGCTAACGAGGCCGGATGTGAGTCACGAATTCCGTGGCCCCAACAACATCTCGTTAGCGATGTCGTTGCGTGTAAAGCCCACTTTACACCATATCTGCAAGTTAATAGCATTTTTTTCCATTACAGTTTCCCTTTAAGATGTAACATCATTCGGAAATAAGTGTAAGTATTAATAGATTATAACTCTTAGTCGCTGTATCTTAGCTAAGTTCTAATGAATAGAGAAAATTTCTAAATTATTAAGACTTAAGTAGACTTTTGGCCATTTTCAATTTATTACAATATGTAATATAAATAAGAACCTTAAATAGGTGCAATTCTAAATGCCGTCCTCTGACCAGCTGCTTTCAACATTCAGAGGCATCTAGAGGGGTTTATTTTGTGGCTATTTTAGGGATGTTGTATGTGAAAGCAAACATCAGAAAAATGGTTAAACAATGTATAACATGGACTTCTATGTCTTATTAATTAGGTAACAAAATGACATGTTTCCATCTCTTTAAATCCAATTTAACCATTCTGTTTGTAAACAATTTATTGAATGCCGTGTTCTTCAGGCCACCACACATTTACTCCTTAATTAAAAATAATGTAAACTAAATGCCGTGTGTTTAAGTATTCATGCAGTCATGCAGAGCTCATTCAATTGCATTTTGTTCCAAGCTGGGGTAAAGACAGACTCACTTCGTTAAAATACCTGATAGAGAACGAGAACACATTGCGAACACGTACAGCCTATAACTGCTCAGCTACATGCTTTAATTGGCAGAACCATCTGTTATAGTTCTGCAAAGAATGAACTATACTAACTGGAGGTCATTTGATCATGAGTTTTTAATTATCCTAATCTTTGTCCAAGGGTAAAACCGTCACTAGAGCTTCCACAAGAGAAAAATATTAACGTAGCACAAGGATGTTCTGCGTGGCGCAGAATACATAAGTCGCATTTTCAAAACCTCCTATACTCCTTTGGAATTACTGTTTATTTTGAGGGGTTTTTTTTAGTGATTTTATTATATGAGCTGTGAGCAAGCTGAGACAAGGAGATAGCACCGTGCGCTAAGCTGGAATGATCATCTTCTTAATGTATGGCTAACAAGGCAGTTCATCTTTATAAACTGTTCATCTAATTCATCCTTCTAATGGCAGATGTATTTAATGTATAATTCAGACCAGGTACTTATTCATATGGATACATGGATCTCTTAGTGATGCTCTTCATTAGGGCACAATTTTGATTCAGTATTCATTCAGTAAGTTCAGTAATGGCTGCATAGCTTTAGGCAAAACCAAGCTGCTGAAGAGGAACGGGTTTTCGTGAAAGGGTCCACTTTTCTAGTATAAAACCTCGTGCACACCACTATGTGGTAGCTCCATACAGAGCTGTATTGCTTCTGTCATAAAACAAATGTTATTTGAATAAATCCTTACAGAAAAAGATGCTACTAAATGTATGGCAAATACAATCACAAAGTAAAGGATATAAAGGCTCTCTTTCCCCACTACCTCTTTTATATTGGTTATGATTTGTATCATTTTACTTGTGATTGCTATTTCGATTAAATATTGCTATGCCTTAAAGAGGACCAACCACCAGGATTTTCATTATAAACTAAAGTCAGGGCTATACTGGCGCTATCATGCTGACTTTAAACATACCATTAGTTGTGAGATCGGATGTATACTTTCTGAAATATAGGCAAGTAAAGTTTGTGCAATGCAGTGTTATTTAATAATAGGCGCACTGGAATATCTAATAGGTGAGTCGGGTTTTTCTACTTATTCCCACCCCTGTCTGCCTGCCTGTCCTTCCTCCCTATGTCTCTGTTATTACAGGGGGAGGAAGGAAGGACAGAGAGAAAGGACAGGCAGGTAGACAGGGGCAAGATTAACTAGAAAAACCTGACGCACCTATTAGATATTCCGTTGCAACTCTCACCAAATAACAGTGCATTTCACACACTTGACTTGCCTATATTCAGAAAGTATACATCCGATCTCATAACTTAAGGTATGTTTAGAATCAGTATGATAGCGCCGGTATAGCACTGGCTTTAGTTTATATATGAATATCCTGGTGGTTGGACCTCTTTAATGTAAGGATTTATTCATATGGCATTTGTGTGTCCTAGATTTATCTTGCATACCATTCTTACCTTTACATCACCAAGTTAGGGGTTTTTAGTATTTGGCAAAGGTCACTTACTTGGAGATCCAGCACTGTTTTTTTCTTGTATGCCCTATTTTACTTTTTAAATCTAAAACCAGATTTTTTTTACCCTATCTGAGAGCAGCAAGATATATTGACAAAGACCCAAATTCCAGTTATGTATCACTTACTGGTCTGCTTGCTGCAGATTTTGTGGACCACAAGTCACATAGGTAAGTAGGAAAGTGGTCCTTGAATGGTGAGACTTGCTGGGTTTTGTCCATAATAATTGGTTGCCACCCCCCCCACCCTTAATCTTCTCTTTCTTATCCATACCATATCGAGTTCCCCTTATTCAGATGTTTATGGGGTTAATCTGAGCTATGCCACTGGTTATATGTCTGCAGAGGGGTGGTTTCTCTCTGTTAATGCTGTTTATTATATCAATGTATGGTGTACCTTATCATCCCTGCTCCTCCCCTTTATCCTCTCCCCACTTGTTTGAAATTAGTGGCTACTTGGCTACAAGACATTTCTTCCCTTTTTTTAGACTATACACTGGTACCTGGTGAAGGAACTTAGCTGAAGTGTCTTACCAGTAGAAATAGCCAAAGTGGAGTGAATTTGCATTCTGAAGGAGAGTATGCAAACTGTTGGAGAAGATTTCCTCCCAAGAATGTTTGCAGGGCTCAGTGCTCCCCCATTTACCCCTGCCACCTTCTGATGCTCAGGTTAGTTTGTGAAGCCAGCAATCCATGCAGTGTTCCCGCCTGCCTATGAAGCTCAGTTCCAACATCCCTACCTTCACTAAGCGGCGTACACAAGGTTTGACACAAGATGACCGTTACAGGTCTCTTTATCACGCATCACAGCGCGCAAGATTTGGTCCTGTCCACCCATCCCTCTGCACCATTTTCAGCCTCTATGGCTCTATTCAACTACCACAATGCTGATCCCCCCTGGTTACTCCTGCAATAAAAACAGCAGCTCCTCTGTGGAGGAACCATTAAATCCGCTAGCTACCCAGACAACAAACCAGATTAATGACCCTCAGCACTCCGTAAATAATGCTGGGAGTGAATCTATTTTCTTTGATGCTCCTGAGCCCCCCTCCTCCTCCTGCCACAATTTGCTTGCCTTACACCTGTCATGAGAGGAATGTTTTAAGATCCCGATCCTGGTCTTGTTCTCAGGTGTAAGATATTAAATACTGTTTGTATAGAGTCTAGTGGAAGGGGACACATGAGACACAGGTTTGCAAAAAGAGTTCTTGTATTACTTCATACACGTGTGCACAAAACAAGAAGGGATTAACACAGTTGCAGGGTGCAGAGGCTGGTAACAAGGCAACAGGAATGAATCCTCAAGTTCAGGAAAAGTGTCTATATGTATTTCAGAAACTCTCTTAGACATTCATTGTAAGTGACGGTGGCAAAGCAGGGCTCCTGTGAAAACATAGGTTCCAGGGAGCTGAAGCAGATGGCTGTAGGTAGTTAGTCCAACAGACTTCAAAGGCAAAAGGCCGCCTTACACACTACGACATCGCTAAAGCGATTTCGTTGGGGTCATGGATTTTGTGACGCACATCCGGCCGCGTTAGTGATGTCGTTGCATGTGACACCTATTAGCGATTTTGAATCGTTGCAAAAATGTTCAAAATCGCTAATCGGTGACGTCCCCCTCAACCTAAATTATCGTTGCTGCTGCAGTAACGATGTTGTTCCTCGTTCCTGCGGCAGCACACATCACTACGTGTGACACAGCAGGAACGAGGAACCTCACCTTACCTGCATCCCGCCAGCAATGAGGAAGGAAGGAGGTGGGCGTGATGTTCGTCCCGCTCATCTCCGCCCCTCCGCTTTGATTGGGCGGCCGCTTAGTGACGTCGCTATGATGCCGAACGAACCGCCCTCTTAGACAGGAGGGCAGTTCGCCAGTCACAGCGACGTCGTTAGGCAGGTAAGTAGTGTGACGGGTCTGTGCGATGTTGTGCGCCACGGGAAGTGATTTGCCCGTGTCGTACAACCGATGGGGGCGGGTACACATGCTAGCGATATAGGTAACGATATCTCAGCGTGTAAAGCGGCCTTAAATTACAGACAGGCTGCAAACAGGATTCAGAAGCACTCATTAAACAGCTGAGGCTGCTTAAGAAGGCAAGTGTCAGAGAATGAAGCAGGAACGTAGAAGTTGAGGACTCCGTACTGACTTAAGCAAAGGTGGATACAGCAACACGGGAAACAAGATCGGCAACGGAAAAAAACAAATTCAAACAAAAATGACAGCAGATATGGCAAAATGGTCAAAGAACCTCACACCAGGGCACTATCGGGTGTAGCAGTAACAGGGCCTCTGGACACAAGCGGAGGAGCTCCAGTCATTCATCTAGTGCATCAAGATGCAGCGGAAGGTTCCGTTGTTAAAGATCTTCTTGGTGGTGTTCTCCATGTTCTAGTACCATGCTGTTCTTTTGGTTTGAGCAGGTCTGAACTTCATTAGAAGAGGCAGGAGCCTTCTCAGTTGACCAGGCGGTCGTGCCATGGGGCAAGTCAATCCTGCATGGTTCCGGACCCTTCTTCAGGATCGGTACAGGTTCTGTCACCAAGTTTAATTTTATGGATGCATGAATTGCTGGGGAGGATAGAAGCAATCTAGTAACTGCACTTAAGACTTTACTGTCTTGGTGGGGAATGAAAGCCACAGACATGTGGATCAGACTAACGATAGCTCAGAGATCTCCCCTTTTTCAGCCTGCAGCCTCTGTCCCATACTGGAAAGGGGTATTGGCTGTTCACAGACCAGAAGCTTATTGGCTTTTTAACGAGGGGCATTGCAGATTTTACGGTTATTGCAAATATAAGTAAAAATGCTCTGCCTGCGGTGGACAACATCCAGAAGTTTGCTGTAACAAATGAGGTAAAACTGCTCCAACAGTGAGCACAGATGTAGGTAAAGACAGCGGTGAGCATTGACGCGATGTCCCCATGGCTAAACCTGTACCCCAGTAAGGAGGCCGCCGGCTACCTCAGGGTTGATTTTATGTTTGCTTTTTTTATTACATTTTTTTCTACTAGCAAACCATACCTAGCTAATAATTTAAAATCAGTGTCCGAGAAAACCGACATTACAAATGAAAATATTGAGAAGGAGGTCACTTTGGGCAAAATAGCTGCACCATACAAAGGCCCCTCCTTTTTCAAATTTGACAGTTTTCCCTTTGGGTATTATTCCAAAAAGGAACAGAATAAATTTTGTTTGATACATCACCTGACTTATCCCAGGGAAACATCATTAAATGATTGTATTTAAAAAGAGGATACATCGGTTGCATATGTTTCTCTCAATAGGGCTGTTGTGCTATTGCTGGACACAGGAGTCTTTATAGCAAAATCTGACATCGAGTCAGCTTTTCACCATTATTTTAAAATGTTTAGTAGTTTCTTGGAATGGGTGATGCATTATGAAACTGGATCTAGGGCAATTATTTATTATCTTGATGATTTTTTATTTGCCTGATGATGTGTAAGTTTCTCTTGGATACTTTTTGACACCTGATGCAGTCGGAGTTCCTCTTTCAACAGAAAAAATGGTTGGCCCTGTACGTAAGTTATCATTTCTGGGTATTGAAATAGATTCAGAGGATATGTTCTTTAGGCTGCCAATCAAACTTTTGGAAAGCTTTTGAGCATGTGCAGGTTTTTGTGCTGTTAGAAGAGTGACTTTAAAGCAAATGCAATCCCTCCTTGGCCTTCTGGTGTTTGCCTGTTGTGTGATACCTATGGGCCAGGATTTTTCCCGGAGCCTGTCACTTGCCAGACAAGGGGTTTTGAGACTGAAAAAGTTTTTCAGAAAAACTGAACACGAGTGACTAAACTCATGAAGAGTGGCCTAAAGAGTTGGTGGGTGTGTCTTTCTTCAAAATTACAACGGTTTCATCTGTTGCAAATCACAGAGGTGTCCAGTAGCAAAATATCTTTGTTTGCCAACACAGCCAAGTCAACGGGATTTGGTGCCATTTATACAATGAATGGTGTGCCACTAGTTGGACTGCAGCATGTAATGCAATGTAGCCATTGTTGTTTCTGCAGTAACATTACTTTTGAGGAATTATTTCCCATCATCATGGTGGTCAAACTTTGGGGTGATGAATTCTCGAACAGGAAAGTGTGTTTCTGGACTGACAATGTCAGAGTTAGTCACAGTATTAATAATCCCACCTAATGCTCTTTGCCTCTCCTTGCTCTCCTAGGACACATTGTCCTTAGCTGCCTTCAATTCAATATTAGGTTTAGGGCTCGTCATGTACCAGGTGTGCGAAATGTTTGCGCTAATGCTCGTTCACATTTTTGTTGGCAGGATTTTTGTAAACTTATGCCAAAGGCAGACTATGCACTGCCCAGCTGTGGGACATACCGATGAGGGATTGATGTATTTGGTCAGAAATTCTGTAGTTCCCACTACTTGGGATACTTATGGTAAAGTGAACAGTGTGGGTTAAATGGACCAGAATGCAGCAAACTAGAGTACTCTGCTCTTTAGTCTAAAGTTTTGCAATATTTCCTTTATTTAAGGTCATCAGGGATTTCTATTTCCGTTATTTAAGGTCATCAGGGATTTCTGCTTCAGAAGCTCAGCGAAAGTTCACTGGTTTAAGTTTAATTTCCAATTAAGGCATTTGTTGGATTTAACAAAGACATTTCTTATCCAGCAAGTGTTGAAGGGTTGGAAAAAGAGCTTATTGGGAAGGAAAATCTCCATCCTAGTTCACACCTGATAAAGGGGCGTTTAATCTCAGCAACAAAAGACATTTTTTAGGGCACTGCGCGTGGGGGAGCTAGTAGTACTATCAGAAGGAAAGTCTGGTGGTATATTGAAAGATGATGTCATTCTTGACAATGATTGCATTCGTCTGTAAATTCACCATTTGACGATAAATCAATAAGGTTACAGGGCATAGATTCCTTTGAATAAAGTCATGGGATTGGCTTGCCCTTTTAGTATAGTTTCAAGATACTTGTTGTTTTGACCTGGGGAATAAAAATGTTTAGCTCACCAGGATGGCAGCTCTATGACACGCTTCCGGTTTCAGTCCATCGTAAACATTGTCTGGCAGAAGCTTGGGCTCAATCAAATATTGCTTAAGTGGCATAGTACACTAGTTAAACCCCATAAACTCAATAACACATATATAACCCAAAATTCTAGAGATACCTTTCAGAACTTAGTACCTACTACAATATGTGGTGACTTTGTCCCAATGGGGTTCTTAGATCCATATCTTGAATTCTCAAAATTCCTCTCGTCTTAACCCCAGATATCTGCTTACTATAACTCTTCCAAGAGAAAATCAGTAGAAACAAACTCTTTCTACCTAGACAATTATTAGCGTTGAGAAAGGAAAGCTATGAGAATTTAGATTTTATTCTCAAGAAATTTAACTACAAGGATCAAGTATGGTAAATATGTGATAATCTGAAAGTTTTGTGTTTCCTTCTTGGGCAACAAGGAGGATACACAAAGTGCTCATGCTTTTTGCATGAATGGGACAGTTAGGATTGCCAACAAGAACATCTTTGCAACCTGGACTCAAGAATATACTTGATGAAAGGTTAGTTGATCCCACTAAAGTTTTCCTGCCACCACTCCACATTAGCCCCTTACTGGTACATCATAAGTTGTGTCCTTTGCTTTGATGCAGGTGTGGCGCCCTGGCCTAGCCAGGTCGTCACAGATAACACTCAAACACCCCTACCCCCATTAGACAGGGACACCAGCCAAACAGAAAATCCTTGTTGCCTCCCTCCAGTGTCTGATGTCCACACCAGGTAGGGCGGAGCCAATCGGTTGGCCCACCCACCGAGGAGTTCACAGGCCTGGAGGCGGGAAAAGTGACAGTTGAGTTGGAGAGTTCGAAGTGAGAGGAGCAAGCACTTGGGTGTCTGGGTTTGTGGCCCAGGCACTGACAGCAAGGTTGACAGACGGTGGTGGACGTCTGCAGGAGTGGTGGAGCAACGCGGAACCGTAGGACCGGGGACGGGCGACGGCCCGCCGGTACCGATCGGGGAGCGAAGTGAAGCCAGCACACACAGGCAGGGCCATCGGACCCCGACCAGGCTTGGAGCCACCGACAATAGTCAGAGCCGAATGTGACTGGAACCCCAGGGGTTTCACAGCAGCAAAAGTCACGATTGAAGGCAACAGCCCACACCGTGAGGGTAAACAGCTACCGTCTAAGGCTAGAGACCCAAGGGCCAGCATCTGCGGGCAAACGGGCACCTCCTCCTCTGGTACCCATACACCGGGGAGCGGACTACCGTTGGGAATCCATAGTAGTCAGAAAGAGAACATTAAGGTGCAGGGAAAGACAGCCGCCATCACCTGTCCGGGGAGAAGCCCTGCAGCCGGCTGCGGGACCCGTCCATCCAGCCGTTTGGTTTACCGAGGACTTTGTACCTTTCTTGCTGAGTGAGCACACCCGTGCCATCCGGCACTGCGCCGCGCTGTCCCTGCAACCCTGCACCTCACCGACCCTGCCTTCCCGTCACAACATCACCGGGCCCCGGGACCACCGACCCCTACCCACGGAGGGGGAAAACAACATCCCAGCTGCTCCCTACCATCGCTCCCGGGATCCCCGTCACCAGCAGCGGTGGTGCCTATCTTCACCACGACCCGTGGGTGGCGTCACGGACTAAATCCCCCAAACCAACCACCCCTTTCACTCACGGGCGAGGAGCGCCGCTCGAGTCCCCGGATCCGGCCCACCGCTCGAGCCACCGAGCAGCCGCAGCAGCGTCGGACCCGAGCGTTAGCGAGCGTAGCGCAGTGGCGTCCTCCCCGCTCGCGACACAGGCTCAAACACTGAGCCCGCATGTTTCCCCAGTTGATCAGCCAACACATGCCTCTAACAGTTGTGAGTGGATCGGAGATTCAGCCACGCTTGTTAACTAGTTTAATAAGAAATTGACAGCGGGATTTTATGTGCACCGGCGGGAAACTCACCATTCCCTGCTACCATCACCAGCCCTATGACTTGAAAACAGTGCACTGATGGGTTGCCATGACATCCTGAGGTCAACCGATGACTCATCACTGATTTAGAACCCCCACCACTTTTAGTATATATAGTATGCAGATTCAGATTATGGATTTGCTCCAGAATTTCTACAATGGAAATCCCACAGCAAATTAAAAGCAGTAATATCCACACAAAATTGTGCTAATATTGCTGCATTTATTAGTACACATATGGTTTATTCACCTTTTCCACTGACCTCTTCCTTTGTGTTGCAAATGATGAAATCAGTGGTGAATATCCGCAGCATAAATTAACACATTGCTGATGTCAAATCTGTAGCGCCGATCAATTCATTTATTGGTTAATACACATCAGGAGACACTGAGTTTTCAGCAAGATGTGAGCACCAGCTCTTTCTATAACATTATTGCATGAGCGCACTTCTGACTGTCCGTTAGTCATAAGTTACTTCACAAATGCTCAATATAAATCTATGAGAGCCAGAAAGAGGCTCTCATAGACTTGTATTGAGGTGTGACCTCTGGCCCAATGAAGCAGCAGCTGGCAGGTCACAAACTACCGGAGACCAAAAAGCTCATCAGCACTAGAGGGTAATGATGCCAGAAGGGGAGATTAAGAGTAAGGTCAGGGATCTTAGATGAGAATGCCCACTCCAGCGGTAAAAGACAAAAACCTGGAGAGGTGCTTTAAGAAGTGTATTACCTTGTATTATACCCTGATATTAGCATGTTTTGCAATGCAATTGATGGTCTAATATTTATTTCAATGTAGCTACATAGTGTTCCCCAAGAATGATCTTTTGGGCCCAGGGTACTCCAGTCTGACGCTGACAGTATCCCACCTCCATATTGCAGAATCTGAGTCAAAGCGGAGTTCTGTGCTCTTACTGATCAGTCCATAAAACCTTTGAAAAATCTGTCTTCAGATAGTTCTTGGCCCAGAATTCATGTTTTATCTTACGTGTTTTGTTCAGGTGTAGTCAGGTTTTAGCACTTCTTACATTGGCCATGTCTATGAGCTCTGAACATCTTGTACTTTTGGGCCCTCCAGTGAGGTTGCAGTTCTAGAATCATAGTCAGTTAAATTTCTTTTTTGACCCATTTTGCTTGAGGAAAATAAGCTGCCCAATAATTCTTGAGAAAAGGTGTTGTGTCCTTAGGCCATATCATCCCTTAATATTCAAAAAAGCATCACCTAATATGCTTAATCTAATAATCATTCACGTTTATACTCCTTGGAGTTCAAAAATCTGAATAAAAATGATTATACCGGCAAAATACTCACTTGCCTAATAATTGTGCACATAGCATATTGAGGTATACTTTCAGTTTAACTGGTCCACCTGTAAGAGGGTGACAAGAAGAATACAGCATCTCTACACCAACATTGTCATCTGTCGGAGGGCCAGGGCTGCCCGGAACCGATCCATGAGGAGTATGTTTTCTTGAAGGATGAGTTAGAAGAGGATGTCAAGTCAGGTGAGTTGGAGAAGAGAAGATGGAGTTGGCACCAAGATTGCCAAGGAAGCAGGGTGGAAGCTCTGGACAGCATGGTGGGTCCATGTCATCTGCAGTGGAATTACCTGGAAGTATACTTCACCCAGAGGAACCTGGGGATCGAATACTTTTGATAGAGCTAAACGAAGGCTGAACACTGTTCCCAGAGGAACCTGAAGACCAAATACCAAATATTGTCACCAGGAAAGTATCAGACTATGGGGTCAAACACTGAAGATTAGACATCGAAAACCAGAGACTGAGAAATTAACATTTGTTCCGGAGCAGCAACCAAGTGAGCTGGTGAATGTTAGCGACCTTGCGCTGCTCCACCTTCCATTTAAAGATGCTCGACAGATGGTCAATTGGATTTAGGTCTAGAGACATGTGTTGTCAATCTAGCACCTTTACCCTCAGTTTCTTTAGCAAGGCAGTAGTTATCTTTGAGATGTATTTGGATTAATTATAAAGTTAGAATATTAAGTGAGGAATCATGCTTTGCTTCAGTATGTCACAGTAAATGTTGTCATCAACTGTATTAACTCAATGAACTGTAACACCCCACAGCCAGCAGTACTCATTCAGACTCAAACCATGACACTTCCACCACCATGCTTGACTGTAGGTAAGACACACTTGTCTTTGTTCTTCTCCCCTGGTTACCACCACACATGCTTGACACTATCTAAACCAAATAAGTTTTATCTTGGTCTCCTCAGACTACAGGACATGGTTCCAGTAATCCATGTCCTTAGTCTGCTTGTATTCAGCAAACTGCTTGCAGTGTTTCTTGTGCATCATCTTTAGAAGAGGCTTATGTCTGAGACAACAGCCACGCAGGCAAATTTGATGCAGTGTGCACCATTGTGAATACATTTTCCAGTTTGGGGGCTCCCTCTCGTGGTCAGTGCTGGAGGTACAGTTGATTTGTGGAATGAAAGTCACAGACCTGTGGAGGACTGGCAATCAGGTCTCTCAGATTGGGCTATATAGCTGAGTAGTTTTCTCCTGTTACTTGCCGGTGCTCAATGGATATCCTGTGTGTTAAGGACATTCTGAAACCAGCCCTGCTCTCTACCAGAACTCCTCTCAGATAAGTTAGTCTTGTACCTCTGCTTATTGTTTCTACTTTTTTGTTGTTTTTTCTACTTTGATACTAATGCTTGATTCCTATTTTGCCTGTTTGGAGTTCCTGGTGGAATTGGATCATTCCCTGCTGGGAGTGTCTGTATACCCAGCTCCATGATTCTGAAATGTATTGTGCTTTGTCATGCTTGGTATTAATTCAGTCCCTCATCTATATTAGTGTTTTTGGACCCCAGTAACATCAGAGTGCTGATATAGTGAGGGAGAGCCTGTTTGGTCTCAGGGTTTTTCCATATCAGACGTGCTGGTATTTATTAGGGTTTTTACGGCTTCAGACAGTTCTCCTATCCTTTCCTATAAAGATAGTTTAGGCCTCACCTTTACTGAACCTGTTTTAATAGCTTTGAATTGTGTTTTCCTATATCACCGTAGTTTTTACATGTGGGGGGGCTATCTATATCTTTGGGGATTGCTCTGAGGCAGATTAGCTTTTCTTATATTTCTATCTGTAAGAATATTTAGTTCTCCGGCTGTGTCGAGACAACTAGGTCATCATAGGCTTGTCCCACAACTACTTCTAGTTGTGTGTCAGGATTAGATCTGCAGTTCGTTAAGGTTCCAGCCACTCTGGTTAGTTTTTGGGTTTCCGCATTTTTGATCCTCCTCGGTCCCTGAATCATAACAGAGCACCATATAGTCTGAGAAATATTGAGCTAACCCTCATCACTTTAACCTCTGCAGAAATGCTGGTGGCAGCACATATACATCTATTTTGAAAAGACAACCTCTGGATATGACGCTGACCATGTGCACTCAAAACCTTTGTTTGACCATGGCGAGGCCTATTTTGACTGGAACCTGTCTTGTTAAACCACTGTATGGTCTTGGCCACTCTGCTGCATCTTAGTTTCAGGGTGTTAGCAATCTTCTTCAAGCCTAGGCCATCTTTATGTAAAATAACTAGAGCTGATCGAACTCCCCAAAAACCAGGACCGGTGGATCACTGACAGATTTTAAAAAGAGTCCAATCCGCTCCGGAATCCGTTGCCCATATAAGTCAATGGGGACCGGAATCCGGAGATTAAAACATTTGTAGAAGGGATAGGGGAGTAGGAGCCAGCGCGATATAGTCACCAAGGCAGTGCCATGGCGGCATACTCCTTCCGGGTCACGCTTTTCCCTTCCGGAGCCGACAATTCAATATTCACTAAATTGCCCGCTCACCGGCGCATGTAATTGTTTGCAGTTACATGCGCCCCCATCCTGAGTGTCAGCGTGTCAGCTGAGTGCAACCAATCACAGGTGCCAGGACGGCCGGTGGGCGGGGAAAGCAGTGTTATCCCTCGCAAGTGTAACTCCGGGTTTTTTTTTATTATTTAAATAAATAATTAAAAAAAAAATGATGTGCGGTCCCCCCAATGTTCATCCCCAGCCAAGATAATACCAGCTGGCGGCTGGTATATTCTCAGTCCATAGCTTCCCGGTATTGCCGCATCTGTTAGACGTGACAATTCCGGTACATTACCGGCCCTTCCCGTTGGCCTGATGCGGTGCCAATCAGGGTAATAAGAGGTTAATAGCAGCGCACAGCTGCTACTAAACCCTAGGTTTGTGATGGCACAGGTTTCTATCAGATACCTGCATCATAAACCTGTAAATGAATGTAAATAATCACACACAGAAAAATCCTTTATTTGGAATAAAATACAAAACGCACCCTCCTTCACCACTTTATTACATGTCACAGCTAGCAGCCATAGAGAAGACTGTCAGCTCTGAGTGTAGCGTGTAGCCTATGACTGAGCCGCGATGAGCGATGACTGTCACAGGCTGGGGGGCGCGTCAGCCTGGAACCAACCACAGACAAAAGGACGCCCAGTGGGCGGGGAAAGCAGTGCAAGTGTCTGCGCTGTCAGAAGAGTGCCTGCCGCTGTCTGAACATGAGCATGCATGTACCTAGAAACACATGCACGCTCCTGTCAGAAGTGTGCTGCTGTGCCGGTGATGTCAAACTTGTGCGGGTCTGCGATGACATCACCTGGCACAGCCTGCCGCTGTCTGAACATGAGCATGCATGTACCTAGAAACACATGCTCGCTCCTGTCAGAAGTGTGCTGCTGTGCCGGTGATGTCACACTCGCGGGAGTCCCTCGCAAGTGTGACTGCGGCCTAAGAAAAACCTTATACAGCTTTTTTTTTTAATTAAAATAAATAATTAAAAAAAAAACAACTTGCGGTTCCCCCCAATTTTCACCCCCAGCCATGATGACGCCGGCTGGGGGCTGGTATATTTTCAGCTCGCAGCCACCCGGTATTGCCGCATCTATTAGATGTGACAATCCCGGTGCAATACCGGCTCTTCTCGATTGCCCTTGTATGGTGGCAACCGGGCTAATAAGGGGTTAATAACAGCGCGCAGCTGCTACTAAACCCTAGGTTTAACATGGCACAGGCGTCTATGAGATACCTGCATCACAAACCTGTAAGTGAATGTAAATAATCACACACAGAAAAATGCTTTATTTGGAATAAAGTACAAAACACACCCTCCTTCACCACTTTATTAAGCCCAAACACCCTGCAGCTCCAGCGTAATCCACACGAGGTCCCACGACGACACATCCAGCTCTGCTACATGTCACAGCTAGCAGCCATAGAGAAGACTGCCAGCTCTGAGTGTAGCCTATGACTGAGCCGCAATGAGCAATGACTGCAACAGAAACTGTCACAGGCTGGGGGCGCGTCAGCTTGCAACCAATCACAGACGAGAGGACGGCCGGTGGGCGGGGAAAACACGGAAAGCTGTGTGTAAGTGATGGACAGTGCAGGAAGTGAATGCGCGAACCAGAAGCAATGTGCTGCCATGACACCGAGTCTCGGTAAGTATGAAGCTCTCACTTATTTCTTCTTTTGTTTATTTATACTTTAATTGCCGGATTAGGATCGTGCACCCGAAATCCTGGGTCCGGCACCCAGAGAGCATTGAAACCGCGCTGAACCGGACTTTTACAGATCCGCTCAGCGCTAAAAATAACAATTCTTTTTTCAGACCTTCAGAGAATTCTTTGCTTTCAGGTGCCATGTTGATAATTCCAGTGACCACTATGAGAAAATGTATGAGCGTTAACACCAAAATTTAACACACCTGTTCCCCATTAACACTTGAGACCTTGTAACACTAATGAGTCACAAGACACTGCAGTTTAGATATTAATGGCTGTGTGTTGAGTTATTTAGAGGACACACCACATTATCATAAAAGCTGTACACTGACTACTTTACATTGTATCAAAAGTGCCATATCTTTAGTGTTGTCCCATGAAAAAATATAACAAAAATGACAATAATTTGCTGGGTGCTGTACCTGATCAGTGGAGTGTAACTGTGCAACATGCTAAATTTAACTTCATTTTTTTGCCTTGAACTTTTCTGTTGCTGTTTGCTTATCCATCCTACCTTCAACTCCCTGTTCGCACACAGTAAAAATTTATTAGAGTATAAAGCCTGCTTTACACCTTACGATCCACCATACGATATCGTATGCGATCGTAACCGCCCCCATTGTATGTGCGGCACGTTCAATTTGTTGAATGTGCCGCACAAACAATTAACCCCCATCACATGTACTTACCCGTCCATACGACCTCGCTGTGGGCGGCGAACGTCCACTTCAGGAGTGGGAGGGACGTTCGGCATCACTACGATGTCACGCGGCAGCCGGCCAATAGAAGTGGAGGGGCGGAGCTGAGCGGGACGTAAACATCCCGCCCACCTCCTTCCTTCTGCATTGCTGGCCGGGAGCCGCAGGACGTAGGTAAGATCTGTTCCTCGTTCCCGGGGTGTAACAAACTGCGATGTGTGCTACCCCGGGTACGATGAACAATCTGACGTGCAATTCTAGAGAAATGAACGATGTGCGTGCATTGAACGTTTTACCGTTCAATCGCAATCGCACGTACCTGTCACACACTGCAATGTACCTTACGATGCCGATTACGATGTGCGTCACTTACGACGTGACCCCGCCGACACATTGTAAGATACATTGCAGCGTGTAAAGCGGGCTTAAGTTGCCCTTATTGCATGTTGCATTCCTGGCTGCTGTTTATAGACCTCTTAAAATCATATTGTTGAGTTCCCTAATAGTCACTTATCCATTGATTGTAAATATGGAAATCCATGCCTACATAATATGGATAAAAACTTCCAGGTGATCTGGAGAAACACAAGTATGAAGAGGAGACTATAACTGGAGGAAACATTTAGAAACAATAGAATGTGTGCTACATTAGGTGGTTAACAAGGCCATCATTTATCTCAACACTATTCTAAATAGAGATCACTTTGCATTTCCATTTTGACAGATACAACAAAATTATATACCGATAAATATAAAGTATGCTACACTGTGATTATTAAACATAATCACAGGTGTATTCATTGTAACTGTGGTTTTACACTATTGAAATTCATTGAAAGCAAATTGGATTTTAAGAATTGTTCTCTGTAGAAAGCTAGTAACCATAACATAGTTCATTAAATTAGGCTTGAAGTGGAGAGAAAACACTGAAAGAGGTTTCTTTAAAGACATATCTTAGTAATAAAGAAGGATATACACATAACTGGAGTTAGTTATTCAAATGCTTAACCATTGAATTCTTTTTTTAGAGTTGATTCACATATATCAGTTGCATAGGGTTGAGGTTTTTACCTAAAGCAAAAGGTGAAGGAAAAGTTAATTGTCATCCTCATCAGTCTTTTTCTTAAACATTTTCTCCTATTTTCACCATTTTCTTGTTTAGGATTGAAAAAAAACAACGCATAAAATGTTGCGTTCTGGGCCCCCTTTAAGGAGCCTGGCCATATCTGGAGCAACCAGAGCTGTGTCACAAATGATGCCATTGAAAACAGTGGGGGCAGTGTCTCCATCTGTTTTCAAGAGATTTTCAGAAAACAAGTCATACAAGTCTACGGGTGCGAGAGAAACATTGGACGGCACTCGGTTGTCATCCAAGTGCAGTGTGATATATGCACAGGCTGACAATGGAGGAGATGGGGGATCAATCCCTCCTTCTCCTCCGCAGTTGTGCTCCGATCTCTGGATCGGGTCACAGTCACATGACACTCGGCTGACACTCACAGCAGAGCATGAGTCGGGGGTCATTAGCATATCGCATTCGATACTCTCGCATCAGAAGCAATACGCAAGTGTGACTCTTCCCTTAGGAGGATCATTATGACTGAAACCCTATCTCTTCTTAGCCAATGAGCAGATCGATATTCTGGTAAAAACAAATGTCCTTTTCAGTCAGATGCTAGCTGGAATACACTCCAACCTGTAATTTTTGGGAAGTTTTTCTTTATTTGTGCATCATTTAGTTGTCATTATTGGATTTTCCCTACTTTCATTAAACTAAAAGATATGTGACAGTACAAAACGTACCTGTATTAGGTTATTCGCACTATTTTGTGATGAAATGTCTTCTATGCATGGTTTGTATGTTTGTTTTCTGTTTTTTAAATGATCATGGCTAAAGATGTGCCTACAACTGTTAATAGAGAGATAAACATGTACAAAATGTTTTATGTTCCAACCCCTGGCTTCTGTCTATGTTATTACTGTAGGACAGAGGGCAGATGGTCATTTCACCAATTATCTGCTGCTCTAACACATTTCTAGCCATGTTACTAACTCCAGTCATGTTCCCTTACCTGGCAGTGTTACAGAACTCTCGTTCGCTTTTAACACCATCATACGACACAAGAACAAAGTTTATTTTGCAACTTTGTATCGATTTCAGAGATTTAGTATAAAGAGATACACAATTACAGTCTTTTATGTATCATTATTTGTGTGCCTGCCCTTTGTACCTCTGTGTTTTTCTTCATGGGACCCAGGAATATAATTAGCTTTTGGTCCTTTTATTCGCCACTTGATCCTATTTAAATGAAGCCTCTAGTGGATTCGCAGAATTCTTTAAAGCCTCGCACAGCTTGCAGATGTCTGTCTGTTTAGCCACATGGCAGAAGCAAGCCTTAAAAATCCCTGGAGTTTAACTCACCACCAGAAAGTTGTTTTTTTACTGGTGTTTAAAAAAAATAAAAAAAAAAAATAAAGAAAAAAATATCTGAATTTAACTTCAAGACAAGGATCTATTGTTTTTCATATCTATCTGGAATCATTGCTGCTTGTTAACAAAAACCAAGTGCCAGGATTCCATTTTTCAAGTGCCCCAGCATAGTTAAAAGGTCTCCAAAAATTGTATGACAGATGGTCTTTGAATGATATTCACAACCTCTTGCCCCTGGGCTTGTTTGCAAAGGATACTTTCAATGGGTTTTCCAAGAGTTAAGGTTGTTGTTTTATATGTGATTATTCTATAATAATTACAAGTATTTCTATGGTTTTTAACAATCATTTCAGCCTTTTTTAATTTTTCCACCTACTGATTTGTGACATTCTACATTATTTCTCTTTTGGGATTTAAATTAAGACCAATTATCCTTTCCCTTTGCTCCCTTTAAATTTACAAAAATAAATCATTGTATCTGGCTTCATGAAGACACAAAAGGGCCATTTACACCCTGCGACATCGCTAACGATATATCGTCGGGGTCACGGTGTTTGTGACGCACATCGCAGCGTGTAACACCTATGAGCGACCTTAAACAATCGCAAAAGAGCAAAAAATCGTTGGTCTGTGATACGTCGTTCATTTACCAAAAATTGTTGTCTGGTCAGTAGCGAGGTTGTTCGTCGTTCCCGCGGCAGCACACATTGCTATGTGTGACACGGCAGGAACGAGGAACAACCTGGCACCTGCAGCCGCCCGCAATGAGGAAGGAAGGAGGTGGGCGGGATGTTCGTTCCACTCATCTCCACCACTCCTCTGCTATTAGACGGCTGCCGTGTGACTTCGCTGTGACACCGCACGAACCGCGTTTCGCCGGCCATAGCGACGTCGCAGGGAACGTAAGTCCGTGTGACGGGTGTAAGCGATGTTGTGCACCACGGGCAGCGATTTGCTCGTGATGCACAACAGACGGGGGCGGGTACGCTCGCTAGCGATATCGGTAGCGAGATCGCAGCATGTAAAACACCCTATAGAGCAAAGTGTGATCCTCTAGAAAAAACATAGGAAAAACTCTGCTATTTTTCAACACAAGTATTTAAGAGACCGTGACAAACATCATGTCTAATTGACATAGTTGAATTAAATTGAGTTGAATTAATTAACCCCTTCCACCCTCCGCGGTTTTAGGTTTTTCGTTTTTTCCTCCCCTTCTTCCAAGAGACATAACTTTTTTATTTTTACATCAATATAGCTGTCTGAAGGCTTTTGGTTTGCGTGACGAGTTGGAATTTTGAATGACACCATTCATTCTGCCCCATAGTGTACTGGAAAATAGGAAAAAAATTCCAAGTGCGGTGAAATTGCAAAAAAAAAGTGCAATTGCATGATTGTTTTGGAGCTTTTTTATTTATTGTGCTAACTATTTTGAAAAACTGTCATTATAATTCCACAGGTCAGTACAAATAAATAGATACCAACCGTGTATAATTTTACTTTTATCTAAGTGGTGAAAATGCATGCGCAGATGATAAAAATAAAATCTGACCATGTGCCAATGCCACTCAGTCTTCTCCACAATGTCTTTAAAAAAAATGGCGCTGGAGATAATGGTACGCGCATACGCTTGCACCATCACCATTTTAATGAAAACATTATTACTCTAGCAGTAAGAAATTTGAATAAAGAAAAGGGACAAGCCAGGAGGACGCCGGAGGAGTAATTTACACAGAGGACCGAACTCACAAAGGCCCACCGCGCTGCACACGTCAATCAAGGAATTCACCAGTTTCAGGACCTTTATGAATATTTTCTTCTGCAATCAAAGATCCAATCTGAAAAGTGAAGGTATAATTTTAATCAACATGCTAAAGCCAGTATGGCACTGCCTTTACTTTATATGGTAAAATCCTGGTGGTTGGTTCCTTTTAAAGAGAATCTGTCAGCAGGCTTATGAAATGAAATCTGAGGACAGCATGAGGTAGGGGTTAATACAAAGAATTCAACACTGTGTGTCATGTCAAGCTGTGTGCTGTTGTTTATTTAAACTAATGGCTGTATCATCTGGTTATTATCATTGACTGACTCATGCCAAGTGGTCTGACTCCACCACTTCTCTTGATAAGCAGCTCACTGTCGATAGACTATGTCCATAGAGAGAAGACTGGAGAACACAGGAGTGTGATGCAAAACCAAAATATTAGTCAACATACAAATGTGACAAACATATGTGTAAGGTAACAAGACAGGTAATTGAAAGATACTGTGACGTGAACTGGAGTTGAGTAATGTTGTTGTGGCAAAGGATTGTGCATGATCAAAAAGATCTATATAAAAAAGCAATGTATTCTGAGCCACTGCAATAAACAGTGGTGAAGGAATTGCCAGAGTGTCTCCAAATACAGTGCAGGTGAACTGCAGAACACCGAAAAAATTAGACTCAGGCACAACACCACTGTGTTATACAGATCATGCACATGACAGCCATATGGAGGACAGCAAAAATAGAGACAGAAAAAATTCAAGCCACATCAGAATATATCAAAAAAGCATTGAAACTTTGTAAAGAAAGGACACATACTCATGGAGTATGAAGAAAAGTGTGACCCAGATCCCAGAGACAGTATCACAGATGTTAAAATAGTCCCAGTCTCAACGCATGTTTCACAATTCTTATATCTTCCTTCATCCTCTCTCCCCTGATGAAGCAAGTTATAAGAAATAACCAAGATAATATCCATTATCCAATGTGATTTGTGCATATGAATACATATTTTTGTGACAGAAACATTTTAAAAATGAACGTGTCCTGAAAAATGTGGTACAATGTGGTTTTCAACTGCCCAATCTAATGTAAATGAATAAAGAGAGAGAGGGCGCTCCTGTGTGGGATCTTAATGTACCGAGGTATGTACAATGTGAGGTGCACACTCACCTGATAGTGTTGTATGTCAGGTACAACACTGTTAGTGGTATTGAAGGGGGATCGCAAGTTCACCTTTCCTTGTCAGCAGGGATCCCGTCCTCCTGACTCCACAGGGCTCTGCTCACACGATCGGGGTTTCCACGTGCAGTGTGCAGCCGCCGGACCGGCGTCTGATAGCAGCTCCTCCTCCAGGTCGGACGGTCCCATGATCACAGATGCGGTGATTCCTCAGCCCCTGGTGGTAGATTCAAACGGATAGTACGATCCTGGTTCTGGCTGCAGCAGCCCCGTGAGCTCCCATAGGGAGATAATGATGCAGGGAAAAAAAAAAAGAAAAAATGCACGGTTTCGCTGCGCTGCTCAGAAAGGTAGTGATGAGGTTATTTGGGATGTAGATTTATTAATTATTTACATGCCACTACGCGTTTCGGGGGTACAACCTCCCCCTTCCTTAGGTAGCCTACCAGCGAAACCGTGCATTTTTTCTTTTTTTTTCCCTGCAATCTAATGCAAATGGAATTTCACAAAATCCCATCTATACCAGTCTTAGAAGAAAATACTATAAGTGACTAAAGCTAATTTCAAACAAGAATATTACATCTCATTACATGAGCCACACGTAGAACACATATAGAGCACCAGTGTTTTTGTGTCAATCTACAGCATGTCATGGTTTATATAGGCAGTTTTTAATCCTGCAATTTTCCCAATTGAAGTAATTGCGGGAACTCGCGGTAAACAGGTATGTTATGAGAAGAGTTCAGCGAGTACCTAACTATTTGTACTTGTACTTGCTATACTCATAACGAGTACTGTCTAATACTCGTCCAAGATTCAAAGAAGTCGATCCAGCAGGGTGCATTTGATGAAAAATAAAAGTCCTTTATTGAAAAACCATTAAAAAGTCCATTATGCCATGCTAGGAGGACGCGTTTCGGACGGGTTGTCCTTACTCAGACTCAGCACATCTCACAATGAGTCCAGACTAAAAACATATGGCACATATGGTCCTGTGCCATATGTTTTTAGTCTGGACTCATTGTGAGATGTGCTGAGACTGAGTAAGGACAACCCGTCCGAAACGCGTCCTTCTAGCATGGCATAATGGACTTTTTAATGGTTTTTCAATAAAGGACTTTTATTTTTAATCAAATGCACCGTGCTGGATCGACTTCTTTGAATCTTGGATACTAAGGGAGCGGAATGACTCCAAATGGATCCCTGCATGGTGAAATGATGGTCTCCTAAAACAAAGAGGTGAGCTGGACACACCCTTGTATATGCTTCTGTCTAATACTCGTGTATTTGTTCTAAATAGTGTGTGCAATGCAAGTCAAAGGGGAAAAGCCGCAATGTAACGACTAAGCCGAATGCCGTAATATTCGTGTGAGTAGTGAATAGTACCGCATTAGGGTCACTCATTGCTTTGCGAGTTTTTCCCCATTGATTTGCATTGCACATGCTATTCGAAACAAATGCGCAACTATTAGACAGTATTTGTTATGAGTATAGCGAGTACGAATAGTTAGGTACTTGCTCAACTCTAGTTATGAGTGTTTGCTACAGACAGTGTGCTGCACAGAATATGCTGCAGAGAGTATGCTGCAGAGAGTATGCTGCAGAAAACATGCTGCAGAGTATGCTGCAGAGAATAAAGCTGCAGAGAATATGCTGCAGAGAGTATGCTACAGGCAGTGTGCTGCACAGAGTATATTGCAGAGATTATGCTGCAGAGAATATGCTGCAGAGAGTATGCTACAGAGAGTAAGCTGCAGACAGTATGCTGCAGAGTGTATGCTATAGAGAATATGCTACAGAGAGTATTCTGCAGAAAGTGTGCTGCAGACAGTGTGCTGCAGAGAGTATGCTATAGAGAGTATTCTGCAGAGTATGCTGCAAAGAGAATGCTACAAAGAGAATGCTGCAGATAAGATTCTGCAGAGAATATGCTGCAGAGAGTATGCTGCAGACAATATGCTAAAGAGAGTATGTTGCACAGAATATGCTGCAGAGAGTATGCTGCAGAGAATATGTTGCAGAGAGTATGCTGCAGACAATATGATTCAGAGAGTATGCTGCAAAGAATATGTTACAGAGAGTATGCTGCAGAGAATATGCTGCAAAGTACCTGCAGAGAATAAAGCTGCAGAGAATATGCTGCAGAGAGTATGCTACAGACAGTGTGCTGCAGAGAGTCTGCTGCAGAGAGTATGCTGTAGACCAGGGGTCTCAAACTCGGCTGGGTGTATGGGCCGCACACAGGAAAAAAATAATTTGAGGGGCCGCATTCCTTTCAGAACAAAGTGACATTGGTAGTGGTACCATTTTTTTCTTTCTATACACCCTTGAATCACTGTTTTTGAACATTTTTCATTTGTCCATTATAACAAATGTGTAGTGTGTGTGTGTAAGGGGTGGGCAGACCCCTTACAAGGAGGCACAGTTTTCCCCTGAAAGTTGTTAATGCTGATGTTATTTAATAAAAATGTTTTTACTGTTTTAGTGGGTTCCCTAGTGGCCGGGTGAGACGGCTGTCCCCATAGAAACAGGGCAGAGGAAAGGAGGAGCCGGCAGCAGAAAGGGGAGGGAAAAAGAGAGTTGTTAAGGAAAAAGTTAGAGTCAGAGGCAGTTGAGTCCGGGACGGGAGAGAAGAAGCAGAAGGGGCAGAGTGTGGGAGCTGGGTGGACAGGAAAGCGAAGGAAAAGAAGAAAAGAAGTGTTCTCCAGGGTGAAGCAGCATTGGTGTGGGTCCAGTCTGTGTTAGCCGGAGTGGGAGCCTAGGTGAAGTGGAGTAGCCGGGCACATCCCCACTAGAGGAGACTTCCAGAAAAGGTTTTTCCCCCAGCAGAAGTTGTGAAACCATCTGATTATTGCCTCTGCTATGAAGAAGTGTACAATAAACATGCCTTCTGGTTCAACCAACCTACGTCTGCAAAGTGTCTGTACATCTGACGGCGTGATCTGAACCACCACACTCTGCCCCACCAAGCCATCTCCTGTCCCAATAGTGACGGCGGAGCCGGGGGTAAGCCTGCTAGAAAAAGGGGCCACGACTACAATCCCCGAGGCACCCCTGGCACCCCGTTACATGTGTGTGTGTATGTGTGTGTAATATATATATACACATTATATATATATATATATATATATATATATATATATATATATATATATATACATATACATATATATATATCTACATACATACACATTCTTTTTTTACATTTTTTCCCCTTTTTGTAAGTAATACAGTTTTACAATAACCACCGCATAGTAATTTTGGCCAACATCTTGTAGTAATGTGCCCCATCTTGTTTCCCATTCTGTAAAAATGTGCGCATCCTTGTCCCCTTGTAGCAATGTGCCCCAGCCTCAGCTAACACACACACACACACCCACCCTGTGCAGCCTCAGCTAACACACACCCCCCCACCCTGTGCAGCCTCAGCTAACACACACCCCCCCACCCTGTGCAGCCTCAGCTAACACCCCCCCACCCTGTGCAGCCTCAGCTAACACACACCCTCCCCACCCTGTGCAGCCTCAGCTAACACACACACCCCCACCCTGTGCAGCCTCAGCTAACACACACCCCCCACCCTGTGCAGCCTCAGCTAACACACACCCCCCACCCTGTGCAGCCTCAGCTAACACCCCCCCCCACCCTGTGCAGCCTCAGCTAACACACCCCCCCCACCCTGTGCAGCCTCAGCTAACACCCCCCCCACCCTGTGCAGCCTCAGTTAACACACACCCCCCCACCCTGTGCAGCCTCAGCTAACACACCCCCCCCACCCTGTGCAGCCTCAGCTAACACACACCCCCCCACCCTGTGCAGCCTCAGCTAACACACACCCCCCCACCCTGTGCAGCCTCAGCTAACACACACACCCCCACCCTGTGCAGCCTCAGCTAACACCCCCCCCCCCCACCCTGTGCAGCCTCAGTTAACACACACCTACCCACCCTGTGCAGCCTCAGCTAACACACACACCCCCACCCTGTGCAGCCTCAGCTAACACCCCGCCCACCCTGTGCAGCCTCAGCTAACATCCCCCCCCACCCTGTGCAGCCTCAGCTAACACACACCCCCCCACCCTGTGCAGCCTCAGCTAACACACACACACACACACTCTGTGCAGCCTCAGCCAGCAACAGAAACACACACACCACACACACACACACACGCACGAAAACATTCTTCTCACCTGCTGTCAGCGGCATGCAGGCACGTGGACTCGGTGAAGCCTCAGCTACCACACACACACACACACGGCATGCCACACACACACACACACACACACACACACAGACACACACAGTGCAGCCTCAGCCAGCAACACAGAACCCCACACACACAAAAACATTCTTCTCACCTGCTGTCAGTGGCACGCAGGCACGTGGACCCGGTAATGATCACAGCTGCTGTCATCGCTGAACTTTCGGCCGGCGAGTTCAGAGCAGTTCTCACTGCACAACAGCCACTGGCCAATCACAGGCAATCATCTGAGGTCATATGCAGCAGGTGCTTGCCTCTGATTGGCAGGCGGCTGTTATTGCGTTCTGCAGCGAGAACTTCACTGTGCGCGGCAAAGACAAAACTGTAGGCTGAAATAAATAACTGGCAGCTGCGGCCCCTGCACCGGTCGCCATCTTTACCAGGTCCACGGGCCTGCGGGCCGCAAGAAGCCACCTGAAGGGCCGCATGCGGCCCGCGGGCCGCGTGTTTGAGACCCCTGCTGTAGACAGTGGGCTGCAGAGAGTATGCTATAGAGAATATGCTACAGAGAGTATGCTGCAAAGAGCATGCTACAGAGAGAATGCTGCAGAAAATATTCTGCAGAGAGTATGCTGCAGAGAGTATGCTGCACAGAATATGTTGCAGAGAGTATGCTGCAGACAATATGATTCAGAGTATGCTGCAAAGAATATGTTGCATAGAGTATGCTGCACAGAGTGTGCTGCAGACAGTATTTTACAGAGTATGCTGTAGAGAATATGCTACAGAGACCTTGCTGCAGAGAGTATGCGGTAGAGAATATGCTGCAGACAGTATGCTGCAGAGAATATGCTGCAGAGAATATGCCGGAGAGAGTATGCTGCAGAGAATTTGCTGTAGACAATGCTGCAGAGAGTGTACTGCAGAAAGTATGCTGCAAAGAATATGCTGGAGAGAGTATGTTGTATGTATGGGTCTCAAGGGTATATAGGCCGTACATAGAAAAACAATTTATTTGGGGGGCCGCATTCTTTGCAGGACAAAGTGACATTTTTAGTAATACCTTATAATTTTTTCTATACACCATAGGATCACTTTTTTTTTTTTTAAAAAAAGAAAATTAAATTACATTCATCATATGGGTTATGGTACACTTTTATGGCTTGAATCATTATGGATGTGGCGATAACATGCATTTTTTGTTTATTTTAGCTGCTATATAAAAAAATAATTTTTAGTGGTAAAAAAAATTTCCATCCTTTATTTAGAATTTTTTTTTTTACATTTTATCCCCTTTTTGTCAGTAATATTGTTTTATAATTGGCACCATGTAGTAATTTTGGCCAATATCTTGTGGTAATTTCCCATGGGGTCCTCATCTTGTAGTAATGTGCCCCATCCTTGTCCTCATCTTGTAGTAATAGACACAAAGCAATATTGTCATCTCACCTCCTCTGGTTCTCTTGTGTCCTAATAGCAGCCTGGACTCCGTTTGGGCAACTGTATGAAGACAACCAAGAATAAAATCCGGCACTTGTAAGGAACCAGCTTGAAGTAGTTCATATAAAATATCCAAATTTATTTAGAAAAGTTGCAAATAAAAATACAGAACAGTCATGACTAGACCCTTGTAGGACTAGATGGTCAGTTGGTCCTCACTGACCATCTAGTCCTACAAGGGGGTAGTTATGACTGTCCTGTATTTTTATTTGCCACTTTTCTAAATAAATTTGGATATTTTATATGAACTACTTCAAGCTGGTTCCTTACAAGTGCCGGATCTATATTCTTGGTCATCCAGTAGTAATGTGTCCCATCCTTGTCCCCATCCTGTAGTAAACTGCCGATCCTTGTACCCATTCTCTAGTAATGTACCCATCCTTGTCCTCACCCTGTAGTAATGTGCCCATCCTGGTCCCCTTCGTCTAATAATGCCTCATCGTGGTCCCCATCCTGTAGTAATGTGTACATCCTTGTACCCTGCAAGAATTTTCCCATACTTGTCCCCATCCTGTAGTAATGTGCCCATCCTTGTCCCACTCCTGTAGTAATAAGTGCATTCTGGTCCCATTCTTGTAGTAATGCGGCCCATTCTTGTCCCCACCTATACTAATGTATCCATCCTGGTCTTCTTGTAGTAATGTCCCCATCCTGTAGTAATGTGCTAATCCTGGTGTCCTTGTAGTAATGTCCTCACCCTGTAGTATTGTGCCATTCCTGGTCCCCTTCTTGCAGTTAGGTGCCCCATCCTTGTCCCCATCCTGTAGTAATGTGCCCATCCTTGTCCCCATCCTGTGGTATTGTGCCCATCTTGGTCTCCTTGTAGTAATGTTCCCATCCTGTAGTAATGTACCCATCCTGGTCTCATTGTAGTAATGTGGCCATTTCTGTAGTATTGTGCCCATCCTGGTCTCCTTGTAGTCATGTCCCCATCTTGTAGTAATGTGCCCCATCTTGGTCTCCTTGTAGTAATGTGCCTATCCTGTAGTCTTGTGCCCATCTGGTCTCCTTGTAGTCATGTCCCATCCTGTAGTAATGTGCCCATCCTCGTCTCCTTGGAGTAATGTTCCTATCCTGAAGTAATGTACCCATCCTGGTCTCCTTGTAGTAATGTGCCCATTTCTGTAGTATTGTGCCCATCCTGATCTCCTTGTAGTCATGTCTAGAGATGAGCGATGTTCGAGGTTTGCCAATTTCATGTTCGAGTGATTTTGGGGGGTGTTCGAATCGTTCAATGAAGTCAAACGATTTGGTAAAAGTTCAGTAGTTCGAATTACGTTTGAGAACGGTTCGATCAACAA